>NC_136412.1:296664120-297271620 GCF_051521515.1 Lactuca serriola
CATGAAGTTCTTGTAACAGAGTCTCGAGCCAAGTTAATTCAACAATTGTATCCGCTAATGCTTTGTACTCCGATTCTGTAGATGACTGAGATACAATCTTTTGTTTTCTAGCAGACCACGAAACTAGATTAGACCCAAGATATATTACATAGCCTCCTATGGATCGATGGTCATCAGGGCATCCAGCCCAATCTGCATCAGAAAAGGCACTCAAAAAGTTGAACACAACATCAGTATAGGCTTGCAACACCAAGGACGATGATCGAGAGATTAAGAGACCATGACTCGTCGTAACATGTAGATAACATAAGATACGTTTGACCGCAGACCAATGATTCGTAGTGGGTGTGTGCATGGATTGACATACTTTATTAACTGCAAAAGTAATGTCAGGGAGTGATAATGTAACATATTGTAAAGTGCCCACCATTTGTCTATATTTCATTGTGTTGTGATATGTTCTTCGAGCTTAACATCGTTCTGGAATAGCTTCACCTAGGCTAAGCCTAAGAATCACAACAAAGAAAGAAATGATGGCAGTCATCATCTGGGAGGTAATCCCAGAACGAAGCACTGACGGTCTAGTTAGTGGTTGTGTGAGAGAATTAGGTTTAGGTGTGGGATAGAGAATGAGGCAATCCCTACTCCTGGGGGAGAAGGGCTGCTTTTATACATGTTGTCCTCTATACGTGATCTCGACATGATATTTTGTCCCGTATGGGCCGATAGGACGTGGATGGTTCCTATTGGCGGATCATGCACTACTAGCAGTTATCTGCTATTGATGCAGAACTAACAGATGACAACGCTTTGGGCGCTACACTTGTTGCTCTAGGGAGTGGCCAGTATTATTTTGGATTAATTTAGATCGGAGTTTCTTGTCTTGAATTGGACCTTGGCACTAGAGCCTCGGGTTCTGAGTGCGAGGCCACGAGGGCGAGGGCCCATGCCTAATCACTCATGATGGTTAGCGACCGTTATCTAGGCCGTCCTTTAGATAACCATTTTTTTTATCTTTTATGTATTCCTAGGAGGACATGTTAACACATTGGATCATCAAAAGGAGCGCTGTCACCCAAAGAGAGATTTGTGATGGTGGTGCATGGAGACAAAACTAGTTTTGAGTGAGAGAGGTTTGCCCTTGCCAACAACTCATTTATACATTTTCTTTGAGAAAGAAAAATATCGGAAGCCTTATGGACAACCTCAATTCCCAAGAAATATGATAGAGGCCCCATGTCTTGCACTGCAAACAACTTACTCAAGCTATAAACAATGTGATTGATAACTTTATTGTTGTTGTCGGTCAAAATAATGTCGTCAACATATACAAGCATATACATAATCATACCATGAGCCAAGTAGATAAATAATGATGGATCAGTTTTGGAACCTCGAAAACCAAGAGAGATCAAGGCTAAAGAGATTTGTTGGAACCAATACATGGACTTGTGAAGAAGACACAGATGGTTCAGGTTACGTGGGTCAATATAGCCTTGGGGTTGTTGTAAATACATAGTTTCTTTCATATCGTCGTGTTGGTATGCATTTTGGATATCAAGTTGTCGTAGAGACCATTGTGTCGTGTGTGAATTTGACGAAACTTTATCTTACCTGAATGACTTGCTTGTTTCAATGAGTAGCGAGACAGAAAATTCTAAGGCATCCTTGTACAAAGCTCATAATAGACTTGAAGAGAAGAAAACTAAAATCTAAAGTTTAGAGCTTTACATAACAAATATTATGTATGATAGGGAAACACTTAGGATGGATAATAAAATGCTAATCGAACAACAAAACATTTATTGTAATACTGTTAAACGGATGTATGGAAAAATTATAGATCTTTATCATTCTGCTGACATGTGTGTAGAACAACATAGGAAGTTGCTTCCTTTTATTACTTTTAAACGAGAGTTGGTTGATGAGACTACTTTCGATTATGAGAGTAAAGTAGTTTACTATGCCTATGTCCCAAATGATTCATATGCCTATGGTGTAGTTAACTTAAATGATTGTTTGAACGCTGATGAACTTGTTAATATAGTGAATGAGACTTTGGCCAAAAGCAAACAAATCAAGATTTTAAACAAGATTGAGAATTACACACAAAGTACTCAACATAATTTTGTTGATATCGAAGATGATTTTGACAATATCAGTGAAATTGAGGAAGAGGAATGTGTTGATTGCTCGAAATTGTCTATCATTAATGTCACTTTGTGGGCTAAAGACAAAGATAATGATAATTTTAATGCGAAATTAAACAATGAGTCACCTTCGACAACTAAATCTTGTGACTCACAAAAAGAGGAAGTTGTTGTTGAGGATATTACTAATAACGAAAATGATAGTGATAATGATTCGAATGAGAAGGAAATTCCTCGAGTTATAGAAACTCACTGGACAAATTCCCGCGCGTTGCGCAACGTAGGTTAAAAATATATTGTTAAAATGTTGAAAAATATATGTTTAAAATGGTTATATTATTGACATTAACTTTGACATAATATTTTGAGCAATATTATTTATTGACATCAATCCACATTCCTCATTAATAAAATTAAATATAATTATCTATTTAATATTATTTTAACAATTTTTATGATTGATTAATTTAAATTTTTAGTTATGCGATTATTTTCTAATTTCAGTAATGATGTTAATTTAAAATACAATTTATTTGTTGTTAACATTATGTAATTTATAAATTGATGTTATTATCATTTAAAGTTATTGTTCTTTAGTTTTAAACCACTTATTATTATTAATAAGTTAAAGAAGACTTTTAAGAAACTCTTAATATTACTATTAAAATGTGAAACATACACTAAATAATAAACTGATAAGATAGACAATTTGCATTTCAAAAAAGATTTGCATGGATAATATGACATATCCATGATTTTTATAATTTGATTTTATTATTTATAATTATGGTTCATTAGTTTTAAAACCACTTATTATTATTAATAAACGAAAGAAAACTTTTAGAAGACACTTTTTATTATAATTAAAATGTTAAACATATACTAAAATATAAAGTGATAAGATAGACAATTTACAATTTAAAAAGACTTACATGGATATTATGTATAATATTGCATATCCATGATTTTTTATTAATTATTACTTTGAAACAACACACACATACAAACATATATACAATATTTAATTAAATATTATCTATATCACTTTCCATAACATATATCGATAATATGAATTTAATTTAATTTACATTAAAGTTTCAACCACAACATACAATGAATGTTTTAAAAGAATAACTAAACCAAGAAAAAAAAAGAATTAGTATTTAAAAAACTTACAAATTAAAAACTCTAACATAATGGTTGAAAAATGGTCCAAAGCCCTCAAACCAACACAAAACATTTAAACTTGTTTTCTTTGTGAATTTTGTATGTGATTTGTATTTGTGTGTCTAGTCAAAGAGAATGACATTTTTATAGTAGACTATCCATTAATTGATAATTAAACATATTATATAAGTTATAAAACATTTCATGATATGTGATTAATTACTTTGAAGGTGAAAAGGTGTGGGGGTTTCAATTGCATGAGGTGCTTGGAAATTTGTGTGGGGGTTTCAAATGCATGAAGTGATAGGAACAATGTCTCCTTTATTAGTATAGTATGATTTAAATTCTAAAAATATCTTTAGGAAATATTTTAGTTAAAATGAGATTACAATTTAGTTTTTGCATTTAGCACTACAATTTATCACTTTTAACTATTCACAAAATATTCTTTGGGTTTTTAAGTGAAACTGAAATTTATATTTAAGTTGACACTGTAATGTTATATTTAAATTAACAATTTAAGTATTTTGTCCAAACTGTTCAAAAGTTGTAGCTTTAAACTGATAATGGCTTACATACAACAACATATTAAATCTAATAAATTAAGTATAATATGTTAAAAGTTAAAGACATAACTTTATAAGTAGAAGTAAAATATTATTTTAATATTAAAATTTAGTTTATTTATGATTACACTTTATGTTTGATATTTAGTTAACCTTATTAACAAACTTATAATCATTATTAGAAAGACACTACAATTTATCATTTTTAACTATTTACAAAATATCTTTGGGTTATTTAAGTTGACTTATAATGTTATATTTAAATTAACAATTTAAGTATTTTATGCAAATTGTTCAAAAGTTGTAGCTTTAAAATGATAAAGGTTTACATATAACATCATATTAAAACTAATAGGTTAAGTATAATATGTTAAATTTAAAAATATAACTTTGTAAGTAGAAGTAAATATATTCTTTTAATTTTGAAATTTAGTTTATATATGATATGTGTAGTCAATAGCGGTGGGATAACGGTTATCGGTAGCTGGCAAAATAGCGATACTAAATAGCGGTACCGCAAATAGCTGCGATATTGACCGATATTTGACTGATATTTTGCAAATATCGGTGGGATAGCAGTGAAATAGCGTTTATAGCTAAAGTTTTAATTAAATCACTTCATTTATTGTTAAAATATAGATATATGGTGGGGTTTTTTTCGGGATTGACAAACATTTGCTTCTAACATTTTCTAATTTACTATATGTTTAACTTAATGACCTTGTATCCATCCAATACAACACAAGGTTACAAAGGCGCTGCGTAATATAAATACCGATATCCCACCGCGATAACCTATATATCAAATATCGGCCCTTGACCGATATTTGATTTTGAACCGCTATAACTACATAGTATATGATTACACTTTAGTTTGATATTTATTTAACCTTATTAACCAACTTATAATCATTATTATAAAATTGAAAAGTCATGAGAGTTTCAAATGAATGTGGTGAAAGGAAAAATGTTTCCTTTATAAGTATAGTGAACGAATTCTCGCGCGTTGTGCAGTGTGCAATTATATTGTTTAAAATCTTGATTTTTATAACGGGTATTTAGTTGTTAGAAGTTACTATAAACAAGTTAATAAAATTCATCAACGTCCGGATTAAAACGCAAGACCTTCAATCTAAAAGAAAAACCTCTACTAAGTGGGCTAGTCTCACATTGAAGTTTACTTAAATATACATTTCAATTTAGGTTTTATATTTAAAAATATACATAATTTTTAATTATTAGAAAAATATTCTTATGATATTTTGATTTATGGTTATGATTTAAAACCATTTTTATTTTAACTAATAAGTTTTATGTATATATTTGGTTGAAAAATGAAGAGTTGGTTTGAACTTAGACTAATAATTGATTTTAATGTATTAAATAAATCAAATTAAGGAGGTTAAAGTGAATGATTTAATTAAGTTAAAAAAACCAAGTATGTTTAGTTAATTACTTGAAAGATCAAGAGTTTGTGTAACTTTCAAATGAATATTTTGCATTAATATGACATTTATTATAAAATAAAAACCAAGATGAGTGAATATCTAAAAAAAATACACATTTTAACAATCTTTGCATTGATATATCTTATTAGGTGTTTGTTTTATAGTTCCAACATTTATTATCATTTCTATTATTAAATATTAAGAATTTTTGTAGGTTTAAGCTATGGAGGTAGCTTGTTAGAGCTATGTGTTTCTTCATAAAAGTCCAATTATTATTTTATTGCAATTAATGTGTTTGACTCCTTACTCTGTTAATGTTGATTTAAGAAAATCATTGCATTGATCATTTTCAAGAATATGAAACATGTGAATGGATAACAACAATAGAATTAAAAACCAAGAGATACAACTTGTACAACAAACCTACAACAATTAACAACGGTAAAGGGTAAAGTTTATGGCATCATCTTTAAAAACATCAATGCATCATCTCATTAAAAACTACAAATTTCCTCATAAAACGATAAACTCATCAGCTCATTAAAGTGAATTTCTATATCTCAATATGAACTTCAACACAAAAACTTGCATATTGTTCAAAATGTGAGGTAATTTTCAACTTAAATATTCATTAAATCTCAGAGTGTTTATAAATAAGTTCAACAAATTATGCATATTACATTTCAAACAGAGTTAGAATCATAAAACTTGAAGTTAAATCCTCACCCTTGATTGCTCCATTCACCAATTCAATTTTACCCCCAATAATATAAACTTATAAGAAATGGATGGTGTAGAGCCTTGCCTTTCAAAAAATAATTGCTCGTACCTGTATGTGTCAATTTTTAAAATAGATGTTAGAAAGTTCTCAAACCTAAGAGCTACTTTTATTCACGATTAAAAACACAATATGTGAACAAACCACCAAAAAAAACCAATTGTTTTGATTAAAAACACAAAATGCATACCTTGCTTATTATAGATTATTGAACTTCAATATTATATTGACAGCATAAGACTTTCATTTACACCAAAACAGAGAACAAAGGATCACTAATTAGACAAAAGAAGTATTTTGTTTTGGTTTAGGATATTTGTTTCTATAGAAGTAAGTATTTATAGGCTAACTACATTTGTGTGAAGGGAATTTCAAAAGTCAAATTAAATCCTATAAGTTGAATAATCTTGGAAGTTTCAAATGAATGAGATTCATTACATTGATGGTGAAAGGGTGTGGGAGTTTCAAATGCATGAGGTGTTGGCAATTTTTATGGGGGTTTCAAATGCACGAGATTCAAGGAAAAATGCTAGCTTTATAAGTATGTATGAAGTGTATGAAGATAGAAAAGAAATTTCAAAGATTTTGAAAGAAAAGATAAAACATTATTTGGTGACGAATTCTGATCTTTATCCATCATGTATCAAAGGTCTTCCAAATCAAGTCTTTGTGACGAAAGAAAATGTTGAAACTTTTTTGATCCAAAAATAAATGAATTACTGAAAAAGGATAATCAAATGGTTACTTAAGAAGGTTTTTATTTAAATATGAATATGGAGGGAAACAGGTTAAATAAAAGATCACATGTTCTTCAAATGCAAAATAGTCAAAAAAAATCCTTTTCAAAAGAAAATGAAATGAAATCCAACAAAGTTTGGGCCGTGAAAATAGGAAAATCAAAAGTTGAAAGTAAAACTGAAGAAAACAATGAGAAAGTTTCAAAATCAAAAGGAAAAAAGTGCAAAATCTTATTTGAGAAATGAAATTTCTGGAAAGTAAGCTCAAAAGAAGGCTTATTCAATGCAACAAAAGAACAACAGAATTCAAAGTATATGAAATACAAGAATAAACAAAATTTTGAAAAGAAGTTTTCACAAACATCAAAAATACATACTTCAAAACATTTTTCTCAATATCATTCGAGTAATGGTCACAGGAATGTTAAAAATAAAAGACGTTTTTCTCCGAAAGCAAAAGTTACTAAAAAAAGTGAATGAGAAATGAACATGAAAAGTTCAAATCAAAAAAAGAACAAGAAAGCTTTCATCAGACTATGTTGAGAAAAATGTTCCTAAGATAAAGGAGTTTCAAAATAATGGTCAAAGAAAGTGTTCCCAAAATAGAAAGATCTTTCAAAAAGATTCATATTTTGGTTATCAATATCGATACCAAAACCGCTTTCAACAATTAACACAAAATTTATCATCTTAAATGAATGTTACAAAGATGACAACTGTAGTAAAGAAGAATGTGCCTTTAAGCCTGTTGGTCCATCTTTTCCAAATCCCAATTTGAATCAAAAATCGAAAGTATCTTTTGTTAAAGCCAAAAATGACACCAAAAATATAAATCATTGGTTGGAAGGAAAAGGTCGACAATTTCAATTGAAAAATTATTCTCAAGAACAAGTCTGTGAGGCTTATGAGAATTAACTAAACGGGTCTCCATATGGAAGCACCACATCTCAAGAATCAGTGTCAAAAGTTTTCAAATGGAAAGAAGTCAAGTAACGAAAGCAAATGTTTCTCAAGAAAAGGTTGAAAAGGAGAAACTCAATGTTGAAACTTTGTTATTACATGATTACATTTCTATGTCTAAAGCTGACGAAGTTGATTTAATTGACAACTACACTTCAACCCGACTCAGCCAGATACATATCATCCCTGACTTTTAGAATGTATAACACAACACAATATGATCTTCCAAATAAAGACCTAACAACTCAAAGACATTTTGAATCTCAAATGGAAACCTCAGAAACTTCCCAGTCATAACTGCCTCTATCATCAAGAACACCATGCAAAGACACAAACAATAACTATGATAGCCCATTCATAGGATTGATTCTCCATCTAAGAACAATTGGACTACCACACACTTCGCCTTTGAATCCATGACCTTCACTCCATCGCAAGACTCAATCATAAAGACATGAGGCATCATCCTCATAGCCGAGATACAACATAGACAACGAAAGTTGTTGTTCCTGATCCACTTCTCCTGATCACATGGAACAACCTGCCAGAACATGCTCTAACTTAACTCAAGGAAGGCATACCCCTGGTCCTCATCTTGTATAGTCTCCACGAAAATGACTCTCTTTCCACATATGGAATTTCTTAAGGTGATCAAACAATAAGAATCCTCTCGTGCATTTCCACCTTTGCCGTCGATACCACAACCATATGGTTTCCCCCACCGGGTTGTCCTCCAATCTCTACAATTATACGCTCGCTCTCTCTCCCCCAACATAGAAAACTGGAAGAACAGAATCCTCGTCATAGAAAATGTTGTCATAAGCCATCGGCGGATCACTCAACCTCAAGACTACAATCCTCAAGTCACTCACCTAACTGCTTCCTCCTTGAGTCCATGACTCAAACTGACACTACCTCAAGTAGGGCCCCCAAGACCTCGAAATCAACTACTCATCTAGGTTTTCACCATTCAAACCCATCTGACATGGCTACTAAGGCCCAAACTGGAAAGCTCATAATACCTAAAATACTGCAACAGATTCATGGTGCCAAACCATGTTCCTACCATCAACCTGCTCTTTAGAATTTTCGGTACTTTCCTTGATTCGATTACGGATCATGTACTTCCAGTAGTACGGGCCCAATACTACCTTCCACACCTATCCGTACTTTCTTCAAAATCATCCTGAATCCTCGAAGTCACTTCCTCATAATGATGCCCTCTAAAATCTGCTAAACAGCACACCACTTGCACTAAAGCGCTTCCTAGGCTCTCTTAGCATTACCAACTCACCCTACCATTAGTTGTTGAAGGACCTATACTAATGTCAGTTAACTACTTCATGAATACAATTACATGCAACAAAGATTAGATAATCCATCGACTAAAAGACCCAACCCTACAACGGTTTGACTCATACGAGAGCTGCGCAATAAGTCCAAGTCAACCACTCTAAAATTATTTAACCCTCACTGCATATAACTTAACATATTCATGCGATAGCTAACTTACATCAATATGAGTCCTACAAAGAACAAAGCAAGCAACATTCGAGCATCTAGAACTAAAAGCATTACATAAACAGGCAGTCTTACCTCATAAGCTCCAGAAGATCTCTAGTCACTAGCATGCATCACTACCAGCTCACACAACAGGCATAAGGTATCTTTCCTAATCAGACATCCTACTATGCAACACTTAGCAGATCCTTAGCCCTAATCTAGCAAGAAATTCTCATATACTCGTATCAAACATTAATCATAAAACAAGTATGGGTATTTTGGGAAATACTTACTTGAGCTCAGTTGTTTCCACGCATTGCACCCCCTTTTATTTTAAAAACCTTTTTAAAAATTGTTTTCTTTTAGAAAATTTTACTAATTCCTAAGTTTGAGTTCAGGCGTGCTTGAGAGTATGCTTGAATCCCTCAAAGTAAGGTTCTGATACTGTGATGTCCCCATTTTCAGGCCAGAAAAGACCAATTTTGTTTATGGTTTATAAAAAAAATCAGAGTACTTCTTTTAATAAAAATGTTTCGGAAAATATTCCCAGAAAAACATGATAAATGTGTTATCAAAGCATTTCCGAAGAAATGTATTTTTATTCCTTTTAAAACCTTGGGATGTCATCATCAATACAAAAACATAAGCATAAACAGAACTCACATTCATTTACATTAGTGATCTACATCTCTTTTAAATCTCTCAGTGTAAAGTAGCTTCGTATTGACACCTGTGATACAAATAAGCTTGAGTGCCTGGTGAGTACATAGGGTTTTCAACCCATAATAATATAATTATTATGTTTAAACATCAACAATCAACCCAACTACACATCCCCATTATCTTCCTTGCTCTTAGGGATCTACCCTAAGAACCATCTATCATGCATTCGTTCATTTCGAAGCCCATTGCTTCCAGGGTTTATATGATCGGCACTAAGTCCATAGCTACCAATGCTTGTTCGTAAAGCACTAATTTCATAGCTGCTAAAGTTCATTCATCAGGTACTAAATCCATAGCTACCAGTGTTCGTAAAGCACTAATTTCATAGCTGCCAAAGTTCATTCATCGGTTACTAAATCCATAGCTTCCAGTGTTTATCTAATAGATACTAAGTCCATAGCTACCAAATTTTATCTAACAGGTACTAAGTCCATAGCTACCAGCGTTTATTCAATTAGCACTAAGTCCATAGCTGTTTATGTTATTTGTAACGCCCGCAGATTCGGGCTAGTCAATTTTGAGATAACGAGCGTCAAAAATGACATTTTTGATATAAGATAATTTAGAATAAATAATCTTGACCAAGTTATAGTATATGTCACAAGGTTTCCATACATATAAAGAACGCTGAAATCCGAGTTATAACAAAGAAGTTATGACCCGTCGAAGTTTTACGGCTAAACTAACACGACACCGGGAATCGTAAAAAGTGAATTTACGATAAAATACTTTTTAGCCTTAGTGGTCTAAACAAAATTCTTAGTATATGTTAAACCAAGAGTGTGCATAAAAAGAACGTCCAAATCGGACTTCATATGATGAAGTTATGATTTTTCTAAGATTTTGCATAGCAGTGCACAACCCGAAATTTGAATTTTAGATCGGTCGATTTTTAGCCAAAATAATCTAAACGATAAATGAATATATCGTTAATAGGAGTTAAACGATAAAAAGACAGTCGAAAACGGAGCTCGTATGCGAAAGATATGGACGAAGCTTAGTCCCTACTCTTCGAGCGCGGCGAATTCGATACAGTATTGTAAATCTGAGATAGAGTGAGAATTAGCTGGCGGGATCTAAATGAAAGTTGTATTACTCATAAATACCAACACGTGGATATAAATAACCTCGATAATAGAGCTCATATGCGAAAGATATCGACGAAACTTAGTCCTTACTCTTCGAGCGCGATAAATTTGATATAGTTTTGCAAATCGAAGATAGAATGAGAATTAGCCGACGAGGTCTAAATGAAAGTTGTAGTAATCGTAAATACCAACGCGTGGATATAAAAAACTTAGAAAACGGAGCTCGTACGCGGAAGATACGGACGAAGCTTAGGGGCTACTCTACGATAAAATCCCTATAAATAAAGGATGAATCCTTCATAATTTCTTCTCACCATAACATTTCTTTCTCTCTAACTTCTCTCTAGCCTCCTTAAACCCCTCCCAAGTCTAGGGAACCTCCCTAGCACGAGAAGGAAGCCCCGGAGCGCCTGACGGCTCCGAGAAGAAAAACTTTCGGCTCGAAAATGCTGCTCCAGTGAAGCCTGATTTTTTTTAATAAAAACTCGCTGTAAGTGAGTTACGCCTACGCTATTTTTAATATAGCTTCTAATTAGTTATAGTAACATTATTAGGACCTTAAAATAACTATTTGTTCTATTATTATGAGTTATATAAGAGTGTTGTTTAACGCTTATATAATAGTAATAAGAGTTAGACTATTAATTAGTCGCGCTTAACGTTAGACTAAACCCTAGCGGTATTGATACTAGGTTTTGTCGAAGGAAATTGTTTGAAGAGTAAAGAAGCGATGTCTGAGTTCGGAATCACCACCTTACCAAGTGAGTGCATAGTTACTTTCATCTTAAACATAGATATGAAGTATTTTATATAAATTACGTGCTATGTGTGTATACTGTCTAAATATTTGTTGTCTATGCTAGATGAAACGTTTTATACATGTTTTAAATGATATAAACTATATATATATTATATCTACAAAATGTGTTGGGGGTAAAACATGGGTAGATTAAAGGTGAGATAAATGATGAGCGATGAAAGATTAGATAAATGATGAGCGATGAAAGATAAGATAAATGATGAGCGATGTGCAAAAACGATGAGCCAAAGCGATGAGCCAAAAACGATGAGCCAAAAGGATGAGCCAAACGATGACCCAAGTGATGGCCCCATCATCTAGCTGAGTATGGATGACAACCACGGACTATTCTAGACAATCTAGTGGAACACTAGCAAACTCGCAACCTGTAGGTGTTATAGACGATGTGTTCACCCAGTGTACTCTAAAAACCCATTAACAGCTATTGCCAGTGGACTCTCAAAAACGATACTATCAATAAAGGAGATAAACCTTGGCGACTATGCAGACTTAGTGTTGATTCCTTAGGATACTCCTTAGGAATGAACGAACGGGGAATAGCTGAATCTTAGGGTAGATCCTTAAGAGTAAAGAAGATAATGGGGATGGGTAATTGGGTTGATTGCTTGATGCTTAACAGAATAATTATATTATTGTGGGTTGAAAACCTTATGTACTCACCAGGTTTCCCAACCTGACCCACTCAGTTTATTTATATTACATGTGTTGATATGAAGTCACATTACACTGAGAGATTAAAGAGATATAAATCACTAGTAATAATGAATGTAAGTTCTGTTTATGCTTATGTTACTGTATTGACGATAACATCCCAAATGTTTTAAAATCAATAAAAATAATTTTCTTCGGAAATGCTTTGATAACATATTTCTCATGTTTTACTGGGAACAAATTCTGCAACATTTTTATTAAAAGAAGTACTCTGATTTTTATAAAGCATAAACAAAAATTGGTCTTTTGGGCTGTGAAAATGGGGATATCACATTATTTATTAGGCACTAAGTCTATAGCTGCCTATGTTCACTCATATCATCCTTCATCTCTCATCTTTCATCTAACCATGTTTTACCCAACATATTCGTAGATATAAAATACATGTACAGTTTAAATCATTTAAAACTTGTATAAAATCGTTCATCCAGCATAGATAGCAAGTATACAGATAATATGCACACATAGCACGTAGTTTATATAAAATACTTCATATCTATGTGTAAGATGAAAGTAACTATGCACTCACTTGCAAAGGTGGTGACTTGGTACTTGGACAACACTTCGTTATCTCAAAACAATTTCCTTCGACAAAACCTAGTATCATTACCTTTAGGGTTTAGTCTAATATTCACCGAGACTAATTAATAGTCTAGCTATTATTACTATTATATAAGCGTTAAACAATACTCTTCAACCACTATGTACAGACATGGCCAGACATAAAACACCTGTCACACCTTGAACCAGACAGCGGAAACGTCCAAGGGCTATTGTGACTTAATTGAATACCATCACAATGATTATACATGATTCATAACATCATTCATCACCATGCATTGAAATATTACAACCGATAGTGTTTACATTCAGTACATTGTTTTAAAACATTACATTTCCAAAACATAAACCGTTCGATATTAATTAAACAAAACATCATGATATCACTGGATACATTTTCTTCGATTTACCTTTTACCTGAGAATACAAGTATTTTGGAAAAACTTCAACATATGAAATGTTGGTGAGTTCATAAGTAATGTTTGAAAAGTAATGATTTGTGTTGTTTTGAAAACCACCAGAAAATCCGATATTTTCTGAAAAGAGTATTGTATATAAGAAAAAGTGTGAAGATCCGTAAGTATGCTTGTTGATTTTTGTAAGTGTGAATAATTGTTAGACTTGGTATGCATCACATACGTGAAAGTGTTGAATTCCCTAGGAAACCCCAATGTTTTCCTAATACATCAAATTACGTGTCTTATTTATTGTTATGCCGATGCGACGTTTGTATTCGATAATTCCAGGTGACATTGGATTAATTATGGGTTGTGAGTCGTTATAATCACGCATTAATGAAAATGACTAGTTTATAACTACCAATTACAAACGATCCTTTTGGCGTCGTCCGTAAGACTCACTTAATCCAACCACCCTGACTTCTCATAACCCCACAACTGAGGAGAAAAGAGGGTACGAAGCCCTCGATATTTCCATAAGTCGTTCAAGGCTATCGTGAATACGAAAGGCACTTGGCCCAACTCGCATTTGACTTCTCGACTTTGCTAGCAGTACCAAAGGACCCTTGGGGCCCAACAGCATAATAAAGCTATTGAAAGTCCTTTTACACGGAATTAGGTCATATAAGGCCCAATATCATGTAAGCACGTTCCCTTCGGGCCTAAAGATCATGTCATTGGGCTAGCTAGGCCCAATGTCACACCCCCGAACCAGACGGCGGAAACGTCCGGGGGATGTCGTGACTCAATTGAATACCATAACATTGAATATATGAAACATAACAACATTCGTCACCATGCATTAATATAGTACAACCAGTAGAATTTACATGAAGTATATTGTTTAAACATTACATTCCCAAAAATAAATGGTTCGATTCGTACATCAATACACTGCAAGCCATCACTGAATATGATTTCCTTTGGTTCACTGGTTCCCTGAGAATACAAGTATTTTGAAAAACGTCAACATATGAAATGTTGGTGAGTTCATAAGTAGTGTTTGAAATCCAATGTTTGTATTGTTTGAAAACCACCAGAAAATCCGATATTTTCTGAAAAGAAAAAGCTTTTGAAAACGTTTGTGAAGATCCATAGGTATGCTTGTTTGTTTCTATACTTGTAAAAAAAATTGTTCATTGAAGTTGTATGCATTTCAAATCTGTATGTATTGAAAACCCTAGGAAAACCCGATGTCTTCCTAATTCCTTGAATTACATGAAGTTACATTGAAACCATTGCATAGCGTATAGTGTCAGTCCCAGGCGACGTTGGATTATTTTGAGCATGATTAGTTGCTACAAACACGCATTACACAAACGACCAGTTTATAGCTATACTAACGATCCCGTAGGCGTCGTCCGTACTAATCACGTTATCCAATCGCCCTGACTATGTGTAGTCCCACATCCGAAGAGAAAGAGGACACGAAGACCTCTATGACTCTATTAACCGGTTGGGGATAAAATGTGTACGAGGGGTCCCCGACCCGCCTCGCAAAAAATGTAGACTTTACTAGCAATACCAAAGGACCCTTGGGGACCAGTAGTATACAAGCCATTGAAAGTCCCTCTACGTTGTGCCAAGTCGGTGAAACCCAACACTTCGTAGAAAAAAAAATGTCTTCGGGCCTTAAGATCAGGTCGTTGGGCTAGCTAGGCCCAACAAACAAGATTTTACACTTTTGGGGCCCAAAGATGGTGCGTAGACGTCTGTGCACACTCGCATGTAAATTGAATTCCCAAACGTTATTTGTATGTATCGTAGTGTCGCCATGTTAGTAGTTTCGGATTTTCATTGGTTCGAGACCGAACCAATTCGTTTTACAACGATTTTGGTATTGTAGTGTATTGTATTTCGTCGATAGTCGCGGTACCATTGTTTGATCAAATTGCATGTATTGAATTAGCCTTGAAAGTTTTCTGTTTCAGCCCCTCATTGTTTGTAAAATTTACTTTTTCACCCCTTTAATTGAATACTTTCCGGTTTGGTCCTTAAATCAATTTTCTTGACATTTTAACACCAAAAATTATTGAAATTAATATTTTTCAGCATATTTTTCATAGAAAACAGTTTAAGTCCCTGAAAATGCAATTTTCTCGGCTATAACCCTTCTTTTTCGCAACTTTGACAATTTTGGCCCAAATTGTAAGATTTTTGCAATTTTGGTCCTTTTTAAATTTAAAAGCATTTTAAACCTTTGAAAAGGACTTGGAACAATTATAGTCCACTGTTTTACAGAAAAATACAGTTTTGACCCTCCAAAACAGGAAATCTCGCATAATGGGCCTCATTGGGCCGAAAATGTCATTTTTAGCCCATTAAGCTTGAAATTTATGTTTTTAATCCTCTAAATGAGTAAATTTCCAGAAATTGTTTTATTGAAACTGTTTTGGCACACCTCATCCATCAGAATTCGTGGTATGTCAATTTGGACCCTTAATTTTGTATTTTTCACATTTTAGGCCCAAAATTTGTGTTTTTAGCCCAAAGAAAATTGTTACTAACTACTTAGCTATTTTCTTGAAACACTTTGTATGTAGAAATATATTTGATGCTAAAATCATTTAACATAAGATATATCTCGGTTTTGAGGGGTTTTATGGCTAGATCCAACATTATAACACACAAAAGCATACATGTAAGCATGAAAATCATACAAGGCATACAAAACACATATAGATCTACACTTTCACTTGTATTCCCCCCCCCCCCCCCCACAAAACTCATAAAAACAGAAAATAGGGGGTATGAAGCTCACCTTAGGGTGTGATTTCCGGTTTTTGGAAGAAAAGATGGAAGAAAACTTGGTGATTTTTGGCCTTAGCACCTTTCCTTGGTAGATCTCGAGTTTGAGATGGTTCTAGGATGCAAGATCACGATTTTTGCATAGATTAGGAAGGGATTTTGATAACAAAAAGAATCTAAATCATAGATCCATGCATAATCTTACCTTAGATGAAGAATTTGTGGAAATTTCCTCTTGAATGCTTCCTAAAACTCGAGATTTTTGAGTGGAGAGGGGGGATGTTCTTGAGAGAGTGTGAGAGATTTTTGTGAGTGTGTGTGGGTGTATGGCCGAGAGTGAGAGAGATAGGAAGAAGAGATGTGATCTTTGAAGTGATATGCTCCTAGAAGTATGAGTTGTGCATGGAAACATGTTGGATATTAATGAGGTGGCAAGCAAATAGTCAACTCTTCCATTTCTTCTTGGACTTGGGCCTTGGGCCGAGAATTTGAAAGGGAAAAAAGGAAGAATTTGGGCCTTTGCCCCTAAGCCCAATATTAGAGTTAATTTGGGTGAATTTTCTCATAAAAGAATATAGTATGATTTTTCCATTTTTGTTGAACTAGTTTAGGGTATTCATGGATCAAAGCTTTCAATTCATTTCATTCTAGGCCCAATATGGCCCAAAATGTTGAAATAAATTAGTGTGGGTCCAATTAGAGCCCAATTAGGGTTCTAAGCCCATGAGAGTCTAATTGGAAGCTTATTGGTCCATTTGGATCCAATAAGGGAGTCCTAGTCCAAAGTGGACTTAAACAGGGACTTCTAGGGTTTCCAATTGTTTGGTGACTATTTGTAGTACTTGTATAATGTATTTGATTGAAGTTTTTGAAGTCATAATCATAGGTGTTACACATGTTCTTAAGTTTTTGATTCACATTAGCTTGAATGTATAGATTACATAACACAAAATTTCCAGTTGTGACACCCAACAAGCAAGATTTGAAACTTTTGAGCCCAAAGAATGTGTATTGACTTCTCGTATATTACCGCATGTGTATTGAAGTACCGTTGTTTATTGATTTTTTGATTCGTTATTGATTCGAGACCGAATCAATTCGTTTGGTAACGATTTTGGTGTTGAAGGTGTATTTATTATTACGTTTCGCCGGTAGACGTAGTACGCGTATTTTTATTTTAAGGGATCTATTGTTTTAAGAATGTGAGTTTATCTTCTTAAGCCCATTCTCGGATAAAATTTACACTTTTAACCCTTTGTGTATAAAAGCATTTCCGGTTTAGTCCGTAAACTATCTTTCTTGACACTTTAGTACCAAAACTTATGGGAAAGACATTTTTAGCACAAATTTACTTGATAAACAGCTTAAGTCCTTCAAAAATGAAATTTTCTCGGTTGAAACCTCCATTTTCGCAATTTTTACAATTTTGACCCAAAATGGAAAATTTTTGCATCTTTGGTCCCTTTTTAATTTGAAAAGCACTTTTGACCCTTGAAATAGATTTGGTACACTAGTAATCCTCTGCTTTACAGAAATGTGCAGTTTCAGCCCCTCCAAATCAAAAATCTCGCAATTTGGGGCTTTATTGGGCCGAAAAGTCCATTTTGGCCCATTATGTTTAAAATTCACATTTTTAACCCTTCAAAAGTGTTAATTTTCAGAAAATACATATTAGAAACTGTTTAGACTCATCTCAACCTTCAGAATCTATATTTTGTCGTTTTGGGCCCCTTAATTTTGTATTTTTAGCATTTTGAGCCCAAAAATGGGTTTTAAGTCCAAAAATGTTCATATTAACCAACTAGGTTATTTTTCTAGACTTGATTAGTGTCAAATGGTATAAGTTATACTTATTTCATTCATCATATTGTAGATCTCGGTTTTTAGGTTCTTGTGGCTAGTATAAACATCACAATCACACAAGATCATACATATAAGCGTAAAAATCACACAAGGCATACATATACTCATAGATCTACACATTTGCTTGTATTCTCCCCCACAAAACTTATAAAAACCGAAAAAGAGGGGGTATGAAGCTCACCTTTGGGTGTGGTTTCGGTTTTTGGAAGAAAATGAGAAGAAATTCGGCCTTAGCAACCTTCCTTGGAAGATTTTGAACTTGGATGCTTCTTAAGTGCTAGATCATGAGTTTGAATGAATTAAGAGGTGATTTTTGGATGAAATGAAGTAGCTAGCTTAAGGATCTAAGAGATTCCTTACCTTAGATGATGATTTTTGTGTGAAAATCCCCTTGATTCCTTTTTAGATCTCGAAATATGGATGAGTTATGAGAGTGTTTCCTTGAGAGAAAAGTGAGTGAAATGTGTGTGTGTGTGTGTGTGTGTGCTTGGACTCGGCCGAGGGCAAGAGAGAGAGGGAGAAAAGAGTAGCTAGACTTGGAAGTATGTAAGTGCATGGATGTTTGGGTCTTCATGCATGGATGTCCCTTGAACAATTGTGAGGTGTCACTCACAAAGTCAACTCTCCTCTTCTTTTGGGCTTGGGCCGAGAATGGTGAGGGTAAGAGGAGGTTCTTGGGCTTTTTGCCCTTAAGCCCATGTTATAGCTAGGTTGGATGATTTTTGGCCCTAAAAAAATATAAATTGATTTTTATGCCTTATTAGGCTAGATTAGGTTAATTATGGTCCAAAATGGTTCATATAATTAATCTATTTCATTCTAGGCCCAATATGGCCCAAAATATTGAAATAAATGGAAGTGGGTCCAATTAGAGCCCATTTAAGAGTTCTAAGCCCAAGATAGCCAAATTGGAAGCTTATTGGTCCATTGGGCCCAATAAGGAAGTCCTAGTCCAAAAATGGACTTAAACAAGAACTTCTAGGGTTTCCAATTGCTTAACGACTATTTGAATTGCTTGCATGGGGTGTTTGATTGAAATTTTGTTGTCATAGAGTAAGCATCATACATGCTCTTATGTTTTTGATTCATAATTTGACTTAAGTGTTGTAGTTACATGGCACAAAATTCCTAATTGTGACATCATCCCCCCGTTAGAGGGAATTTCGTCCCGAAATTCTTTTGAAAGCTAGATTTGAGAATGCTAGAATAGGTGAGGGTACTTTTGCTTCATTTGATTTTTGTGTTCCCACGTGAATTCTGGCCCACGCTTCGCGTTCCACCGTACTTTCACGATCGGGATGCGACTTTGCTTAGTACGCTTCACTTCCCTGTCCATGATTTCGACCGGTTCTTCAACGAATAGGAGATTCTCGTTGATTTCAATCTCGTCAAGGGGAATGATGAGTGTTTCATCTGATAGGCACTTCTTTAGATTAGATACATGGAACACGGGGTGTACATTGTTTAGCTCAGCGGGTAGTTGCAGTTTGTACGCCACTGGACCTATTCAGGCAACGATCTCGAAAGGTCCAATGTATCGTGGGTTCAGTTTTCCCCGTTTTCCGAAACGAATGACTCCTTTCCAAGGTGAAACTTTTAACAACACTCGATCCCCGACCTGAAACTCTAAGGGCTTTCACCGTTTATCGGCGTAGCTCTTTTGTCGGTCGCGCGATGCTTGTAATCGAGCTCTGATTTGAACTATCTTTTCCGTGGTTTCACGAATGATCTCCGGTCCCATTAGTGCCTTGTCCGATGCGAGTGTTTTTGCTAGCTGGGTGTCACCCACCTCAGCCCAACACAACGGTGATCTACACTTACGCCCGTATAATGCTTCGAAAGGAGCGACCTTGATGCTCGAATGGTAACTGTTGTTATACGAGAATTCGAATAAGGGTAAGTGGGTATCCCAAGACTTCCCAAAGTCTATCACACATGCGCGAAGCATGTCTTCGAGCGTCTGGATGGTTCGTTCGCTTTGACTATCCGTTTGTGGGTGATAAGCGGTGCTTATGTTGAGATGGGTTCCAAGTGCTTTCTAAAGTGATTGCCAAAAACGTGAAGTGAATCTACTGTCTCTATCCGAGATAATAGACACTGGTATTCCATGGAGTCTCACGATTTCTCAAATGTATAATCGTGTTAGTTCTTCCATCTTGTAGGATTCTTTTATTGGCAGGAAATGAGCGGATTTCGTCAGTCGGTCGACTATTACCCATATGGTGTCTAGTCCATCTGACGTCTTAGGTAGTTTGGTCACAAAATCCATAGAAATCCCTTCCCATTTCCACTCGGGAATCACCGGTTGCTGTAATAACCTCGAGGGCTTCTGGTACTCCACCTTTACTTTGGCACAAGTAAGGCATTTGCTGACATAGGTGGCAATTTCTGCCTTCATGTTAGGCCACCAATATTGTTGTTTGATATCCAAGTACATCTTGTCCGAACCGGGATGGATGGAGTATCGCGTTTTGTGAGCTTCATTCATGAATACCTCCCTAAATCCTCCGAGTTTAGGGACCCAAATACGGTTCATGAAGTAGTATACTCCGTTCTCCTTTACCTCTAGATTCTTCTCCATTCCGTGTAATGCTTTGCTTGCTCTGTTTTCCGTTTTCATGGCATCTGACTGGGCTACCCTGATCTGAGTGGTTAGGTGAGATTGGATGGTTATCGAGAGAGTTTTTGCACGACGATTAGAGTACTCCTTCTGGATCAATGCATCAGCTACTACATTGGCCTTGCCTGGGTGATACTTGATTTCACACTCGTAATCATTTAATAATTCAACCCATCTTCGTTGCCTCATATTCAGCTCTTTCTGGTTCAAGATGTGTTGGAGACTTCTGTGGTCCGTGAAGATGGTGCACTTCGTACCATAAAGGTAATGCCTCCAAATCTTCAGAGCAAAGACCACCGCTCCCAATTCCAGATCATGGGTTGTATAATTCACTTTGTGTGTCTTTAGTTGGCGGGAAGCGTAAGCTATCACTCTTCCACGCTGCATGAGAACGCAACCTAAGCCCTGATTCGACGCGTCACAGTAGACCACGAAATCTTCCGTTCCCTCTGGTAGAGATAGTACCAGGGGACTACAGAGGGCTTGCTTCAGGGTTTGGAATGCAACTTCTTGTTTGTCCGTCCATTTGAATGGTACGCCCTTTTGTGTAAGCGAGGTAAGTGGCTTGGCGATCTTAGAGAAGTTTTGAATGAACCTCCTATAGTAGCCTGCTAGGCCTAAGAATTGGCGAATTTCTGTGGGTGTTGTTGGGACTGCCCATCCTTCAACGGCTTTGACCTTAGAGGGATCCACATGAATTCCATCTTGGCTAACAACATGACCTAGGAAGTTCACGCTACGGAGCCAGAACTCACACTTGGAGAGTTTTGCGTATAGCTTTTCCGTTCGCAGAGTTTCTAAGATTTGTCGGAGATGTTGGCCATGCTCTTCCTCGCTTCGGGAATAGACGAGAATGTCGTCAATGAAGACGATGACAAAGTTGTCGAGGAATGGTCGACAGATTCGGTTCATCAGATCCATAAATGCGGCAGGGGTATTTGTTAGACCGAAGGTCATTATAACGAATTCATAATGTCCGTAACGAGTTCGGAAAGTGGTTTTTTGAATATCCTCTTCCCGGACTTTGAGTTGATGGTATCCGGACCGTAGAACTCTATAAGGACAACACATTTAACAGATAAACAAGTAAAATGTATTAATTAGAAGCAAAATGTAATAAACATGCTAAGGATACCTACTATATAATAATAATAAAAAGTTATAAAAAAAATAATTATAAAAGATAAAGATGAGTTATGAAATAATATATATTTCAAGTGCAAAATGGAAAAAATTCATTTGCAATGCTATCATAGATTGAGCAAATAATACGAATAAGAAACAACCAACAAACATCTCAATTGCAATTTTGCACCACAAATGAGTTAAAAAGAACCAAATCAAAGTAAACATGAATGCATGTATTATTAGGTTCCACCATAGGTTTTTATTATAAGTAAAATGCATTGAGAATACACACAATGCTATATTTTGATTTAAAATGCCAATCAATGTAAACTAATACACACAAGACAACAAAATATATACCTGGATAAATAATTGAAGTGTTTTGCTGTTTCTCAGCATCCCCACTATAATTGACAAGATTTAAGAACACACAACAAAATAACAGATGTTTAGAATCACTCAGTTGTATCTTCTTACACTGTCCACGAGAATATTCAAAATTAAAAAGAATAAAACCAACTGCATAAATTACAAATTGTCACAAAGGGGTGGGACTATGAGACGTAGTGCCTATTGTGTAAACCCTGGTGACTATGATACGTAGTGTCTATTGTATAAACCCCGACGACTATGTGACGTAGTGCCTGTTGTATAAACCGTGGTAGCAAATGGACTTTGTGCCAATCCCTTAGGTCAATCCTTAGGAATGAATGAATGAAGGATAATTGACTCTTAGGGTAAAGCTTTAAGAAACAAAAGGAGATAATGGGGATGGGTAATTTGGGTTGATTGTCTGATGATTAGATATAATTAACATAATATCTTACTGTGGGTTAATAACCCTATATGCTCACTAGGCTCCCAAGCCTGACCCACTCAGTTTTCTTTGCATTACAGGTAATGGCACAAGAGTATAAGTTGATGGACTTGATGAGAGATTTTGGATTATAGATTAGTGGTTATAAATAACTGTTGTAAGGTCTATTTTATATTGTTTATGCTTTTGGTCTGTATCGAAACATGACATCCAGAGATTTTGTTATATAAGGAAAATACATTTCTTTAACGAAATGTTTTGATAAATTCTTATCATCTTTTGTTTTGGGAACAAATTCCGCAACTGTTTTCTTTAAAAGATTACTCTGATTTTAAAAACAAAGCATAAACAAATCGGTATTTTCTGGCCGTGAAATTGGGGATGTCACAATACACATTCATCAACAGCAATGAAGACTTCACTTTTTAAATATTACTCTGAAATTATTATAAATGTATTTAGAATAAAGGTTTTCTCAATATTGGTTTTCTAATTAGGAGGATTTACTTAAATAAAAATGAAAATTTTTTGTTGTGAAAATGGGACATTACAACGAAGCTTAACATGTTCCCCAAGATACCACATACAACACAACATACATATACAATTATGGGTTATCAGCAACCTTGAGGACTATTAACAGTCCTAATGAGCTAACAACACGTCCGATCGGTTATCAGCAACCCTGGTTAGCTATCAGGCATCAGCAAGCCCAGTCACATATAAATAGCATAAAATAACAATAACAGCTAGACCCTGCTGGTTATCATAAATACACCTAAATGAACTTGCAAGGCTCACACAGTCACCCAAACTTAGGATTAGGGTTTACGGAAGGACTGGAGGCTGATAAGGATGACCAAAACAGGACTTAATGTTCTTTATATAGGGAGCAACCCATGGAATTAGGGTTTGGAGTCTCGGTTAGTGCGCTAGGCGTACCATACGTACACCCAATGTACTAGCTGGCCATCCGCGATCATACATTCTGCATGAGTACGCTGTGTACGACCTAATCCACGAGTATTTTTCTTCAAAGGTCCAAATGTGCCATTTTTAATAAAGACTCAAGAGATAATAAATATACCTGATTTTCGGGACGTTACAGATGTAAAGGGTGAGATTATATATTACATTGATTATATTTTAAAAGATAAAAAAGAAAATCATAAATATTATGTAAAGTGGTTTTAAATTGATCTTATTATATAATATTGTTTATATTTAATATTTAATAAATTGAAATGTCATCTCAATTTGGGTTTAGAAGTCAAAGTGGTTTTCAATTTATAAAATGTGGTTTTGATTCAAAATCAGGTGTGAATAACAACACTCGGTTTTTAAGCTTTTAGTGTTGACCATCTTCTCTTTATGGTCTATTAAATTAATATTTTATTGATTTTTTTGGATTGTGCTATAAGTACCTTTTTTTTAATCTTTTTTATTCCCTTTAATCTCAATCTAATCAATCATTTGCCCTTTGATTTGACATCGTTTTTTGTTTTGTTTTCCTTTTGGTTTTATTGTTTTTCTTTTCTTTTATTTATTAGATTATTCTTATTATTTAAAAAAATTAAAACTTATTTTTTTAGAATTACACTACAGATATAATTTCACATTGAAAAGTGTAATTTTACTTATTCGTAAAACTTTTATGTAAGATATTTTCATAATGGATAAAAAGCTCACTTATTATTATTATTATTATTATTATTATTATTGATAAAAAAAAACTTATTTTTCATAGTGGAATTACACTATAAATGCAAATGCAAATTTATATTGGATAAAAAAGCTTCTTGTCGTCTATGGGTCCATCACATTCATTCATAAACAATCTTTCTTTCAAAAATAGATTCATATAAGTAGAAAGAGACAACTCACTACTCGTCCAATGATATTATTT
Source organism: Lactuca serriola (assembly GCF_051521515.1). Lineage (NCBI taxonomy): Eukaryota > Viridiplantae > Streptophyta > Magnoliopsida > Asterales > Asteraceae > Lactuca > Lactuca serriola. Next base: position 296,688,873 of record NC_136412.1, read on the forward strand.
ACACAACATAAAAGTGAAAAAAAAAATATAAAGAAAGTGACTTCTCTAACAATCAAAACCTACCTCCAACTAACTCCTCTCTTCCGTATATAAAAGACACATAATGACAGAATTGCCCTCAAATCAGTTGAAAGTTACTCATTACTAACATGAGATTTTCGAACATAGTAAACTCTAAGTCTTATTCGTTCTTGTGTAAGTGAGCCTTAGGGAATAGAACTAAATATATATGTGCAATTGGTGCCACTATAGCAACTGTAGAAAAAAGATAAAACTAAGGCATCATGATCAAAAGAAATAGAAGATTTAAAAAATAAATAAATAAAACTTAAGAGTACTGCATAAAGACCATTATAGACACAAGGATACTTAAAAATCATCATCATTAGATTATATATCCACAAAATAGACAAGTTAAGGGAGATAATCATTGAAGAAAAATAAATGTGATATAAGTGATGCCCATTTATCCCCTTATTAAATTTCTACTCCAACAACAAAGTACATGAAAATAAATTGGTTGAATTTTCAAAGTAAAATATCTTGATAAGATAAAAATGATATAATGTTCAAAATAAAATGCCTTAAGAAGAAAATACTTGAAAGTTATAATGTTTTTAACACAAATAAAACTGTAAAGTGAAATGATACAAATGGGATCATTTTTTACATGGAAATAGGCTTACTATATAAAAAAGGAAAGTACAATGCTATAGTTGATAGATTTTTCAAAGAAAAAATGCCTTAATAATGAAAAATCCGATAGATTTTTAAAATTAAAATGCCAATGTATCACTTTGAAAACAGTGGAGTAATAGAATAGTTATTTCTATGATTTTCTAGATCAAATTATCATGTAGTTCCCCATCTACTACCCTTAAGAACTCTATAAGGTCAAGTCATTTAACAGATAAACAAGTAAAATGTATTAATTTTAGAAGTAAAATGTAATAAACATGCTAAGGATACCCACTATATAATAATAAAAAAGTTATAAAAATAATTATAAAAGATAAGATGAGTGGTGAAATAATATATATTTCAAGTGCAAAATGGAAAAAATTCATTTTCAAAGTAAACATGAATGCATGTATTATTAGGTTCCACCATAGCCACATAACCAGATAGGATTCCTAAGGTTGAAGAACACAAACATGGGCTACCTTCCTAATGAACAAATCCAAAAGATTATTAAACAACTGAAAATATATTAATATGGAATAGATAGGATAACACAATGCAAGAGTCAACAAGAACTCAACATGAGTAAACATAAATGCTTCATGATCAAAAGGTTAATAATTTATAACAACAAACTATCTCAATCACAATTTAACACCATTTATGAGTCGACAAGAACAAAATTAGAATAAACTATCTCAAGATTTCAAGAAAAATGGTACACATTCAAGAGAAGTGAACAATTTCCATCTCCAGATAAGAAGGCAAATATATTACTGCATAGCTCATGTATAACAACATAAACAAGGTAATGGAAAGAACTCAAAAAGGGAAAATAATAAACTGGATACTAGTAAAAACTATAAATATGTGAGCACATAAAACCTTATAGAGAGACCCGAAAAAAGAAGGGAAAACAAAGTGAACTTAAGATTCACAATCAAAAGGTTAATTATAAACAACCTCCATGTTCACCAAAAGACTGTTATCAACAAAAAACAAAATCCAAATAAATTTAAAAAATACAGACATGGTAAAGTGGCTGAATGGGTGAAATGGTTTGTATGGAGAAAAATACTGTATAGATAAAGCATGTTTTTTTGTTACGTATTAGGAGTGACAATTGATTAAACCAATGACATTTTACAAAGTTCAAAGTTGAGGAGATCAAAGTAAAATTTAAAAAAATAGAGATAAAAAATACATTTTACAAAGTAGAGTTATTAAAATTCATAATGGAAAAATTCATTAGATAAAGAAAGAGACCCCAAGCATCTCTAGAGGATGGAAGACAAGTAGGTGAATACTAATCTTGCAACAGAAAGAAAACAAAGAAGTGTGAAGCTATAAATGGGTTGACTTTTCAAAGGGAAATTAATATGCTTATAATAAGAAAAAATTAAAGTACAATGCTATAGATAGTATTTTTGTTTTCAAAAAAAAATGTCTTGATGAGGTAAAAACTTGATAGATTTCTATTATAAGTAAAATGCATTGCTATATTTTGGTTTGAAATGCCAATCAATGTAAACTAATACACACAACACAACAAAATATATACCTGCATAAATAATTGAAGTGTTTTGCTGTTTCTCAGCATACCCACTATAATTGACAAGATTTAAGAACACACAACAAAATAAGAGGTAAGAATATTCAAAATTAAAAAGAATAAAAGGGGTGGGATAATTACATCAAACAAAAAATAAAAATAGAAAAGGTTAGAGAAGTTTACCTCATGAAAGACTTCCTTGATACCCTTGTGCTCTTTAATTACTACACATGTTGAAGATATCCAAAAAATGATTTGTAGACATGATCATATTTCCGCACATGAAGGGTAGGATAGTCATATTCTAATATTCAACATACAGTTATTTCTTTCATCTAACAGGAAATGTTAAATGTTGATTTTTATTTTGTTCATATTATAAGGTTTTATTAATATAAATTTCTAATTGCAAAAAAGATACTACTAAATAGAGATATGAACACAGCAGGTAAGTCGCATGTTTGTGCCCTAAATTTTAGCATCATGTCCTGAATACTTAAGAAAAATTGCATTGCTCCTGAGGTACAATGAAAAAAAAAAAAAACTAAAATCAACAAACATGGAATCGACAATGAAAAATCAACAAACATACATGCATTTTGTGCCACAATCACAACTGTAGAAAAAATGAGATGGACTTAATATTTATAATCTAAAGGTTAATAATATTGTTTTTAATTGTAGAATAGTGAAAGTTCATTACACTTATATATATATATATATATATATATATATATATATATATATATATATATATATATATTTCATCAAACGATTAAACAACATAAAAAAATCTCCTTTGTTGTGTTGTCAAGGAAAACAAGAAGAAAAAGTCAGCAACAGAGTTGAACTTCCTCATCACTGGAAAAAATATTAAAAAGATGAAAGGAATTCAAAGCAAGTAAAATCGATACACATACAAGAGAAATAAACATCTTATATCTCCAAATAAGAAGACAATGTAAATATACATTCCATAGCATGAATATATTACTAAATAGTGAAGAACAGACAAATAGTTGAAGAAAAATATAAAAATGGGGACAAAATAGTCATTTAACATGGATTTAATGGCTAACTTTAGGCAGCATGAAGCGTTAAAAAAAAAAACAAGTGGTTATATAATAGGGACAAAATTTGTAATTTAGTAGTATAAGGCTATTGATATAAATTTCTAAGTACAAAAATGATTAAAGTTGATAGGATGGTATTAAATTGAATAGAGTGGGTGAATAAAAAACAACAAACTATTTCAATTGCAATTTAAATTTTAACACCATTTATGAGTTGACAAGAACTGTAGAAAAAAACCAGCGCCATTGTGATTTGTGAAAGTTAATAAGTTGAAGCATAGAATGATGAAAGTTCATTAGATTGCTCTAAAAATTCAGGATGCCTCCTAGCTTGCTTAATCAAAAACATCATATATTAATAGTGCATAACTTGTGTACAGAAAATAACCATGCAAAGAAGAGTTGACAATAAGTTAGGCTCAACCATGAATTTGTGCCACCATAACAGCTGTAGAAAAAAGACCACATGATTTCAAAATCATCATAATCATTCTACATGGATTTAACAGCTAACTTATATTTAAAATAAAAAAAAAATGAAACTACAACAATCAAATATGCAAGAAAAATCATTTTTGGTCAATATTCGAAAACAAAGTGCAAACTAGAGGTTGGAAAATGAAAATAGTCAATCAAAAAAGATCATTAAGGTGAAAATGAGCTATAAAAATAAGCTAAGACATTAAATATCTTTTTATAATTATATAAGAGAGGTTTTTTAATATATTAAGAAAGCAATTTAGAATTTGGATGAAAGCAAACCAGCTGCTGCAACCTGTCTTGGGCTTTTAAAAGTCATATTATCCTCATCCTGCTCTGAGTTTAAACCTACAGTAAGTAACAAGGATCCATAAAAACTAGCATAAGATTAAGGGCTTAAAAGGGTCCTTATATTTTTTTATTTTTTTAAAAAAAGGAAAGTTTGGAGAGGTTGATATGGTCTCTTTCGCCTTTGCTATGATCAGTGGTATCAATTCTGCATCAGATATATAATTCTCAATTAGGTTGACTCAATGTTGTTGAATGATATACTTTCAATAGAAAATCACGTACTTTTGAGCTTTAAAATCTCTCATCACATCAAGAAACATGTAACATCATGATCAAAAACAACATTTTTCACATGAGACATTAAATAACCAAGGCATCACGACCAAATATGCATGCATTAAGTGCTACTTAGGATTAATATTGTAACAAAAAAGCTCACATGATCTTGGGATTCATAATTAAAAGTTTAACAATCAAGATTTCAAGAACATAATGGTGAAAACATCTTGTCAAAACAGAAACACTTATTGATGAATAAATCCAAAATTTTATCAAACAAATGATATTATATTAATTTTATATATAAATGTAAAAGCTGTAAAATAGAAAGGGAAAAGTTAATGATACTGAAACAACCTAAAAAGGCACCATTGTCACCAAAAGACTGTTATCAATAATAGAGTTGTTGAAATTCTTGATTACATTTTTAGAAAGTAAACTCGTTTCCAGACAAGAAAACCTAACTTCTATCTCCACATAAGAAGACAAAGTATAAAAGCATGAATATATTATACTACCTAAATAGCTCATCTAAATAAACATAATCTAGAGAAAAAAACAAGTCCCTGAACACACACATCAAAACCATGATAATAAAAAAGTATATGTAATAAAAAAGAATTGGTAGATTTTTAAAAGTTGAATGCCTTGATAAGAAGCTTTTTTGAAAGTTAAAATGCTCTAACATACAGAAAAGTGAATAGTGCAATGCTGTAATTGGGTTGATTTTTCAAAAGAAAATGAGCTTACAACAATAATTATTGAAAATAAAACTTTTGCTTGGATTTTTTAAAGTAAAATGGCTTGTTAAGGAAATTTTAATAGGTACAATTGGGTTGATTTTTCAAAGGTAAATGTACTTTTTATAGGAAAACTAAAAATACAGTGCTATAATTGATTAGTAGATTTGTCAACATAAAATGCCTTCATGTTGAAAAATAAGATAGATTTTTCATAGTAAAATGCCTTGATAAGAAAATACTTGGAAGTTACAATGTTAAGATAAAATTTAAAAGTATTAATGTTGTAACAAAAAGAAAACTAAAAAGTGCAGTGCTATAATTGGGTTGATTTTTCAAAGGAAATATGCTTATAATAAGAAATTACTTAAATCAAAAAAAGAAACCGATAAAATCATCAAACCCTCACTATGATAGACATTTCAACTATCAAAAACAATTACAAATAGATAAAACCAAAATATTAAAAGATTCTTCTATGTATAAAATGAAGAACATGATGAAAAACAAGAAACTCAATGACCTTAATTTTCAAGTAGGAAAGAATTATATAAGGGAACATCTGCCATTCAAAAATCAAAATCCTTTGAAAAGATCCATCAAAGAAGAATCAAGAACAAGGCAATTGACAGATGAAAAAACAAAATATGATAAACAAAGACACGAGTTGAATAGACAGATGAAAGTTAAGGTCATTAAGCAAATGAAAATATATTAACATGTGATAAAATAAGAATGGACAAACCAGACACAAACTGCAATTTACCACAAATTAAGCATCGGTTGACAAGAGCTAACTTTCAGTTTTGCTCAACTATATATAGCACACCTGTATCATAAGTAAATTAGATTTTATTATTAAGACTCATAATGAAAATCTAAAGGCGATGTAAGAGAAGTAAGTGAATAAGAAAGGATAAACCATCTCAATTACAAATTTACCACCACACACAAGTTGACAAAAACAGAATTTTTGGATGCATACTACTGTTGCCACCATAGAAACTGTAGAAAAAGAATGAGATTCTCTTAAGATTAAAATTCAAAAGGTTAAAAATCTACACAGCTATGAACCGAGTGTCTGAATAGAGAGTTGATGAGCAGTAAATATGAGTAAAACATAGCTGCATTTAGTCATCATAGCAACCTATATAAAAAGCTCAGATGATCTTATGATTCAAAATAGAAAGGTTAATAATGGAAGAGAAGACACAAATAACCTAAGCCACCATAAAGACTGTATAAAAACAAAGACACTTCAATATCATCATCATGCCTAAGCTTATCAATCTCATGTAACTTATAAGCAGCATAAACATACTAACAGAGGTAGACATAGAATGGGCAGAGAAGTTTGTATGGATAAAATGTTTTATACATAAGGCATGTTTCCTTTTTAGACTGAATAAACTGTCTAAATGAGACTAAATGACAATTTTACCCTCAATTTCCGACAAATTAATAGATATTCAACATTTTAACAAAAGACAGATATGTAAAGTGTTAGTGTCTTAATACATTAAGTTAAGTTGATTCATTCTGTCTGGGTTAAACTAAAAAAGAAACAGTCATCTATAGCTGTCCAGATTAAGTAGTTAAACCATCAAGCTGATTAAGTCAAAAAATAAAATAAAAAGAGTTTCAACAAAATAAAATTGGTACACATTCAAGAGAAGTGAACAATTTCCATCTCCAAATAAGAAGGCAAATATACTACTGCATAGCTCATGTGCAACTACATAAACAAGGTCATTGAAAGAACTCAAAAAGGGAAAATAATAAAGTGGAAACTAGTAAAAACTATAAAAAGGTGAGAACATAAAAAGCTTATAGAGGGACCCGAAAAAGAAGGGTAAAAACAAAGTGAACTTAAGATTCACAATCAAAAGGTTAATTATAATCTTAAATTCCAAGAACTGAATCATTACACTGCAATAAAAGAGAGAAAGAAAGAGCTGAAATCAGACACCAAAATGGAAGAGAACTCTCATGCTTATGCTCCCCAACTATCTATCAACTGGAAACCCAAAAAAGGAAACACATTGAAGAAAAATTAATGTTATATAAGTGATACTCATATCCCTTTATCAAACCCCCCTCCCTATGATACACATATCTGAATTCTGATAGTTAAAACCAAACTACACAAAAAATGAAATTGCATGACCCCAAAAAGCTAGAAGGAGAAAACCCCCCAAAAAACTCACTATGTTTCATTATGTATCTTCTTTATTCTAAATGATTGACAAAGAAACTCAAACAATGAACTTAAAAAGAATAGAGAGTAGCAAATATATTACAAATAAATAAAACCAAAAAATTAAAAGATTATCTCTGTATAAAATGAAGAACATGATGAAAAACAAGAAACCAATAACCAAGAAACTCAATGACCTTAATTTTCAAGTTGGAAAGAATTATATAAGGAACCTCTGACATTCAAAAATCAAAACCCTTCAAAAAAAACAAGATGTGATATTAAGATTCATAACAAAATTAAAGAGCTAATAAAGGAAAAAGTTCATTCTTTAGGATTTGCTTCTACAACAACTTAAACAACCTCCATGTTCACCAAAAGACTGTTATCAACAATTAACAAAATCCAAATAAATTAAAAAAAAAAAAAAAGTATAGTAAATGTCATCATAAAGAATTGCTAGTTTGTCAAAATAAAATAACTCATTTTGAAAAATATGATAGATTTTTAAAAGTAAAATGCCTTGACAGGCTAAATTTAAAAGTTATAATGTTGTAACTGAAAGAAAACTAAAATGCACGATGTTATAAAAATGAGGTGATATGATCTTAAGACTCATAATAGAAAGGTTAAAAATGGAAGCATCAAAGAAAAGATTACATTCTTAAAGAGGAATCAACAATTATCAAGCACAAAATAGAATACAGCAGAAACTCACTATCAGTTATTACCAATGATCAAAAGTAAGAGGAAAGAGCAAATAACCTAAACCAGCATAAACACTGTATTCAATCAAAATAAAAACATAAACATGCTAGTAAACATAACTTTTTTAAGCGAATTGTGCTTGTTATAAGAAAAAAAAAATGAAAGTACAATGCTATTATTGGTAGATTTTTCAAAATAAAGTGCCTTGATAATAATGAAAAATATGGTAGATTTTTCAAAATAAAATGGGTTGATAAGATGATAAATTTTGAATGTAATAATGTTGCAACAGAAAGAAAACAAAGAAGTGTGAAGCTATAAATGGGTTGATTTTTCAAAGGGAAATTAATATGCTATAGATAGTATTTTTTTTTTCAAAAAAAAATGCCTTGCTTGATGAGGAAAAAGCTTGATAGATTTCTATTATAAGTAAAATGCATTGCTATATTTTGATTTGAAATGCCAATCAATGTAAACTAATACACACAAGACAACAAAATATATACCTGGATAAAAAATTGAAGTGTTTTGCTGTTTCTCAGCATCCCCACTATAATTGACAAGATTTAAGAACACACAACAAAATAAGAGATGTTTAGAATCACTCAGTTGTATCTTCTTACACTGTCCACGAGAATATTCAAAATTAAAAAGAATAAAACCAACTGCATAAATTACAAACTGTCACAAAGGGGTGGGATAATTACATCAAACAAAAAATAAAAATAGAAAAGGTTAGAGAAGTTTACCTCATGAAAGACTTCCTTGATACCCTTGTGCTCTTTAATTACTACACATGTTGAAGATATCCAAAAAATGATTTGTAGACATGATCATATTTCTGCACATGAAGGGTAGGATAGTCATATTCTAATATTCAACATACAGTTATTTCTTTCATCTAACAGGAAATGTTAAATGTTGATTTTTATTTTGTTCATATTATAAGGTTTTATTAATATAAATTTCTAATTGCAAAAAAGATACTACTAAATAGAGATATGAACACAGCAGGTAAGTCACATGTTTGTGCCCTAAATTTTAGCATCATGTCCTGAATACTTAAGAAAAATTGCATTGCTCCTGAGGTACAATGAAAAAAAAAAAAAAAACTAAAATCAACAATCATGGAATCGACAATTATCAACAACTGAATCTGAGTGAGTAAACATACATGCACTTTGTGCCACAATCACAACTGTAGGAAAAATGAGATGGACTTAATATTTATAATCTAAAGGTTAATAATATTGTTTTTAATTGTAGAATAGTGAAAGTTCATTACACTTATATATATTTCATCAAACGATTAAACAACATAAAAAATCTCCTTTGTTGTCGCGGAAAACAAGAAGAAAAAGTCAGCAACAGAGTTGAACTTCCACATCACTGGAAAAAATATTAAAAAGATGAAAGGAATTCAAAGCAAGTAAAATTGATACACATACAAGAGAAATATACTACTAAATAGTGTACAACAGACAAATAGTTGAAAAAAAAACAGTGTACATACTACACACCTCATGAGAAGTAAAAATCATTTGCTTCAAAGTTCATTGTTGTGACTGAGTTCTTGTACAGAGCTAGTAAAAATATAAAAATGTGGGCAAAATAGTCATTTTACATGGATTTAATGGCTACCTTTAGGCAGCATGAAGCGTTAAAAAAAAACAAGTGGTTATATAATAGGGACAAAATTTGTAATTTAGTAGTATAAGGCTATTGATATAAATTTCTAAGTACAAAAATGATAAAAGTTGATAGGATGGTAGTAAATTGAATAGAGTGGGTGAATAAGAAACAACAAACTATCTCAATTGCAATTTAACACCATGTAACTGTAGAAAAAAACCAGCTCCATTGTGAAAGTTAATAACTTCAAACATAGAATTAGTAAAAATATAAAAATGGTGCCAATTATGCTTCAAAGTTCACCAATTAGTAAAAAAACCAGCTCCACAAACTTAATTAAACATGCTATATAAGGATACAAAAAAGGAAAGACGCCATAGTATTATAGAAATCATTAATTAATAGAGGAGAAGAGAAGTCACCTATTTGTGCCCCTTAAATTCTAGCATTATGTCCTCCTGAATATTTAAGAAAAATTGCATTGCTCTTGACTCTTGAGGTACACTGAATAAATCTGAAATCACCAACTATGAGGCACATAAACTAACAATGCTGACTGATGTATGATAAATGATCAAAAAGAAGAGGAATGAGCAAACAACCTAAACCACACCACATTAATTAAGGTTGTATAACAAGAAACAAAAACTGGAATTCAAGATCATATTAATGCATAAAACAAAGAGAGGAAAAGAAATTCATTATCAGTATTATCAATGATCAAAAGGAAGAGGACTGTAAGTAGAAACACAATAATGTTCAAGCAAATAGCTAAATGCTTTCATGAATTGAACTTGTGTATTGTAGCATCTTACCTTCGATTATAAGTTCATAACATTGTATTTTCAATTAAAGCATTGATATTTTTCTTATTTAGTAGGGCATTATACTTTGAAAAATATGCCTTATTATAATTAATAACAGTAAAAATTGTTTTGTATTTGTAAGATATTGCTATAACTGGGTAAGTATTTCAAAGTGCCATGTTGTAATAGGAAGAATGATGCTATAATAAACAAATCAATGAAAGTACATTGTCATTTATTGCATTTATCATAAGATAAACAAGTGTTTCCTTCATCTTCAGTGAAGGAAAAAAGAAGTGTTTCTCTCAACATGCTTTGGAGGATAGGATAGGAATCCCTGATTTTGAACTTTCTGCACAAATGAAACCAATCATTTTGATCATTGAGCATTACTGAATTAATAATCACAAAGAAACATATAAATGAACCTTGCATTTTTGCTATATACATAATAACATGTGCTCCCCAGTGTGTTGCTCCTATCAAATTATTCTTCATGAGAAGCTTACAAATAACCTATTAGAGAAAAAACAAGTTAAAACAAAAAGACAGATTCTTGAAATCAACATACCAATCAGGCAATGGGCTAAAAGCATGACTTTCAGGAGTGATTAAAGCACCTCCTTATACACACTTTGAGTAAACCCACAAATCATCATTCACATAAACACCATTATATTCATATTTCATATAATCAAGTAACCTACAGTTCCTGATTCATAGACTATAAGCAGAAATACACAAACAGAGTAAAAAGAACAATATTAACAATCTTTAGTCGATTCTTCTGAAATCATACAGTGCACTGTTTTTAGATGGTTCTTAAAAATTTAGAGTACAAGTCTTAAGTTAGGTTAAAAGAAGAGGGAAATTGCTAATTCCACAACCAGAGAAAAAGTATGGCTCAAATGGTTCATGGAGCTATGATGACTAGTTATGAATATGAATAAAACATTTGGTGCCACCATATCAACAACAGAAAAAAGATGAGATGATCTTAAGATTCATAATCAATTAAGCTTTTATAAATTTATTCTCAGTTATATATAGAATGGTAAAAGTTCATTACATATACTAACATAGGATAGTAAAGCCATTCAAATAAGCCCTCTCTCTCTCTCTTGACATGAGACACAAACAAACTAATTTAAAAGAAAATCAAGGATAAACATGTGTGAAACAAATGGGACAAAGGTTAATAATGAAATAAATAATTAAAATAAGACCCCAGGCATCTGAAGACGATGGAAAGATACCCTGTTATGATCCCACATCGGCCGAAAGTACTATAAGTTGGTGGCTTATAAGTCTAAGTGTCCCCTCCTCCCACAAGCTGGCTTTTGGGAGTGAGTTCTACACTTGGGCTTATGGCATGATACGGGCCTAGTATGGGATGGGTACGTATCATACCCTTACTGTTTGAATATAGACATAAAACTAACTTGCCTAGGAGAAATCCAGTTATACTACTCTAACTGTTTGAATAAAACTGACTTGCTAAGACTTATGACCAAGATACCCTTACTATTATTAAACTTACTACATCAGGATAATTCACAAAGATTTCCTTCTCCTGTAGAAAAACAATGTAACTATCTTAGGATCTGTAACAAAAGGTATATATAATTAAAATATAGAATCATGAAAGTTCACAACATTACTACGTTTTGGCTGTTTCACCATAAAACTGACTTACAGATCGGATGCCTAAAGATAGGTGGAAAAAAAAAAAAGACAAAAAGCTTGACAAGAAGATAACCTAACCGGTGCATGAGGCAATGTTTAGATTTACAATTAAAAGTTGATTAGAATGATCTATCTATATATTCAGGATGTATGCGAGAGTTGACAAGAGTGGAATCTGAGTAAACATGCATGGACTTTGGGGCCTCTGTAGCAACTGCAGAAAAAAGATGAAAGTTTAAGAATCTATAAATGCTCAATTGCAAAATGAAGAAAGTTCATAACATTGCTATAAATAGATATAATGAGTAGGAGCACAAATGAATGGAGCAGGCAAACATGTTCAGTTGTTTACAACTGCATTTGAGTAAACATATTCAACTGCAGAAAAAAAAGAAAAAAAAAAGATGAAACTCTTTATGTGTGATAGTTGAAAAATCTAATCTGACAAGAACTCTTTCAATCATAGAATGGTGAAAGTTCATTACAAGTGCTTTTTTTGCTTCACCAAAAAATTAAACGGAAAACCAAAAGAAAGTCACTATAAGAGGTAGACTTCATCATTACCAAAAAACATTAACAAGAGATATATAAACAACTTATATTATCTCCAAAATAAGAAGGCAAATACTGAATATACATACATACCATCATGCATAGGAATGAATGTGAGTGTGAGTGTGTATACATACTATAGATGCATTAGGTGCCACAAAAGCAATTGTAGGAAAGAGTTCATATGATCTTAGGATTATAATCAAAGGTTTAACAATTAATTAAGAAGATTTCAAGAACATAATTTATTACATTTCCATAAATAGATAGGATACAATTTACCATCATCCAAGAGTTGAAAAAAGATCCAGCTCACTTGCAATTAATTTACCACCATGCAAGAGTTGACAGGAACATAATAATATATGTGCATGAGGCGATCTTTAGATCTAGAACACAAGAATTAGGGCTCAACTGTATTCCAACATAGCTGAATGATTACAATACAACTTCTATCATTCAGATCTCTCCCAAGGAAATGACTTCTCTAACAATCAAAACCTAACTCCTCTCTTCCGTATATAAAAGACACTCAAATCAGTTGAAAGTTACTCATTACTAACATGAGATTTTCGAACATAGTAAACTCTAAGTCTTATTCGTTCTTGTGTAAGTGAGCCTTAGGGAATAGAACTAAATATATATGTGCAATCGGTGCCACTATAGCAACTGTAGAAAAAAGATAAAACTAAGGCATCATGATCAAAAGGAATAGAAGATTTAAAAAATAAATAAGACTTAAGAGTACCGCATAAAATTGACCAGTTAATGGAGATAATCATTGAAGAAAAATAAATGTGATATAAGTGATGCCCATTTATCCCCTTATTAAATTTCTACTCCAACAACAAAGTACATAAAAATAAATTGGTTGAATTTTCAAAGTAAAATGCCTTGACAAGATAAAAATGATATAATCTTCAAAATAAAATGCCTTAAGAAGAAAATACTTGAAAGTTACAAAGTTACTATATAAAAAAGGAAAGTACAATGCTATAGTTGATAGATTTTTCAAAGAAAAAATGCCTAAATAATGAAAAATCCGATAGATTTTTAAAATTAAAATGCCAATGTATCACTTTGAAAGCAGTCCAGTAATAGAATAGTAATTTCTATGATTTTCTGAATCAAATTATCATGTAGTTCCCCATCTACTACCCTTAAGAACTCTATAAGGTCAAGTCATTTAACAGATAAACAAGTAAAATGTATTAATTAGAAGTAAAATGTAATAAACATACTAAGGATACCCACCATATAATAATTAAAAGTTATAAAAAATAATTATAAAAGATAAGATGAGTGGTGAAATAATATATATTTCAAGTGCAAAATGGAAAAAATTCATTTTCAAAGTAAACATGAATGCATGTATTATTAGGTTCCACCATAGCCACATAACCAGATAGGATTCCTAAGGTTGAAGAACACAAACATGGGCTACCTTTCCTAATGAACAAATCCAAAAGGTTATTAAACAAATGAAAATATATTAATATGGAATAGATAGGATAACACAATGCAAGAGTTAACAAGAACTCAACATGAGTAAACATACATGCTTCGTAATCAAAAGGCTAATAATTTATAACAACAAACTATCTCAATCACAATTTAACACCATTTATGAGTCGACAAGAAAAAAATTAGAATAAACTATCTCAAGATTTCAAGAAAAATGGTACACATTCAAGAGAAGAGAACAATTTCCATCTCCAGATAAGAAGGCAAATATACTACTGCATAGCTCATGTATAACAACATAAACAAGGTCATGGAAAGAACTTAAAAAGGGAAAATAATAAACTGAATACTAGTAAAAACTATAAATATGTGATACTCATATCCCTTTATCAAACCCCCCTCCCTATGATACACATATCTGAATTCTGATAGTTAAAATCAAACTACACAAAAAATGAAATTGCATGACCCCAAAAAGCTAGAAGGAGAAAACCCCCCAAAAAACTCACTATGTTTCATTATGTATCTTCTTTATTCTAAATGATTGACAAAGAAACTCAAACAATGAACTTAAAAAGAATAGAGAGTAGCATCAATCAACTATCAAATATATTACAAATAAATAAAACCAAAAAATTAAAAGATTATCTATGTATAAAATGAAGAACATGATGAAAAACAAGAAACTCAATGACCTTAATTTTCAAGTAGGAAAGAATTATATAAGGAACTTCTGCCAATTAAAAATCAAAACCCTTCAAAAAAAAACAAGATGTGATATTAAGATTCGTAACAAAATTAAAGAGCTAATAAAGGAAAAAAGTTCATTCTTTAGGATTTGCTTCTACAACAACTTAAACAACCTCCATGTTCACCAAAAGACTGTTATCAACAATAAACAAAATCCAAATAAATTTAAAAAATACAGACATGGTAAAGTGGCTGAATGGGTGAAAAGGTTTGTATGGAGAAAAATACTGTATAGATAAAGCACGTTTCTTTCTGAATGAGAATAAATGACCTATTACCCTCACTTTCCAAAAAAGTATAGTAAATGTCATCATAAAGAATTGCTAGTTTGTCAAAATAAAATAACTCATTTTGAAAAATATGATAGATTTTTAAAAGTAAAATGCCTTGACAGGCTAAATTTAAAAGTTATAATGTTGTAACTGAAAGAAAACTAAAATGCACGATATTATAAAAACGAGGTGATATGATCTTAAGACTCATAATAGAAAGGTTAAAAATGGAAGCATCAAAGAAAAGATTACATTCTTAAAGAGGAATCCGCAATTATCAAGCACAAAATAGAATACAGCAGAAAATCACTATCAGTTATTACCAATGATCAAAAGTAAGAGGAAAGAGAAAATAACCTAAACCACCATAAAGAGTGTATTCAATCAAAATAAAACCATAAACATGCTAGTAAACATAACTTTTTTAAGCGAATTGTGCTTGTTATAAGAAAAAAAAATGAAAGTACATGCAATGCTATTATTGGTAGATTTTTCAAAATAAAATGGGTTGATAAGATGATAAATTTTGAATGTAATAATGTTGCAACAGAAAGAAAACAAAGAAGTGTGAAGCTATAAATGGGTTGATTTTTCAAAGGGAAATTAATATGCTATAGATAGTATTTTTTTTTTTTCAAAAAAAAAATGCCTTGCTTGATGAGGAAAAAGCTTGATAGATTTTTATTATAAGTAAAATGCATTGAGAATACACACAATGCTATATTTTGATTTGAAATGCCAATCAATGTAAACTAATACACACAAGACAACAAAATATATACCTGGATAAAAAATTGAAGTGTTTTGCTGTTTCTCAGCATCCCCACTATAATTGACAAGATTTAAGAACACACAACAAAATAAGAGATGTTTAGAATCACTCAGTTGTATCTTCTTACACTGTCCACGAGAATATTCAAAATTAAAAAGAATAAAACCAACTGCATAAATTACAAACTGTCACAAAGGGGTGGGATAATTACATCAAACAAAAAATAAAAATAGAAAAGGTTAGAGAAGTTTACCTCATGAAAGACTTCCTTGATACCCTTGTGCTCTTTAATTACTACACATGTTGAAGATATCCAAAAAATGATTTGTAGACATGATCATATTTCTGCACATGAAGGGTAGGATAGTCATATTCTAATATTCAACATACAGTTATTTCTTTCATCTAACAGGAAATGTTAAATGTTGATTTTTATTTTGTTCATATTATAAGGTTTTATTAATATAAATTTCTAATTGCAAAAAAGATACTACTAAATAGAGATATGAACACAGCAGGTAAGTCGCATGTTTGTGCCCTAAATTTTAGCATCATGTCCTGAATACTTAAGAAAAATTGCATTGCTCCTGAGGTACAATGAAAAAAAAAAAAACTAAAATCAACAAACATGGAATCGACAATGAAAAATCAACAAACATACATGCATTTTGTGCCACAATCACAACTGTAGAAAAAATGAGATGGACTTAATATTTATAATCTAAAGGTTAATAATATTGTTTTTAATTGTAGAATAGTGAAAGTTCATTACACTTATATATATATATATATATATATATATATATATATATATTTCATCAAACGATTAAACAACATAAAAAAATCTCCTTTGTTGTGTTGTCAAGGAAAACAAGAAGAAAAAGTCAGCAACAGAGTTGAACTTCCTCATCACTGGAAAAAATATTAAAAAGATGAAAGGAATTCAAAGCAAGTAAAATCGATACACATACAAGAGAAATAAACATCTTATATCTCCAAATAAGAAGACAATGTAAATATACATTCCATAGCATGAATATATTACTAAATAGTGTAGAACAGACAATTAGTTGAAGATAAATCTAAAAATGGGGACAAAATAGTCATTTAACATGGATTTAATGGATAACTTTAGGCAGCATGAAGCGTAAAAAAACAAGTGGTTATATAATAGGGACAAAATTTGTAATTTAGTAGCGTGAAAGTTCATTATACTAATAATATGAGGGAGATAAGTCAATCAATTGAAGAAGCCCTCTGTGTAGACAAACAAACTATTTAAAAGAAAATCAAACCATAGGATAGCCATGTGTGAAAGAAATGGGACAAGGGAAACATTCATGTAAACAGAACTGCATCTTAAGATTCGCTATCAAAAGGTTGTTTATAATCTCAGATTTCAAAAACAGGATCATTACACTGCAATAAAAAAAATGGGATACATTTAGTGCCAATTATACTAACAGAGAGAGAGAGAGAGTTAACATTATGCTTCAGAGTTCATTGTTGTGAGTTTCTTGTTTATATCCAAAAAAAATGAAACTACAACAATCAAATATGCAAGAAAATTCATTTTTGGTCGATATTCAAAAATAAAGTGCAAACTAGATGTTGGAAAATTAAAATAGTCAAATCAAAAAAGAGCATCAAGGTGAAAATGAGCTATAAAATAAGCTTAGAGATTAAATATATTTTTATAATTATATATTAGAAGTCTTGGGCTTTAAAAGTCATATTATTATCCTCATATTATTATCCAACAAGGGTCCATAAAAACTAGCATAAGATTAAGGGCTTAAAAGCTGTAAAATAGAAAGGGAAAAGTTAATTACACTGCTATTTGATTTTGCTTCAGCAAAAACTAAACAACCTAAAAAGGCTCCATTATGTTATCAATAATAGAGTTGTTGAAATTCTTGATTACATTTTTAGATTAAAAAGAAAGTAAACTCATTTCCAGACAAGAAAACCTAAATTCTATCTCCAAACCTAAATAGCATAATCTAGAGAAAAAACAAGTCCATGAACACATTACATACATCAAAACCATGATAATAAAAAAAGAATTGGTAGATTTTTTAAAAGTTAATAAGAAATTTTTTGAAAGTTAAAATGCTCTGACATAAAGAAAAGTGAATAGTGCAATGCTGTAATTGGGTTGATTTTTCAAAAGAAAATGCTTGATATAGTAAACAGATCGATAACCAAGGAATTCAAAAACCCTAATTTTCAAATAGGAAAAAATTGTATAAGGAACACTTCTGACATCCAAAAATCAAAACCCTTCAAAAGAAGAATCAAGAACAAGACAACTGACAGATGAAGAAACAAAATATGAAAAACACAGACATGGGTTGAAGAGACATGAATCATTTCATGGGCTAGCTTCCTACCTAACGAACAAAACAAAAAGGTTATTGAACAAATAAAAATATATTAATATGAAAAAACAAGATTACCTTTCATAAAAAAAAAAAAAAAAAAATGTAAAATCTTAGGAAGAATATAAACCTCTACTCCAAGTTGAAGATAAAAGTCAAGAAGAAGGCACTTTAACATATTTACACTAAAGCCTTATTAAACAAAACATTAGACCTTACACTTAGTTTTAAGCCCTACAATATCAATTAAATGAAAAGCTAGTAAATAGTTAAAGCACATAATCAAACAAATAATAGAGGGATATTCCCAAACCAAATCAAACCAAACCTTGAACCACAAATATAAACATAAATAAAAACATCACTCAAATCGAACACTAGCATTCAAAAGAAATTTCTTATAATTAAAAACATCAATACCTCTCAACCTTGCATTTTTGCTATATACATAATAACATGTGCTCCCCAGTGTGTTGCTCCTATCAAATTATTTTTCATGAGAAGCTTACAAATAACCTATTAGAGAAAAAAAAAAGTTAAAACAAAAAGACAGATTCTTGAAATTCAACATACCAATCAGGCAATGGGCTAAAAGCATGACTTTCAGTAGTGATTAAAGCACCTCCTTATACACACTTTGAGTAAACCCACAAATCATCATTCACATAAACACCATTATATTCATATTTCATATAATCAAGTAACCTACAGTTCCTGATCCATAGACTATAAGCACACATACACACAAACAAAGTAAAATGAACAATATTAACAATCTGTAGTCGATTCCTCTGAGATCATACAGATAACTGATTTAGGTTAAAAGAAGAGGGATATTGCTAATTCCACAACCAGAGAAAAACTATGAATAAAACATTTGGCACCACCATATCAACAACAGAAAAAAGATGAGATGATATTAAGATTCATAATAAATAAATTAAGCTTTCATAAATTTATTCTCAGTTATATAGAATGGTAAAAGTTCATTACATATACTGACATAGGATAGTAAAGCCATTCAAATAAGCCCTCTCTCTCTTGACATGAGACACAAACAAACTAATTTAAAAGAAAATCAAGGATAAACATGTGTGAAACAAATGGGACAAAGGTTAATAATGAAATAAATAATTAAAATAAGACCCCAGGCATCTAAAGACGATGGAAAGATACCCTTACTGTTTGAATAAAACTGACTTACTAAGACTTATGACCAAGATACCCTTACTATATATTATTAAACTTACTACATCAGGATAATTCACAAAGCTTTCCTTCTCCTGTAGAAAAACAATGTAACTATCTTAGGATCTGTACAAAAGGTATATATAATTAAAATATAGAATCATGAAAGTTCACAACATTACTACATTTTGGCTGCTTCGCCATAAAACTGACTTACAGAATCATTACACTGCAATAAAAGAGAGAAAGCATCTCACCAAAATGGAAGAGAACTCTCATGCTTGTGCTCCACAACTTTCAACCACAAACCCAAAAAAGCAAAACACATAAGAGTAAATATACATGCATTAAGTGCAAAATGATAAACTCATAGGATGATCCAAAATTAAAAGTTTCAATAACATAATGGTGAAACTTCACTAGTCTGTTATAAACAGATCGGATGCCTAAAGATAGGTGGAAAAAAAAAAGACAAAAAGCTCAATTGCAAGAGTTGACAAGAAGATAACCTAACCTGTGCATGAGGCAATATGTTTAGATTTACAATTAAAAGGTTGATAATATGATATAGATATGAAGCACAGAATGGTGAAAGTTGATTAGAATGATTTAAATATGCAGGATGCATGCAAGAGTTGACAAGAGTGGAATCTGAGTAAACATGCATGGACTTTGGGGCCTCTGTGGCAACTGCAGAAAAAAGATGAAAGTTTAAGAATCTATAAATGCTCAATTGGAAAATGAAGATAGTTCATAACATTGCTATAAATAGATATAATGACTAGGAGTACCAAAAAAATCCTGCATGTAAAAAAAACCATGAGTTTACCAGAACTCAAAAAGGAAAAAACATTTAACTGAAAACTAGTAAAAACTAAGAGGGAAAAAAAAGTGAACTTAAGTTCAAATCAGTAGTTAATAATTTAGATTCCATTACACTGCTATAAACAGATAGGAAGCATTGGAATACAAGTTTTGTCTAGAGAAACCCAAAAAGAAAATTATAATAAATTACAAGTAATTAGCACTTTGGTGAATATCATCAATCAACTAACGAAAATGTGTGATAGTTGAAAAATAACTAATCTGACAAGAACTCTTTCAATCATAGAATGGTGAAAGTTCATTACAGGTGCTTTTTTTGCTTCACCAAAAAATTAAACGGAAAACCAAAAGAAAGTCACTATAAGAGGTAGACTTCCTCATTACCAAAAAAACATTAACAAGAGATATATAAACAACTTATATTATCTCCAAATAAGAAGGCAAATACTGAATATACATACATACTATTAAATTGCATTGCTTATGTAGGAAAATAAAAACGGTAGGAGAAAAATAAGCCAAAGTATGAAGACATGAGTAACATAAAAGGAGAGAAAGAAATTCCTGACTACATTATTTACCATCATGCATAGAAATGAATGTGAGTATACATATACTATAGATGCATTAGATGCCACAATAGCAATTGTAGGAAAGAGTTCATATGATCTTAGGATTCATAATCAAAAGTTTAACAATTAATTAAGAAGATTTCAAGAACATAATTTATTACATTTCTATAAATAGATAGGATACAATTTACCATCATCCAAGAGTTGAAAAAAGATCCAGCTCACTTGCAATTAATTTACCACCATGCAAGAGTTGACAGGAATATAATAATATATGAGCATGAGGCAATCTTTAGATTTATAATCAAAAGGTGAATACTCTTATATTTATATGCTCTACTCTAGATCTACAACACAAAAAATTACATTACAACTTCTATCATTCAGATCTCTCCCAACGAAATGACTTCTCTAACAATCAAAACCTAACTCCTCTCTTCCGTATATATATCCACAAAATAGACAAGTTAATGGAGATAAAAATAAATGTGATACCCATTTATCCCCTTATTAAATTTCTACCCCAACAACAAAGTACATAAAGATAAATTGGTTGAATTTTCAAAGTAAAATGCCTTGATAAGAAAAAAATGATATGATTTTCAAAATAAAATGCCTTAGAGAAGAAAATACTTGAAAGTTACAATGTTTTTAACACAAATAAAACTGTAACGTGCAATGATACAAGTGGGAGCATTTTTTACAGGGAAATATGCTTATTATATAAAAAAGAAAGTACAATGCTATTGTTTCTAGGTAGATTTTTCAAAAGAAAAAATGCCTTAATAATGAAAAATTCGATAGATTTTTAAAAGTAAAATGCCAATGTATCACTTTGAAAACAGTGGAGTAATAGAATAGTTATTTCTATGATTTTCTAGATCAAAATATCATGTAGTTCCCCATCTACTACCCCCTTAAGAACTCTATAAGGACAACACATTTAACAGATAAACAAGTAAAATGTATTAACTAGAAGCAAAATGTAATAAACATGCTAAGGATACCCACTATATAATAATAATAAAAGTTATAAAAAAATAATTATAAAAGATAAAGATGAGTTATGAAATAATATATATTTCAAGTGCAAAATGGAAAAAATTCATTTGCAATGCTATCATAGATTGGGCAAATAATACGAATAAGAAACAACCAACAAACATCTCAATTGCAATTTTGCACCACAAATGAGTTGAAAAGAACCAAATCAAAGTAAACATGAATGCATGTATTATTAGGTTCCACCATAGGTACATAACTAGATAGGATTCCTAAGGTTGAAGAACACACACTTGGGCTACCTTTCCTAATGAACAAATCCAAAAGGTTATTAAACAAATGAAAATATATTAATATGGAATAGATAGGATAACACAATGCAAGAGTTAACAAGAACTCAACATGAGTAAACATACATGATTCAGAATCAAAAGGTTAATAATTTATAACCACAGAAAAACGATGAGTTGTTATCAAGCTTCATAATCAATTGGACTGAAGAAAAAAAAACTGTTTGAAAAACAATGAGATGTTATCAAACACTAACAATGAGGTTATTAATAAAAATTCCTAAATGCAAAATGATAAAAGTTCAATGCACTGCTTCATAGATAGGATGCAAGTAAAATGAATAGAGTGGGCGAATAAGAAACAACAAACTATCTCAATTGCAATTTAACACCATTTATGAATCGACAAGAACAAACTCCACATGCATTGAAGAAAAAAGCACAAATGATCTTAGCATTCATAATTAAAAGTTTAACAATCAAGATTTCGAGAAAAATGATACACATTCAAGAGAAGTGAACAATTTCCATCTCCAGATAAGAAGGCAGATATATTACTGCATAGCTCATGTATAACAACATAAACAAGGTCATGGAAAGAACTCAAAAAGGGAAAATAATAAACTGGAAACTAGTAAAAACTATTAAATATGTGAGCACATAAAACTTTATAGAGAGACCCGAAAAAAGAAGGGAAAACAAGGTCAAATCAAAAGGTTACTTATAATCTTAAATTCCAAGAACTGAATTGTAATTTACCAGTATTCAAGAGTTGACAAGAACTGAATCTAAGTAAACAGATGATGTACATTTGGTATAGCAACCATAGAAAAAGATGAATATTTTCCAAAGTAAAATGCATTGAGAGTTGCAACGTTTTAACACAAATAAAACTAAAAAGTGCAATGCTATAAATGGGTTGAGTTTTTAAAGGGAAGTGTGCTTATTATGTAAAAAATGAAGATATGATGTCATGTTTGGTTTGATTTTTCAAAAGAAAATGCCTTCATGTTGAAAAATATGATAGATTTTTAAAAGCAAAAAGCCTTATATGAAATACATAGACATGGGTTGAAGATAAAATTTTTGGGCTTGCTTACTCGTGAACAAATCTAAAAGGTTATTAAGCAAATGAAGATATATTAATATGGGATTGGATCATAAACCATTTAAAGAAGATTAATTTGAAGGAAAAAAAATGTAAAATATATAAAATAAGGGTAAATAAGAATGGACAAACCAGACAAACTGCAATTTACCAGCAAGCATGAGTTGACAAGAACTGACTTTCAGTGAGCATATATGTGTGTTTTCCTCCACTATAGACTCTGTATAAATAAATTAGATGTTGTTAAGATTCATAATGAAAAGGTTAATAATGGAAATTTTCATTAAATAAAGAAAAAGACCCCAAGCATCTCAAGAGGATGGAAGACAAGTAGGTGAATAAGAAAGGAAAAAACCATCTATCTCAATTGCAATTTTCCACCATTCATTCACGAGATGCTCTTAAGCTTAAAAATCAAAAGTTTAATATAATAATCTATACACTGCTATGAATCGAGTGTCTGAATAAAGAGTTGATGAGAAGACTAAATATGAGTAGAGCATACATGCATTTAGTCATCATAGAAACTATTAAAAACGAGGTGATATGATCTTAATAGAAAGGTTAAAAATCAAAAGGAAGAGGAAAGAGCAAACAACCTAAACCACACCACATTAATTAAGGTTGTATAACAAGAAACAAAAGAAGAAACAGTTTTCACCATGAAACTTATAGCCATAGTAGTTTTGTCAAGACTTTTGAGTTAAAAAAACACACTTTAATAAGTATAGACATTCCTTTAGATTGAGGAACTCATATGTAGATGGAATACCAGATATGGAAATCAAAAACTTTAATAGTAAAAAAAAGAGGTAAAATAATGTTTTTAAAATATGGGCTTATTATATAGGTTTTATGAAACTTATCTTGATGTTAAAACTTTATCATTTTGTGGGACAATAAAGTTCACCTACAAATACAATTCATGACAAATCCAACTATTGAGGGATATTCCCAAACCAAACCTTGAACCACAAATACAAACATCACTCAAATCAAATCACTATGTTTCATTATGTATCTTCTTTATTCTAAATGATTGACAAAGAAACTCAAACAATGAACTTAAAAAGAATAGAGAGTAGCATCAATCAACTATCAAATATATTACAAATAAATAAAACCAAATAATTAAAAGATTATCTCTGTATAAAATGAAGAACATGATGAAAAACAAGAAACCAATAACCAAGAAACTCAATGACCTTAATTTTCAAGTTGGAAAGAATTATATAAGGAACCTCTGACATTCAAAAATCAAAACCCTTCAAAAAAAACAAGATGTGATATTAAGATTCATAACAAAATTAAAGAGCTAATAAAGGAAAAAGTTCATTCTTTAGGATTTGCTTCTACAACAACTTAAACAATCTCCATGTTCACCAAAAGACTGTTATCAACAATAAACAAAATCCAAATAAATTAAAAAAAAAAAAAAAAAATACAGACATGGTAAAGTGGCTGAATGGGTGAAATGGTTTGTATGGAGAAAAATACTGTATAGATAAAGCATGTTTCTTTCTGAATGAGAATAAATGACCTATTACCCTCACTTTCCAAAAAAGTATAGTAAATGTCATCATAAAGAATTGGTAGTTTGTCAAAATAAAATAACTCATTTTGAAAAATACGATAGATTTTTAAAAGTAAAATGCCTTGACAGGCTAAATTTAAAAGTTATAATGTTGTAACTGAAAGAAAACTAAAATGCACGATGTTATAAAAACGAGGTGATATGATCTTAAGACTCATAATAGAAAGGATAAAAAATGGAACCATCAAAGAAAAGAAAAGCTTAGAGAAGTTTACCTCATCATAGACTTCCTTGATACCCTTGTGCTCTTTAATTTCTACACATGTTCAAGATATCCACATAATGATTTGTAAACATGATCATGTTTCTGCACTTGAAGGGTAGGATAGTCATATTCTAATATTCAACATACAGTTATTTCTTTCACCTAACAGGAAATGTTAAATGTTGATTTTTATTTTGTTTACAGTTCTCTTTGGTGGCACCTCATCAATAACAGCAATGGGCAAACCCAAAAATTAAATTATTGTGGCCTTTAAATAATCAATTCTGCATCAGATAAATAACTCTCAATTTTGTTGAGTGGAAAATTACATACCTTTGAGCTTTAAAACCTTTCATAACATCTGATCTTTGACCTCCTTCAAACAAGTCATTGGTTGTGAGTTTCTGTCCATTGTTGTGATTGCATGAGTTCTTGTACAGAGTTAGTAAAAATATAAAAATGTGGGCAAAATAGTCATTTTACATGGGCGGCATGAAGCCCAAAGACCAAATCCAAAAAGGATAAAAAGTGCAAGAAAAACAATCCGAAAACAAGTGTTATAAAATTTGTGTAATTTAAGTGTCTTATAAGGTTTTATTAATATAAATTTATAATTGCAAAAACATATCACTGAATAGAGATATGAACAGAGAGAGCAGGTAAGTCACATGTTTGTGCCCCCTAAATTTTAGCATCATCTCCTGAATACTAAATTAAAATTGCATTGCTCCTGAGGTACAATGAAAAAAAAAACTAAAATTAACAAACATGGAATCGAAAGGGAAAAGTTAATTACACTGCTATTTGAAAGGGAAAAGTTAACTAAAACTAGCATAAGATTAAGGACTTAAAAGCTGTAAAATAGAAAGGGAAAAGTTAATTACACTGCTATTTGATTTTGCTTCAGCAACAATTAAACAACCTAAAAAGGCTCCATTATGTTATCAATAATAGAATTGTTGAAATTCTTGATTACATTTTTCAGATTAAAAAGAAAGTAAACTCGTTTCCAGACAAGAAAACCTAAATTCTATCTCCAAACCTAAATAGCTCGTCTACAAAAACATAATCTAGAGAAAAAAAAAAGAAGTCCATGAACATATTACATACATCAAAACCATAATAATAATCAAAAAAAGAATTTATAGATTTTTTAAAAGTGAAATACCTCAATAAGAAATTTTTTGAAAGTTAAAATGCGAAAAGTGAATAGTGCAATGCTTTAATTGGGTTGATTTTTCAAAAGAAAATGACTTGATATAGTAAAATATGATACATGTTTAAGGAAACATTTGAAAGTTTTATAAAAAAAATGTAAAATCTATAAGATAGGATGCACATGAACATGAATAAAGGGGGGTAAATAATAAGAATGGACAAACAACAATTTACCACAAAAGCAAAGGTTGAAAAGAACTGGCTTTCAGTAAACACATATATGTGTATTTCCCTCCACTATAGCAAATGTATAAATAAATTAGATATAATTAAGATTCATAATGAAAAGATTAATAAAAGAAAAAGTCATTAACTAAAGAAATCTCAAGAGGATGGAAGAGAAGTAGGTGAATAAAAAAGGAAAAAGATCTCAATTGCAATTAATAGAAGAGAAGAGAAGTCACCTATTTGTGCCCCTTAAATTCTAGCATTATATCCTCCTAAATATTTAAGAAAAATTGCATTGCTCTTGACTCTTGAGGTACAATGAATAAAAACTAACAATGCTGACTGATGTATTATTATTTATTATAAATGATCAAAAGGAAGAGGAAAGAGCAAACAACCTAAACCACACCACATTAATTAAGGTTGTATAACAAGAAATGAAAAATGGAATTCAAGATCATATTAACGCATGAAACAAAGAGAGGAAAAGAAATTCATTATCAGTATTATCAATGATCAAAAGGAAGAGGACTGTAAGTAAAAACACAATAATGTTCAGTTCAAGCAAATAGCTAAATGCTTTCATGAATTGAACTTGTGTATTGTAGCATCTTACCTTCGATTATAAGTTCATAACATTGTATTTTCAATTAAAGCACTGATATTTTTCTTATTTAGTAGGGCATTATACTTTGAAAAATATGCCTTATTATAATTAATAACAGTAAAATTTGTTTTGTATTTGTAAGATATTGCTATAACTGGGTAAGTATTTCAAAGTGCCATGTTGTAATAGGAAGAATGATGCTATAATAAACAAATCAATGAAAGTACATTGTCATTTATTGCATTTATCATAAGATAAACAAGTGTTTCCTTCATCCAAGTCTACTAATGAAATGTGACTTACCACCTATAGTAGTTTTGTCAAGACTTTTAAGTTTTAAAAAAATTACATTTTAAAAAGTATAGACATTCCTTTATACTGAGAAATTCATATGTAGATGGAATACCAGATATGGAAATCAAAAACTTTAATAGTAAAAAAAGAGGTAAAATAATGTTTTTAAAATATGGGAAAACTTATCTTGATGTTAAAACTTTATCATTTTGTGGGACAAAAAAGACAATAAAGTCTACCTACCTACCTACAAATCCAACTATTGAGGGATATTCCCAAACCAAACCTTGAACCACAAATATAAACATCACTCAAATCAAACTACCATTCAAAAGAAATTTCTTATAATTAAAAACATGAATACCTCTCAACCTTGCATTTTTGCTATATACATAATAACATGTATGTGCTCCCCAGTTGTGTTGCTCCTATCAAATTATTCTTCACGAGAAGCTTAGAAATAACCTATTAGAGAAAAAAAGTTAAAACAAAAAGACAGATTCTTGAAATCAACATACCAATCAGGCAATGGGCTAAAAGCATGACTTTCAGGAGTGATTAAAGCACCTCCTTATACACACTTTGAGTAAACCCACAAATCATCATTCACATAAACACCATTATATTCATATTTCATATAATCAAGTAACCTACAGTTCCTGATCCATAGACTATAAGCACACATACACACAAACAGAGTAAAATGAACGATATTAACAATCTGTAGTCGATTCCTCTGAGATCATACAGATAACTGATTTAGGTTAAAAGAAGAGGGATATTGCTAATTCCACAACCAGAGAAAAACTATGAATAAAACATTTGGTGCCACCATATCAACAACAGAAAAAAGATGAGATGATCTTAAGATTCATAATCAATTAAGCTTTCATAAATTTATTCTCAGTTATATAGAATGGTAAAAGTTCATTACATATACTAACATAGGATAGTAAAGCCATTCAAATAAGCCCTCTCTCTCTCTTGACATGAGACACAAACAAACTAATTTAAAAGAAAATCAAGGATAAACATGTGTGAAACAAATGGGACAAAGGTTAATAATGGGGGAAAAAAAGTCATGAACTAAAGAAAAAGACCCCAGGCATCTGAAGATAATGGAAAGAAAAATAGGTGAATAAGAAAGGACAAACATGCATTTGTTGCCACCATAGAAACTGTAGAACAAGAATAAGATGATTCTAAGATTCAAAACTAAAAGGTTGATATAATCTAAAGTGGTGTTTGTTTTCTGCCAAAAGGTCTTTTTGACCTCTTATGTCTACGGGAGGAAAGACATTTGTGAAAAAGACTGTTTGCTTTTCAGAAGACAAAGGATATATAAAAAGGTCTTTTTGACATCTTTTTCCGGAAGACAAAAAAAAAAGCTTCTAACTTTGGAAGACATTAATTTTTAAGTTCTAATCCTAATTTAATATTTCTTTTTCCACCTATTTTAAGATTCAAAACTAAAATTTGAATAATCTACAGACACTGCTATGAACCGAGTGTCCGAATAGAGAGTTGATGAGAAGTAAATATGAGTAAAACATAGCGGCATTTAGTCATCATAGCAACCTATATAAAAAGCTCAGATGATCTTATGATTCAATAACAGAATCAGTACACTGCAATAAAGGAGAGAAAGAGAGCTGAAATCAGACACATCCACATTGAGAAAATATCCCACCATAATGGAAGGAGAAGTCTCATGCTTGTGCTCCACAACTTTCAACCAGAAACCCAAAAAAGCAAAACAAATTAAGACCATTATAGAAAAGAAGATGCTTTAAATTCATTAGATTTAGTCAGACTCCCATCTGTCTCCTGTAAGGTATATATCCACATACAGAGAGAGCATCAGAAAAATCACCATATCCATAGCTTCAAATAACTAAATATGAGTAGAAAATTTTGACATTAATATGATCTTATGATTCATAAACAAAAAGATTAATAATCTAGAGGGAAATTGTCAGAAAAGTCCCAATATTTACGGAAACGTTACAGTTAAGTCCCAATTTTTTTTAACATAAAAGCCCCGATTATTTCATTTTGGCTCAAATTAACAAAAAAGTCCTTTTTTTTCTTTTAACAGGAAATGACATATTACCATGTAAAATCAACTAACCGGGACTTGTCTGTTCAAAAAAAATAAATTGGGACTAAAGTGTAACTTTTCCGAAAATATTGGGACTTTTCTGACAATTTCCCTCTAGATTGCAACTTAGCAACGTACAGGAGTTGACAAGAACTGAATCTGAGTGAGTAAACGTACATGCATTTAGTGTCACCATGCATCATCACAACTGTAGAAAAAAGATGAGATGATCTTAATATTAATATCAAAAGGAAAAGGTTAATGATATGATTTTTAATTAAACAATGTAAAAAGCTCCTTCATTTCTCATCGAGGAAAACCAGAACAATTAGACAGAGTTGAACTTTTCCTCATTACAGTAAAAACTACAAATCAGAGAATTAATATTTATGAACAGAAGTAAAACTCATATAAGTGACACTGATATATCCCTTTATCTTTCAAACCACAACAGAATACATACATTAATTAAAAGTTTAGCCAACAAAATAAAAAGATGAATAATATATACCTGAAAGTGGTACCTAAACACATGAAAATAGTCTACAAGAGGGACATCATATTCAGGCTATTAGTCGAGTTGTTTTGAACATAATGTCCTTCCTGCAAATAGCCTGGAAAGCCCATACCATTAGAGATTAGAAAGATTCAACCAACAAATATGAGCAAGATAGAAAAGACCAAAGCATGAAACATGTTGAAAAAAAAAAGCGTTAAGAGAATTGATTTAACATCAATCAAGTTGATTCCTAATAATAAATACGATACAGTTCATGAGAAGTAAAATGGAAGTCTGGATCATTTGATTCAAAGTTCATTGTTGTGAGTTCATGTACAGAAGAATTAGTAAAAATACAAAAATGTGGGTGAAATAGTCATTTTACATGGATTTAAGGGATATCTCAGTTGCAATTTAACATCATGTATGAGTTGACAAGAACCAAATCAGAGTAAATATGTGTGCATTAAGTAAGTGAAAAAAAGTTCAGGTGAAAAAGAAAAGACAAACCAGCTAAAATGAAATTTACCACTGTGCAAGAGTTGACAAGAACATAATCAATCTTTAGATTTACAAACAAAAGGTCGATGATATAGATTTCAAGCACAGAATGTTGTGAATATGAAGGATGCCTAGGAGTATGAATATGAAGGTGAATAAGAAAAGGCAAACAAGCTTAATTAATTGCAATTTACCACCATCACAGGAATGGATTCTGAGTAAACATCCATTGACTTTGGGTGGGGCCTCTATAGCAACTGCAAAAAAAAAAAACAAAAAGGTGAGCACATAAAACCTTATAAAGAGACCCAAAAAAGAAGGGAAACAAGTGAATTTAAGGTCAAATCAAAAGGTTACTTACTAATAAGAAAGGACAACCTAACTCAATTGTAATTTACCAGCATGCAAGAATTGAAAAGAACTGAATCTAAGTAAACAGATGTACATTTGGTGTCATCATAGCAACTATAGAAAAAAAAAAAAAAAAAAAAAAAAAAAAGATGAGAGGATCTTAGATTCTAAGAACAGGATCATTGCACTGCAATAAAAGAGAGAAAGAAAGAGCTGAAATCAGACACCTACTTGAATGGAATATCCACATTGAGAAAACATCTCACCAAAATGGAAGAGAACTCCCCAACTTTCAACCAGAAACCAAAAAAATAAAAAAGGAAACACATAAAGACCATTATAGAAAAGATGATACTTCAAAATCATCATCATTAGTTATCCTGTAAGGTATATATCCACAAAATAAACAAGTTAATGGAGATAATCATTAAAGAAAAATATTTGTTATATAAGCCATACTGATATCTCTGTATAAAATGAAGAACATGATGAAAAAAAAAGAACCCGATAACCAAGAAACTCAATGACCTTAATTTTCAAGTTGGAAAGAATTGTATAAGGAACCTCTGTCATTCAAAAATCAAAACCCTTCAAATAAACCCATCAAAGAAGAATCAAGAACAAGACAAGTGACAGATGAAAAACAACATATGATAAACAAAGAATTGAATCTTTGGATCCATACATGCCTTTGTTGCCACCATAGGAACTGTAGAAAAAGAATGTGATGCTCTTAATATTAATATTCAAAAGGCACACAATCTACACTCACTGCTATGAATCGAGGGTCTGAATGAAGACTTGATGAGAACTAAATATGAGTAAAAAACATTTAGTCATCATAAGATTCAAAATAGAAACAGTCATATAGCTCTCCAGATTAAGTGCTTAACCCATTAAGCCAAAAAGAAACACTAAATATACATTCCATAGCATGAATATGGTACTAATTAAATAGTGTAGAACACACAATCAGTTGGAAAAAAAAACCATAGCATCAAAGAAAGAAATTCCTGACCACACTACTCATGATTCATATAAGCATTTAACTGGAAACTAGTAAAAACTACAAGTGACACTGATGTCCCTTTATCTTTTAAACAACAACAGAATACATTAAAAGCTTAGCCAACAAAATAAAGATAATTAATAACCTAAACACGTGAAAATAGTCTACAAACATATATGAGCAACACAGAAAGAACTCGAAAAGGAAAAACATTTAACTGGAAACTATAAAAAGGTTACCACACAAAAGCTTGCATAATAAGGGAAAAGAAAGTGAAGTTAAGTTCAAATCAGTAGTTAATAATTTAGACTTCATTACACACTGTTATAAACAGATAATCTAGATCTGAAACATGTAAAAATAGAGACAAAATATGACTCAATGAGATGATCTTAAGATTCACAATCAAAAGGTTGTTAATAATCTCAGATTTCAAGAACAGAATCATTACACTGCAATAAAAGAGAGAAAACATGCACATAAAGACCAATATGGAAACAAAGATACTTCAAAATCATCATCATTAGTCAGCCTCCAATCTGTCTCCTGTAAGGTATATATAATATCCACAAAATAAACAGGTTAGTGGAGATAATCACTGAACCTATATCATTGAAGAAAAATAACTTTTACATATATGTGATATCCCTTTATTTCTACTCCTACAACAAAGCACATAAAAATAACTTGGAATTGCTCATCTAGAGAAACCCAGAAAGAAAACACGTTTGTAGATGAACAAATTCAAAAAATAATATATTTATATGGAACAGATAAGCCATCTAACAAAGCATTACGAAACAAGACACATCTCTCAACTATTTTCAGAAATATTCATCAAACCCTCCCTACGATAGAAGGGGAAAACCCCCAAAAAATTTATTCTGATTCATTCTATCTTCTTGTTCTTAATGATTGACCAAGAAACCCAAACAATGAACTTAAGAAGATTAAAGAGCAGGATCAATCGACTATCAAAAACTATTTCAAATAAACAAAACCAAAAGATTCTAAAGATTATCTATGCATAAAATGAAGAACATGATGAAAAACAAGAAACTGATCGATAACCAAGAAGTGGAAAAACCCCCAATTTTCAAGTAGGAAAAAACTGTATAAGAAACTGTTAAAAAATCTGTCAAAGAAGAATCAAAAACAAGACAATCGACAGAAGAGAAAATTAAAAGATGCAAAATACAGACATACATGGGTACTTGAAGAGACTTATCATGGGTAGCTTGCTAATGCTGTTGGAGAAGAACGATCGAAGGGAGTGCAGATTGATTGCTGATATATGTAGGTTTCTAAAGGCGGTTTATGTGGGCAACGGTAATATATTTTATTTCCTTATTTCGCGTATCCAACTAACGATTCTTCTTCTTCATGGCTTTTAAGGCGAATCTAAAGATACCTAATTTAAAACCACTTTGACTTTGAGTAAACCCCTAGGATATCATAACATATTAAATTTTCACAGTATTGGTCTAAAGATATACGAAATTATTAAAATTTTTATTTATAACCATCTAGGATATACTAAAATTCTAGTTTATATTTTCAAATATTAAATATTTTATTATAGGAATTGTGATATAATATCTCAATTTTATTTTGTATACTTACATAATCAAGTTTATTTTATATAATTACACAATCATTTTTATTTTGTATAATGTCTCAATTTTATTATAGGGATTTTTATATAATATTTCAATTTTAAAATTGTTTTTAACGGTCGTATTTTAAGATGAATCTAACAAACATGAATAGAGATTTGTCCAAATTCTTTCATTTAACCTTAAAGGATAAACAACAAAACACGAATAATTAAAAACATAATATCATATTTTTTTCATATCAATAATAAATAAAAATAACAAGTTTCATTTACAGTTGTTTTGTCAAATACTATCAAATTTTAATGTTATTAATTACCAAGAACATCAACTACATGAATATTATAATTATTAAGTGGTGCATTCGGTGGAATATATGCATTAAGTCGAACATTATACAATATTTCTCATCTAGTAAAACATTCTAATATGTTGTCACTTCAAACTGGCAAAACTATAAGCATTGGGTGTGATTCTTGTAAATCAACTTTCACGTAATGGCCATTTATAGTGAAATATAGGGTAAGTTAGAGGATGATTATACACATTCATCGGCAGCCTCACTAAGCTTGTATATTGGCATTCCAACCTGGGGTATTCCATCCTAATGATGACTAGACCAGAGGTTGACTAGGTCTGGGGTATTCCAACCCGATGGTCGATTGGACCCGACATGCATGATTGTATGTTTTATCGTATGGGATATTTTGGGAGAAACTCACTAAACTCCGTGCTTTCCCAGTTGCTTATTGTTACAAGTATCATCAATTTTCTCAGGAAGATGAAGGCGTGAATGTACACATTCATCAGCAGCAATGAAGACTTCGCGTTTTAAATATTACTCTAAAATTATTATAAATGTATTTGGAATAAACCTTTTCTCAATATTTGTTTTCTAATTTGGAGGATTTCCTTAAATAAAAATGAAAATTTTTTGTTGTGAAAATGGGACGTGACAACGAAGCTTAGCGTGTTCCCCAAGATACCACATACAGCACAACATATATATATACAATTATGGGTTATCAGCAACCTTGAGGACTATTAACAGTCCCAATGAGCTAACAACACGCCCGATGGGTTATCAGCAACCCTGTTAGCTATCAGGCATCAGCAGGCCCAGTCACATATAAATAGCATAACATAACCATAATAGCTAGACCATGTTGGTTATCATAAGTACAGCTATCCTAACACCCAGGTAAGAGTAAGTAGGTAAGAGTAAGTGAGGAGACTCACCAGATACTACGACACGAAAATCTAGCACCTGAACTTTCGGATCTACACTCCGCCTAGATAACAAAATAATTAACTCTAATTAATAATTAAGGTCCAAAAACTCACTTGCAAATCCAAATCCCACGGCTAATCCTTCTAAGGGTAAAAGGACCATTTTACCCTTCACATGGTCTAAAAACCCTAAATATTGACCAAAGGTCAAAGCCAACGAAAGCCAACGCTCAACGAGTACGCTGAGTGTACCAATCTTTACGCAGGGTGTACAACAGGGCCAACTTTCATCAGGGAAGTATTAAGCTACGTTGTGCGTAGCCAATAGTAAGCCCGACGTACTCCGTTTGCCTCTATTTCCACTAAGTTAGTGTCTTAATCCATTAAGACAACCAACCCAACCACATATCTGACCAATGTACGATGTCTTAATCCATAAAGTTGTTGGCTTTAAGCCTTTTCACCATGTTTTGAAAACCGGACCGGACCGGCCGGTTCAACCGGGAACCGGTCGCGGATCCGGTTCTTTAATGCTAAAAAACCGGTATTCATGTGAACCAGTAAAAACCGGTCCGGTTGAACCGGTAAAACCGGTCAAAACCGGAAATTTTAAAAAATATTTATTTTTTTCGTTTTTTGTATTTTTTTTATTTAATTAAATATAATTATGCATCATCCGGTTTTTCTGGTTTTCGAGACCGGTCTGACCGGTTGGACCACCTGAACCATCGAACCGGTAAGACGATCGGTTCAGTCTCCTATCCGGTTTTCAAAACCTTGCCTTTTCATGGTTAGGGAGCACTCAATATAAAAATCTTCAGCTTCTAATGCACTCTAAGCTACTTTATTCATGCATGAACCAAAAGGAATGATCAAGGAACCATTTTTGTGAATCCACAAGTCCCATAATACATGAAAGAACAGCTATAAACCCCTGGAGTACCCCAAACTCATAAAGGTCTAATCTTTGGGGACAATACTATTAAAAATTCGAACATGGAGATCTAATGAAATGCTTTCCAAGATACAAACTTTATACATGAAAATGATGCATAGGGAGGGAAGTTTTCTGGATCTACAAGCTTGCTAACACCCACTCCTTTTTCTCTAGTTTCCTTCTTTAACTAAAAGCACCAAAAACACCTAAATGAACTTGCAAGGCTCACACAATCACCCAAACTTAGGATTAGGGTTTAGGGAAGGTTTGGAGGATGATAAGGGTAACCAAAAGAGGACTTAATGTTCTTTATATAAGGAGCAACCCATGGAATTAGGGTTTGGAGTCTGGGCTAGTACGCCAGGCGTACCACACATATGCCCAACGTACTAGCTGGCTATTCGCGATCATGCATTCTGCATGAGTACACTGCACTTACTCATAAGTACGCGCTGCGTACGACCTAATCCGCAAGTCTAAGCACAGTTTTGGAAGGCTAAGCACAGTTGTTCATCGGCCGGAGAAATCTCTTTGTTATACTTGCTATAGATTAAGGTCTTCTCATTGGCATCATATTCATTACCAAAGATTTTGTCATCTGCTGAAAAACTGAAAACCTTGTTGATAAAGATTTTAATTCTGGCGAACAACCTTCAGATCCTTGTTATGGATTTATCCTTAAAAAATAAAGGTAGAGGAGATTCTGAAGAGCAACCTTTCAGATCATTCGTTAAGCTTCGTTGAAAATGAAGATGGTTTTCAAGGAAGACTAATGATTAAACAAGAACTTCTTTCAAAAAATTGAGATAACAGATCTTAAAATAAAGAAAGAAAATATATTCAGAAACGTTCATTCAAGATTTAATATTTTGAATACGTTAAAAAGAAAAATGAAATATTTTACTTCATTAGTACAAAAGAAATTTATGTCGACATAAAATATACTACATTATCTGTTTATCTACCACTATTAACCAAAGAACAAATAAATTGTAACCTAAAAGATATTCCTACATAAATAAGATCTAAAATTAGAATGGTCCACATCGGAGCAGTAAAAATTCCAATCACATCTCAATTTCAAGAAGGAATTAATTCTCCAATATAAATGGCCTTGATTGATGATAGAATTAAGCATCGACAAGATTGTATTCTTGGTGTAGCCTGAGGAAATCTAGCTTACCAAAAATTCATGTTTTCAGTTTATCCTAAATTTGCCTTAGATCTAAAATCAACAAAATTAAATAAGGTTTTATCTTTTATGCATCACTTTGAAAGAAGTGATCTCATGAATCCAAGAGATAAACCCTTCACAATAACCTACCTCATAGGATATGCATTAACAAATAGTCATCATAGCATAGATTATAAAAAAGAAGAATACATAGAACTTGAAGATGTATTATCATAAATAAGACATGTCAAAGATAAACAACTTTGTGACATAGATCCTCAAGATAGCTCTTGGGCTTTAAACATAGCCAAAAAAAAAGACAAAAAGATTTAGGAGAAAAGCTACCACCTAGAATCTCAATAGATTCTCATCATATAGGTGATATATCCAAATCCCTAGAACCTACTCCAAGTGATATACTCAAAAGCAAATGAAGTGTAACATCCCAAATTTCGAGTCCAAAAATTTCTTTTAAAACATTACTAATTCATAATGTTAAGTCATTCAAACATACAAAACGGGTTTATATGACAAATCATAGTTTAATTTCCAAAACACTTGCTTAATTATCAGAGTAAACATCCCATGCTAACTTGTCATGGTGTGTGCACTGCAACCCTCCCGAGCTCCTCTTCTGAAAACTAAATACCTGAAACCAAAACTGAAAACCGTAAGCATGAAGCTTAGTGAGTTTCCCTAACCTACCGCATACCACACATATCTACTGATCCATACATGCCATACATAACACTGTGCACATAACCACATACTGGGCTCCTGTCCGCTGCATTGGGTCTCGCCCGCTATCAGACCCCGTCCGTTACCAGGCCCCACCTGGCTTCGAGCCCCGCTTGGCGTACAGATCTGTTTTCCTTAGGCCCCGCCTGTCTCCGGGCCCCGCCCGCTAACATATATTAACATACAATCATATCACAACACATAACTAACATACTCTATTGGATTACTGTACTAAGGCCTCGCCTATCTTGGGCCTCGCCCCTGTCCTACTACTGAAGAATCATGGAACCCCGTCCACGCCCCTACTGACAGTGAGATACAGGCCCAGCCCACACTCACTCTTTTCCTATCTTGGGCCTCGCCCCCGCTCTACTACTAATGAGGTATGGAACACCGTCCACACTCTGCTATTGGTGAGATACAGGACCTCACCCACACTCACCTCCCTACCAGGCACATACATGTATCACACAGACAACAAGTATAACTATCATACAAACCATTCCTTGGGCACTCGCCCGCTAACATTGGACCTTAGTCCCGAATGTCATACTAGAATATTGTGCCTAGGGCTAACCCCCGGGTCTTCCTACTCATAACTACATGGGCCGATATTGTGGCCGTAGACCCATTCACACAAAGGGAAACTCACTTGCACTGCTGAACGTTGCTGATAACCCTCTGGCTGTTGTCCGACAACTTTCTCAACCGCTGCTCCACTAGCTCCTCGAGCTACTATTATCAATATAATACTTAGTTCCAAACTGAACTCTAGAAGTCAAACTAAGTCAACTCTAGTCAAAGTCAAAGTCCTGGTCAAAGTCAACCTTCTAGTTGACTCGACTCACCGAGTCAACTCATAGACTCGCCGAGTCCCTAAGATCAGAAACTCACCAAATACGACTCAACTCGCCGAGTCACCCAAAGACTCGTTGAGTTCAACAATCTCTGAGTACCATCCTGTCCAACTCGCTGAGTCACCACTCAACTCACTGATCTGCGTCTTAACCAGAAAAGGTTGAGATTTTGCGACCAGACTCGCCGAGTCCAAGGAAATCTTCAACAAACTCGTTGAGTCGTTCTTCCAACTCGCCGAGTCCACGCTCATATTTATAAAACTCGCCGAGTACACCCCTGTGACTCGCCGAGTCTCTTTAGATCTCAATCCATACAGTGGCTTTTCGAGCCATGCAGGGGCTCCAATCCATAGATCCACTCTTCAACAGTCTATCCCCCACGTAAAGTTGCAAACTTTACGTGAAACTAAGGAGCTAAAGGCCCAAAACACTCTAGGGATAGGGTTTAAGACAAAGGGGCTTCACCAATAACTTATTGACATAAACTTTATGACCTTCTGGACCATCCCAAGTCTAGATCTGAGGTAGCAACCTCAAATCTAGGCCTCTAACTTGACATGGATCTCAATCATGCCCAAAATGCCCCAAATCTCAAACATAAGATAGATCTAATTGCAATAAAGCCAAAGCAACAGCTTATTACCTCCAAAATATGCTCCAACTAATGTAGATCACGGATCTATACCACTCCCTTGCAGCAAGCCTTTTGATCTTCAAGCCCCTTTCCACCAAAATCACTTATCTAGGCTCCAAATTGCTTCCAAGGACTCTCACTCACGATTTAGGGTTTCTTGATCTCAAAAGGGGAGTAAAGAGGTTGGGGAAAGGGTGTAATGTTCTTTAAATAGGGCACAACCCCCAGAATTAGGGTTTTTCTCGTCCAGACCAGACTCGCCGAGTCCACTAGCCAACTCGCCGAGTCGGTCACTTACTCAATACCCCGGATCCCGCTCCGACTCGTCGAGTTCCTCCCTGGACTCGACGAGTTGACTCATGACTTAGAGCTTTTCCTTTCTTTTCTTGGTCTTTCAGATTCTGGGTGTTACAAGAAGTGTCTTCTAGAGTTGATAATTTAAATCTAACGATCACCCAACTAAGCGAAAGTAATAAATGAGTAAGATAGACCTTCCTCATATTTACAAAAAGGGTTAATCATTGAGACTTAAAAATCTTGATGATCCTACTCAGAAGAAAAAAAAGAATATGCTTTTTCTTATTCAGGAAAAGTAGGCATTCAAACCCTAGCTAACCTTTGTAACAATATAAATCAGATTGCCGCAAGATGTTGGTTAAATACACTCAAAATAAATCATTATTTTGTAATTCAAAAAGATATTTCTAGAGATATATCAAAAAATAATAAACCTTTCAATCAATTTAAGAAAGATTTAATTGCCCTTCAAAAAGGAGGAGAAATTGATAACAATTCGTTTGAAAAAAATTACTCAGTTAGAAAAAATGAAAAACATAATAGAACATAACTCAAAACTACTAGAAACTTTTAATAAAATTTCTAAAAAATTCGATGATCTACTAAAAGAAGTTGCCCATAACTCATCGAATTTTTTAGAAATTTTATTAAAAGTTTAGAGTAGTTTTGAGTTATGTTCTATTATGTTGTTCACTTTTTCTAACAGAGTAAATTTTTTTTCAAACTGATTGTTATCAATTTCTCCTCCATTTTGAAGGGCAAGACTTAAATCTTTCTTAAATTTATTGAAATGTTTATTATTTTTTGATATATCTTTTTGAATTCCAAAATAATGATTTATTTTGAGTGTAGTTAACCAGCATCTTGCGAAAATCTGATTTATATTGTTACAAAGGTTAGCTAGGGTTTGAACACCTATTTTTCCTGAAGAAGAAAAAGCATATTCTTTTTTCTGAGTAGGATCATCAAGATTTTTAAGTCTCAATGCTTTACCCTTTTTGTAAATATGAGGAAGGTCTATCATACTCATTTATTACTTCGCTTAGTTGGCTAATCGTTTGATTCAAATTATCAACTCTAGAAAACATACTTCTTATGCTTTTGAGTATATCTCTTGGAGTAGGTTCTAGAGATTTGGATATTTCACCTATATGAAGAGAATCTATTGAGATTCTAGGCGGTAGCTTTTCTCCTAAAGCTTTTTTGTTTCTTGCTATGTCTAAAGCCCAAGAGCTATCTTGAGGATCTATGTCACAAAATTATTTATCTTTGATATGTCCTATTTCTGAGAATACATCTTCAAGTTCTATGTATTCTTCTTTTTTATAGTCTATTATATGATGATTATTTGTTAATGCATATCCTATGAAGTAGGTTATTGTGAAGGGTTTATCTCCTGGATTCATGAGATCACTTCTTTCAAAGTGATGAATAAAAGATAAAACCTTATTTAATTTTGCTGATTTCAGATCTAAGGCAAATTTAGGATAAACTGAAAACATGAATTTTTGGTAAGCTAGATTTCCTCAGACTACACCAAGAATACAATCTTGTCGATGTTTGATTCTTGTCGTCAATCAAGTCCATTTTTATTGGAGAATTAATTCATTCTTGAAATTGAGATTTGATTAGAATTTTTACTGCTCCGATGTGGACCATTCTAATTTTAGATCTTATTTATGTGGAAATATCTTTTAGGTTACAGTTTATCTGTTCTTTGGTTAATAGTGATAAATAAACAGATCATGTAGTATCTTTTATGTAGACAGACATTTATTTTGTACTAACGAAGTAAAATATTTCATTTTTCTTTTTAACGTATTCAAAATATTAAATTTTGAGGGAACGTTTCTGAATATATTTTCTTTCTTTATTTTAAGATCTGTTTTCTACCTTTATTTTTTATCCATAACATGGCTCTATATGCAAGGCGCTTAATCCCAAATGAATCAAAAATGATTAAAGAAATGAAGATAAACAATGTCCCCTCACGAGATATTCTATCGGCGCTGAAGAGACAAAATTCCAAAAATGTTTCTATAGTAAAAACATGTTATAATGAGTGTTACAAACTTTGAATATATGAGTGTGGAGACCCAATTCAAATGCATGTTGTCTTCAGATTTTTGCATTCAAAAGGATATATATTTAACCATCGTGCAAATGATACAACCAATTCCTTGGAAGATCTGTTCTTTTTTCACCCAATGTCATTGGAGATATGGCGTGCATTTCCATAGGTTATGATGATGGATGCCACCTACAAGACTAACAAGTACAAATATTGTATTCTTAATTGTTTTGTATTTATTAATAGGAGTAACATGCCTTTTATGTTTTGTTATACTAATTATTTTTTTTATTAATAGGTATAACATGCCTTTTTT
The DNA here is from genome assembly GCF_051521515.1 of Lactuca serriola. Classification (NCBI taxonomy): domain Eukaryota; kingdom Viridiplantae; phylum Streptophyta; class Magnoliopsida; order Asterales; family Asteraceae; genus Lactuca; species Lactuca serriola. Next base: position 296,730,591 of record NC_136412.1, read on the forward strand.
GGAGATTGTTGGTTTTACTTCAACAAACACGACGTTTTTCATTGGTTTTGGGTTCATGGATAAAGAAAAAGATCCAATTACATTTGGGTTTTAAATTGTCTTAAGTCCATAATCAACGGATATGATAGCTCATGTGTGATCGTTACTGACAAAGAGATAGCATTGATGAATGCATGTGAAAAGGTATTCCCATCGGCCATTCAGATACTTTGTAAATTGCACATATCTCAAAGTATATTTACTAATTGTAGAGGATGTTGATGATGAATGAAATTCTTTTTTAAAAGATTGGGATACTTTAATTAACTCATTAACATTGGCAACATATTTAAGAAATTATGCAAAACTTGAATCAAAAGCGACATATCATCTAGGTATTAAACAAGTTCTCGATTATCTCAATCAAGTATGGTTGGATAAATACAAATAAAATTTTGTATCCGCTTGGACTAAACAAGTTTTAAACATTCACAACGACACTAATAATAGAGTTGAGAGACAACATGCGAAGTTGAAAAAATTCTTGCAGACACACCATGCTAACTTAGATAAATTTTTAAACCGAATAGTAAAGGTAGGCGCATCACAACACACAAAGATAAAATACATTTTAGAAACAAACCAAACTAATTTGATGTGTCGATACAACATACCTCATTTTAATGGTTTGTGTGGAAATGTTTCACACCATGCATTGGAAAAATCAGACAAGAGTTGGAACGGCCTGACGCACATCAAATAACTAAGGACGATTGTTGTTGCCAATTGCGCCATAGTTTTGGGTTACCTTTTACCCACGAAATTGCAATTTACTCACATGCGAACCTAGTGATACCATTATCATCTATTGATAAATATTGGCGTAATCTTGATTTAATCAACGTAAACATTATTGATGATGCTAATTTTGGTTTCGAAGAGGGCATGGAATTTTTAAATGAGCGGAAATGTAGTTATGCCATAAAATTGTGGGACATATTTTCACCATCAACAACTATAGTTGTTGATTCAGGTACTATTTTCTTTAATATAGTAATTTGTATAAAAATATGCTAACAATTTACTTGTTTATTCAGATGTTCATAAAAATACTTGTGGATGACCACGATTGAGCAAAAAAAAAGTCCAAAAAGGTAGAACACAACACCCCACCCATACCAAGATCAACCATTTAGCACGTACTCGTTTTGAGAACCTCCAATGTCCAATTCATACTTTAACCAAGATCAACCATTTAGCACGTACTTGTTTCAAGAACCTTCAATGTACAAATCATACTTTAACCAAGATCAATCATTTTATACTTCAAACCCACCTATGAATGAAATTCCACATCAATTTCATCCATACGTCTGGAACATTACAGATGTCGAAGGAGATGGAAATTGTGGATTTCAGTCTACAACAGTTGCTCTTGGTTTTAGTGAACATGATTGGCTTCAACTTAGGTACGATCTATACAACGAGTTATTATCACACTATCAAGAGTACGTTATGACTTATGATTTATGGTGATGTTGGTTTTTTAAATCGCATAAGTCACTCATTGAATTACTCTGGATTGGGCTTTGCAGTATTGGAGTATTGGTTGGTTATGCCAAACACTGCTATACTCATTGCTAACAGATATGGTGTTATCGTTGTTTATCTAAGCAAGCAAGGTTCTTCAACATGGTTCCTACATTGATATGGCCCGCAAAACATACCAACTCCTGCATATGTTGTTATCACCCACGTTCACCCTAACCATTATGTAATGTTTGATTTACGGGGAGCATATCCAATGTCTGATGTTTTTTCCAGGCTTCTCCGTACATATAGATCAGAATATTTGGTTACATGGGAAACATTGTATAGTGTTCGACTAAATGCTTTCAATCCGCATAACACACCACACAATTGTAATATCGAACCAATTAATATATGTGATAAATAAAGACAAACTATGTTTTTATTCCATTTTATATAGTCATTTGAATTTTATAATGTCGTCTGAATTTATAATGTCGTCCAAATTTAAAATGTCATTCGAATTTTAAAATACTGTCTGAATTTTATACGGTTATCGAAAGTTATAATAATAATAATAATAATAATAATAATAATAATAATAAGATTAAAATATAAAACAAAGAAGAATTAAAAACAACAAAAAACAAAATAGGGAAAAAAACAAAAAAAACCAAAAACAAAAACAAAAGAAAAAACAACAAAAGACAAAAAAAACACATAGCGGGTGGAATTGGAAAATAAGGGAGGTACTTATAGCATTACCCTTTTTTCCACAGTTTCTATTAGGGCAATTTCTATACGTACCCCCACCCAATGTTGTATACCCCTTACATGTGAGTGTAATAGTGCTTGTGCACCCCCTGATGTGACACTATATGTGAGTGAAGGAGGGGTACTTATAGCACAACCCTTTACTAGCCTCTTGAAGATTTGTTAAATTAATTAAAGGGAAAAAAATTAAAATGTTAAGATATTTTTCAATTTGTATACATTAAGTCACTGGATTTTTTTTTGTCAATATTTACCCCTTCAACTTGTATATATTGTACACATTCAATCACTATTAACAGTTGATTCAATATTTCTCATGTGGCTACCTACATGGACAATCATTAAAAAGAGTCATATGTGGTATAACACGAACAAAACCCCCAAGATTGACCAAAACTATTCCAACCCTAGCCAAAATCGGAGAAGAAAATACGATGGGTTCATCTAGCTCATCGCAAATAAGGAGGATCTTTGTGATTTTCGTCTCCCATATTGAGTATGCAAGTCCAAGACTAAAGATAACGTAACATCCTAAAATTCAAGATTGGTTTTTTAAATTAATGAAGTGAATAAAGGAAAGATGATTTGTATAGTTAAAGCATCAAGGGATAATTATAACATTAGTTGATATAAAGCTTAGAAGGTTAAAAGTGAAAATAATGACATTTTAAAAGTTCGAGGACCAAAAGTGTCAAACTGGCAAAGTAAGTTGACCAAAGGGCTGACTCAATTAATGGAATGGAATAATAAAGTTTTATAATGGATGGATGAGGACTTATTGTGTCAAAACTTAAGTTGAAATGACAAATATTAAGGTTTGGTGAGTTTTGGCAAAAACAAGTAAACCTGAGGGACCAAATGTGAGCAAGTGGGAAATAAGATGAACACTCCTTTCATTTCTCTTCCAGTTACGTATTGAGCATGCTAGAGATCTTCAAATGGTGATTTTCTTTTCCTTTCCATCTAAGGTTCGATCCAAGTGAAGAATGAAACAATCAAACAATGGAGAGAAGGAATGAAGGCTTAAAAGGTAAAATATTCTCATCATTTAGCTTAGAATTCGGATTTGTGGAGTGGTTCTAACCCCAATGTCGATTTTAGCTTGTTAGGATGGTTAGGGTTTGTTTTTCTAACCTCCCTGAGTTGTTTTGATGATCCCAATCTCAATCCAATCGTCCCATTGATGGATTTGAGTATTTGCGGTGAAAACCCTCATGAACCCTAGAAATCTAAAATTAGGGATTTCTTGTTTATATGTTAATTGGAATATACTATATGACATAGATGTTTTTTGATGACAATGAATCCAATTGGAATACTAAAACACATCAATGATGGTAGAATCGTGTATAAGTTAGGATTGAAATGCATTTGAGGACAATATGACGAAACCAATGGACTCCTTTCTAGTTGAGCAATTGATGAGTAAAAGAAATTCATAATCATGAGTGGATACTATCATAATTATTATAATTCAAAACATAAGGTGTTTCTTGATTCCTAGATGGATAAATGGAGTTATTGGCCATAAGGGCATTTTGGGAAATGTATTAATAATTACATGATGATTGGAATATTAGAAGTGAATGGCATTCATGAACATGGATTGACACTCTTGAGATGATATTGGAACACAAACATGAAGGAATGTTAGTTAAGTTCTAGTTCTAGTGATTGTTTTAGCCCAAAGGGCAATTTAGGAACCTTGGAATTGAATTGAGAATTCCATAATTGGATTAAGTACTTGCAATGAAATTAATGATGGTTTTATGTTCCCAACAACTTTCATATGAGTATTAAATGAGTTAATAACAAACTATGTGAGTTTTGGAATGTTCAATTTCAAAATAGGCTGATTAACCTTTATTTTTTCAACTTGAAGGTCATATATTCTTAAATGGTTTCAATAAGCAATTAATGGATTAAATGGAGTGTTTTAAGATGATAAAACTCCTCCTAAACATGTGTGAGAACCTAAATAAATGGTACAAAGTGAATGGGAAAAATGTCTTCAAAAACTATGCAAAGTTGAGTGCTATATTGAGAAAATCAAGATTTTTGTGCGTACAGACCTCAAAACACGGCCGTCTAATGGCAAGGCATCATTACACAGGGGCGTGTTTCATTTTAAGCAATACAACATGTTTTTATCGTAACTTTTGTGTTCGAACTCGGATTTACGTGTGGTTTTCACCTACGTTCCTATTTTTACATGAGGAATAGTTTGAAACAATAAAATTTACTAATGGAACCTATGAAGAGTATTTTTGTCAATTTAATGACTTATGTATATGTTATATAGGTGATGTTTGAGAGTGTTGGTCTAATGAAAGGAACTCGAACAGGACTAGCTAACCTAAGTGGGATTGAGGTGAGTATTGTTGGATTAATGTCTAAGTCCATAACTATATTTGGTATGTACTTGACCCGACCCGACATGGTCCATTTGGGTTGCACTTCACCGACACAATTTATATGGATAGTCTTTTGAGAATAGTATATTTATGATTTATATTACTATATTATAAGTTCTAATATATTAATATATAATAATATTATTTAATTAGTATTGATCAAGAATTAATTTATAATTAATTAAGTGATCAAAATGAACTAATTAAATATGGACTCTTATATATATGGAATGGGCCAAGTTCATTTAGGTTGGGCTAAGCTTTCATAGATAGTCCATGGAGTGTTTAACCCATGGATCATATGAAATGAAAGGTCATGGGTTTAACCCTAGTTTCCATACTATATAAAGATGTCCTTGGTTGGTGAAATTTACACTAGTGCGGGTACACTAAGAGGGCTAGCCGATTTCACTAGAGAGAACCAAAGTATTCTTATTCTCAAAGTCTTCCAATGTGTTTTGGTGATTTGTGATTCCACTTGAGGCTTCCATACTATTGGGGCTAAGCTCTTAAAGCTTGAACACATCAAGTTACATCAAAAGGTATGTCATCTAACCATTACTTTGTAGTATAAGAGCTTCATAATATGCTAGTTAGGATTAAAGTCTTGTAAAGTTCTTATTTGCATGTATAATAGAGAAAACATAGATCCAAGGTTTATAGGGTTGCATGCACACCATAGGAGTGTTAGAATGCTTAAAACCCAACAATGGTATCAGAGCCTAGGCTTGTTTTCTTGTTATTCTTGCACAATTGGCTGAAAAAACGAGTTTTTATGCTGTCTGCTCAGTAGACTCGCTGAGTCCAAGACAAAATGCATCCAACTCGCCGAGTTGGTTCGTGCACTCGACGAGTTGGACCCCCAGACAGCATATATTCGATTGTTTTGGCTGGAATTGGACTAGGAACATTACCCTAAGATGTTTTTGGACTTATAAACTTGTTTTTGATGTGGTAATGTCCATGCTAATCCACTTTCAAAGATAATTGTCAATAGATTCATGTTTTGTATTAGTTTAAAGTTTAGACTAATTACATGAAAAAGTTTGATTTGAATTATCTTTGTTCATATGAGTTGCTTAGATTAATAGAAAAGTTAATTGAATAGTTGTTTTCAATCTATTTTAATCTAAAAGTTGATTCTAAAATGTGTTTGTGTAACTTGTCCTCAAGTTACATGAAAAGTCACATTTAAGTTTCTTAAAACTCATAAAAATTGTCATAGGTTACAAAATAAAGAGTCTTGTTCTCATTAAATGGTTTTATGACTCCATAACTTGTCCTCAAGTTGTGGAGGTTCAAGAGTCTCTTCATTAAATAAAATATGTGTAACCTTAGTTAAACTCATAAAGCTTCCATAAGTTATGAATTATGAAGAGTCACTTTCTTAATTAGTTTAAAGTCTTCCATAACTTGTCCTCAAGTTATGGAACTTGAAGAGTTTTGTAATTAAACTACTTTAAACACATAAGCTATGGAATTAATTAGTTTTGAATAGTTTCGAAACTTGCCCTCAAGTTTTGGAATTTGGAAAAGTTTTCACTTATGAATACTTTAATTCCAAGTTAGCCCTTAGAATTTTAAAAGTTAAAATTCAACCATTATACTTTATAATATTATAAGTATTAAAAATATTTATATATATGTATACGAGTAAAGTCAGTCTTACCATTAGTAGGCCTCATTCACGAAGCTGGTCTATAAGGAGGGTATAAGGTTACTGCCTATAAATTGGCAGTTTAATGGGTGTCCACTCTCACCCACCGCTTCCTTGACTGGTGGAGGGTCGTTAGCCGAACGGGTAGGACAAAGACTATAAATTATCCCTTCATTAAAAGTATTAATGATAAATACTAAGTAACTACACCTTTTATAAATACCCAATCTTAGTTACTTAGGAAAATGTGAATAAGGTGCTAATCCATGAAATTACACTTTGCACTTTGTTTAAGTCGGTTAGTGGAGCGTGTGTGGTTAACCGGCACACTAACTCGTATTTCACAAGGTAGGCAAAGGGTAACTTAATGTTTAACATAGTATTGATGGAGCGTGTGTGGTTAACCGACACATCGATTGAGGGGTAAACACTTAAGGGTACCAAGTAATTTGCATGGTTACTTCACACCTTGTTTTGTGATCCTCGGCATCCCAGTCACAAAACCTGAAGGGCACACTCGAGATTGAAAAATGCCTTTGAAAAGTTCAATGAATCTCAAAAGATCTAGGAGTTTCAAATCCATTTAAAAACCTAATAATTTATTTCATTTTTCATGGTGGAAATTGGTAAATCTTCATTCACCTACCTTCAAATATTCTATAGCTTGGATTACGGCATCCCTCTTCCAAGTTATAAAATAGTTTGTTGGGTCGTAGCCTTAATATTTCATATTGGGTGTTATATTAAGGACTTTAGATCAACTGTACTTGAATTTCTCCCATTGTAGATGTCTAGTTCAGACATCTATGATCTTCCCAAATCTCTTGGAACTTCACTTCCTCCACCTCCTCCAATTATTCTCCCTAACCCACAAGTTCAAGGTCACTCAAGCCCTATTGGAAAGGCAAGGTTTAGGTGTGATCATATCTTGGAGATGAAGTCACATATTGACAAACCGGGAGAGTTGGGTGTCAAAGTCTTGAGAAAGTTAGTGGTTCAGTCACTTTCTAAGTCACATAGTAAGTTCCTTTGGGACTCCTATGAAACAGACTATGACAAGACCCTTAACGATCTTATCTATTTGCTTGGTGCTGCTGAATCAACAATAATTTGGAAGGCTAGTAAAACAAATTTGATTAGAAGATCGACTTCCCAAAACTTTATGGACATTGAAAATGGTGACACTGGAAATCCAGAAAAAGCATTCTCTACTCAATGGAAAGGGATCGGTCATAGTCAACTCGGTTGACCAAATGGTAAAGAGAAGACTAAGTCTGTGATAGTCCCATGTGTCATTCCTAAAGAGTCCCTATGTTTCTCTTACCAAAGGAAGGGGCATTGGTTGCAAAGCTGCCAAATTTACCTGAAAGATCATAAGGCTGGTAAAGTCAAGAAGTTTGACTCTACTTCAGGTAAAGTCCACTATCTAACTCGATTATGTTTCTATTCTGAGATTCTTATTACATGATGTGACTGGGTCACATGTTGATGTTTTAAGAATCAAAGGAAAAGTGAAGGAAACTTAAAGAAAGAGTATGTTGAATCTGACCGCGAAGATGGATTTCTATCGCTTGATTGAAGATCAGATTCTTGAGCTACTTATTAGGAGTTATGGTAGATTGCTAGGACACATGTAATAACATAGTTTTCATTTCAAATTACATTGTAAGGAAAAAGTTCTTCTGCATTTTAAAATAAATAAAAGTTTGTTTTACTTTATTTTATTTCCTTACAATGACATTTATGAAAACTTGATATTTGTATGTTTATAGAAATATTGGAAATCTGAATTTGATTCTTTCATTTGTGGTAGTGTCTAAATTTACCAAATAAGGAAATATTCTCATCACCCAAGTTTCAGTTGGACCGAAACTTGGAATCATACATGGTGTTGAGTGTGATGTGTAAGAATTTTCAACTTTGGAAAATTAATACTAGTTCCGTGTTCACATGTATATGTGACTCAAGAGAAGGACTAAGGGATCAAGTACACTTTCTTGTACACTTGTCAAAGTCTACCACAAAAGATGGATAAGACTATTCGTCATGATTTACTAAGGTTTAGTAAATATGGTTACACTTACAAGTTTAAGTGTAATTCTGATACATTGGAAAAATTCCGATGTATGGCAGAACGAATAAGAAGAATCAATTAGGCAGAAGGATAAAAGTTTCTCAAATCTAAAAAGTTGGGAGAGTACTTTAGTATCATGTTTTAAGATCATCTTAATGATTTTGATACCTTATCACAATTCATCCTCTAAGTGCATTATGATAGTTAAGAAGAGGAGTTATGAATTGTTGAAGTGGTTAAATCAAGAAGATGATTCATACTTCGTTCCAAAAATAATTCATAGAGTTATACTCTAAGATTGTAACTTGAGTGACATGTCTTAAAGAAGGTTTAAAACACTTGTCAAATGTAAGAGTAAAAGTTTTCTGTAACATCCCGAAATAGCAAGAGTAGAGTTGAAGGGCTAAAGGTGTTATTTGGGAAAGAGTGACTCGGCGAGTCCATGGCTGGACTCGGCGAGTAGAGTCGCAACTTGGTCGCGTGTTAAGTAGCCGACTCGGCGAGTCGATGAGATGGACTCGACGAGTAGGCGCTGGGTGGAGAAAACCCTAATTCTCGGGGTTGTGCCCTATATAAGGAACATTATGTTCCTTCCCCAGCCTCTTTATCTCCCCTCTTGAGTACCAGAAACCCTAAATCGCAGAGGAGCTCCATTGTTGAGTGGATTGGAGCATTGAAGAAGTTTATTGAAGGAATTTTGTGGGAATTGAAGGCTTGGGGCAAGGGGCTTTGCTTGGAATCAACTTCATTTCAGTTGGGGGCGTCCATTGGAGGTAATATCTTGTTCTTGGCCTGATTGTATGTTGTTTCTTCAATTTGGGGTTTGTGGGATCTTGCCTAAGGATGTAAATGGAAGTATAGAGGTTAGATATGAGGTTACTACCTCAGATCTGGAAGGGAGGAGAATTAGAGAGCATGAAAGTCCCTGTGTTGGAGTGTTTGGTGAAGCTTGCAAGTCCCAAACCCTAGTTACAAGTGAATAAAGCCTAGATCTCTTGGGATTCACGTAAAGTTTGCCACTTTACGTGATGGATGAGTTATATAAGGCTAGATCTATGTTTTGGGTCATTTGCATGGCCTGGAATGCTTCTGAATGGATTCAGATCGGTGGTACTCGGTGAGTCACATGGGTGAACTCGACGAGTTGCTTGAAGATGAGCTGGGACTCGATGAGTTGGAAGAACAACTCGGCGAGTCGGATGAAGATAGCCTGGAACTCGGCGAGTTGTATGAACAACTCGGCGAGTAGGTTGATGATAGCCTTAGACTCGGCGAGTCTGTTCCTGGACTCGGCGAGTCTTGTCAAAGAGTTCCGATATTCTCTGGTCGAGTCGAGAATCGGTGAGTCAAGGGATGACTCGGTGAGTTGTGTGCGAGTGGACTCTGAGTTGTTGGACTCGGCGAGTCTCGGGGTGACTCGGCGAGTTAGGTCGCGGATGGAGTGAAGTCTGAGTATGGGAACTCGGCGAGTCATAGGGTTGACTCGGCGAGTAGGGTCAGTCAGGAGTTGACTTTGACCTTGTCCTTGTCCAAGGGTTGACCAATGGTGTCCAGGGGCATTTTGGTAATTGTTGTTTGTTGTTTTGAGTTCAGCGCATTGGTGGTTGACCAGTGGTGGAGATCGTGTCAGTGATCGGAGTAGCTTGGATTATCTGTTCAGTCGGCAGCTTCGAGGTGAGTTATCCTCACTATATCAACGGGGTCTAAGGCACCAAGGCCGGCCCTTCTCGGATTGAGATCTGGGTAGTGTTTTTATGTTACTGCTTTACCATGTTTGCATCCTGTGAGTTAGGATGGTATATGCTAGAGACCTGATTGAGATCGGTATCCAAAGAGATAGGGATATGCTATGTTAGTGACCTGTTAGGTCGGTATCCTGGTTAGGATAGTGGCATGTTATGTGATCTGTTGATCTGCTTGTTATCTGTGAATTATTAGATGATTGTGTATATGTGCACATGGATGTTTGGACTGGAGTTGGGTTGAGGCGGGTCCTGCTGTGTGCAGTAGGCCAAGATACCCAGGGCGGACCGGTTGTCCCGTAGGCCCAGCGAGCGGTCCGGATAGGCTGTAGGTCCCGGTAGGGGCGGACCAGACGTGCCGAAGGCTCGGAGAGTGGACCAGACAGACTGAAGGCCCGATGCGGGCGGACCAGTCATACTGTAGACTCAGAGAGTGGACCAGGTGGATTGAAGGCCCGGGAACGGGCGGACCAATCACACTGTAGACTCGATGAATGCGGATAGACTCAGAGGGTGGATCAGGTGGACTGTTGGCCGGTGCGGCGGACCAGTCACACAGTAGACCTGGAGAGCATGACTGTTCTATGATCGGATATGTTATGGCATGTTATGCGTGTATGGTATTTGTGGTTGGTATTCTGGGGGTATCTCACTAAGCTTTCGGGCTTACAGTTGTGGTTTCATGTTTTTCAGGTTCTTCAGGAGATCGTGGCAAGGCGAAGGCGTGATCGTACCGCTCCTCATGATTTTGTGGTGTTATGATTCTGGGAATACGATAAATGTTTTGTATTGAAAACCTTTTTGTAAAGAATTATTATAATTGAGATGTTTTTGAAAAATTTAAAATTGGTTGTATTTTTTTCGGTTGTTACATTTTCTACTCTTGTACATTTGAAATTGGTAAGTTGTGATGTTTTGGATAAAACAAAGACCAACTAAGGCTAATTGTGTTAAGTGACTGTCTTGATTAGAATTCATACTATCTCTTGAATATTTGGCAAGAAAGTCTTATAGGTCAAGGAGACAGTGGGAGTCTAAAAAATCCTTAAAGGGTTTCAAGAAGTAATCAAGAATAAAAACCTGTATTTCATCACTAGCACACAACTAGAGGTTCATAACCTATCGTCTTGACATATTTTGTGCCCATTCCAGTTAGAGTTAGCTATACATTTGAAGTTTTGTATGTTCTCAATTGTTTGCATAACTACTTGGAAGCAATGGCAGGCTCTGTACTGCCAGGTGGCAAGAAGTTAAGATTGCATAAGTTCAGTCCATATGAGTTTGGATTTGTCACTAACCTAGTCTCATGATTATGGTTTTGACAAATTCACATGGATAGGAACACTTACACCATAAAATCTAAGTGTCATAAGGTTTCTCTTCGATTCATGAAAATGATGGTAAGGAAACTCTTTCACTAAGTAGATTTTAAGTAGATAGCAATTGTGACTTTTGTAGTTCTCAAAGTCGTTAGTGGAGCGTGTGTGGTTAACCGGCACACTAACATTGACTTATGAGAAATGGCAAAAGGTCTAAACAATTTAGATTATGATTACGGCATACATTTTCATAGTTATGAAATTGTTTAGACACACCTGTGAGCTATCTAAGATGCGGTGTATAATTTTGATAAAGCCTTATCAAAGCAATCTAGTATCAGAAATCTAAACTTTGGTAAGAATGTCAATAAAGTATTGACTTCTAGAGGTCCAGCTATTTTCTGGATACATGTCAAAGCTAGTGGGAGCATAAGTGTTATGTTGTTAGTGGGGGCATGATAATTATGATAAGAATTGCAAGTTAGCAATGTTAATTATAGAAAACAAAAGTTTCAATTCGTGAGGTTGCAGGGGTTGAAAAAGTTGTTTTGCTATAATTAAGGGAGAGGAAATTATACTTCATCTCTAATCTAAAAGCTTAGATTGAGGTTTTAATCGTATTTAGTCAAGGATATATATAAGAATTTCATGTTGGAATGGCTCAACATAAGGAAATTCTATATATGGGTCTATTATTTGCGTTCTAAAATTCGATTATGATTACGACATCCCTTTTCATAATCTGAATTATGAGAACTTGGCAAATCATGTGCTATAATATTCATCATTTCTAAATTTTTCAAAAATGCTCGGAGCATTAAGAAGGAAAAGTCTAGAATTGGATATGACTAAATTGATTAAGAAATTGTCGAGGACAATCTAAGGTTTAGCAAAGATTCGTTGCTCAAGGACAGTTGGAAGTATATTGTTAATATTGGAAGGACCATATTGACATAATCTGAAAAGAGGCATCTCTTGTTCAGAAGTGATAGTCAAAATGAGAGTATGGAGTTGTCTCCATAAGTGGAAGTTATCTGTGTAAGATTAGAAAACTTAATGCAAGAAGCATGTTCAAAGCAATGCGCTTTGAATATGAGACATCTTTTCCATGGAATTGCTCTCCATTGGGATACTCTGTAATGATTGTTGCCAAGCCTTTGTGGCTTTGTGCATAATCATTACAAGAGGAACCATGCATATAAGTTTAAAATCTAAACAGATTTGGATAAATGATAGGAAATTGGAATTCTTACATTTAAGATAAGGAATTGGGAGTGTGAAAAGAGGATCATCAAAATTATGTTCAATTGATCTAGTTCACAAAGAAAAAGATCATAGACAAACATATAGTTCATACTTTGAAACGACCCAAAAATACGACCCAAAAATTTCGTTTTTAATACCATCAAAACTATAATCAGAGTATCATATAGATAAACCATGCGTGATATGTCCCAAAAGATAATAAAGTACTGTGCGGAAAATGTAACATGCTATATCCAAACAACAACTAAATCAAATCCAAACTAAAGCTGAAACGGTGGTGTGTGCGATGCCGTCATCCAGAGCTCTTCCCTTTGCTTGCGGAAGTACCTGAAACCAAAACTGAAACTGTAAGCACGAAGCTTAGTGAGCTCCCCCAACTTACCACATACCATACAACAACATATAAACACATATTGGGCCTTGCCCACTGCATCGGGTCGGGACCCGGAAAACTGCATCGGACCGAAGTCCGGAACTGACTGGGACCTTGTCCCCTGCATCGGACCGAAGTCCGGAACTAACTGCATCGGACCGAAGTCCGGAACTGACTGCATCGGACCGAAGTCCGGAACTAACTGCATCGGACCGAAGTCCGGAACTGACTGCATCGAACCGAAGTCGGGAACTAACTGGGACCGTGTCCCCTGCATCGGACCGAGGTCCGGGACTGACTGCACATAGCATAGCATATCATAACAATTTATACTGCATACTGCATCGGGCCGTGGCCCGGAACATAAACACATACACATAGCACATAAAACATGTCTGAACCACGAAGGCATCAAACATACTAACTACTACATCGGACCGAAGTCCGGAAACTACTATTAACTGGACGGGCCGGCATTGTGGCCTTAGACCCGCCCCTACGGGAAGGAAACTCACCTCGTAAGCTAGCGGATGAGAGTGCGGCTCGGAAAGCTAACGGCTGCTGCTCCTGAATCTCCTCGGCTACAAATCCATAAACACACTCAATCAATCACTAGCACTACACTCAGGGTAAAATGACTCTTTTACCCTTGGTCAAAGTTGACTTACTCAGGGCTGACTCGCCGAGTCGGGATACCCGACTCGCCGAGTCCTAGACTCTCCGTTCAACTCTTACCTGCTGTTACTCGTCGAGTGTGGCATCGACTCGACGAGTACCCTCTGGATCCAAGAACTCAGATGATCTTCATCCGACTCGCCGAGTCAGATGAACAGACTCGACGAGTTGTTCTTAATCCTCAAGGAGATTGCCTTGGACTCGCCGAGTTGTATGAACAAACTCGCCGAGTCCCTCCATTACTGAGTCTACTCTTAACTCGCTGAGTCCACTCCCTAACTCACCTCGTACACTCGACACTGAAGACTGAAGAACTCGGGACTCGCGACCTGACTCGTCGAGTCGTTCCTCCGACTCGCCAAGTCGCCGCCATGCAACATATTTTTACTCGATTTCTCTTGAATCCAACACATGCAAATGATAGATCTAGGTCCATTAAGCTGTTTTACCACGTAAAGTTTCCAGCTTTACGTGCACAACCACATGAATGAGGGAAATAAGACTAAAATATGCACAATAAGGGTAGATCCATGGCTAATAAGCAATGTAACTCCAAAAAGACAGTGGATCTGGACTCTTCAACACCCCAACACTCAGATCCAAAGGTATTTCGGCTCAATAACACAATCAAGCAAGCATAAAGCTTGGAACAAGCATCAAATAGCCCTTAAAAGAGCTCTAATGGAAGTTTAAGCATGAAACCAGAAGAGAACTCCGAAAATACCTCAATAAGTTCACACTTGATCTTGGATCTTGGCACTAGAACTCGTTTCCTTGCTTCCTTCTTCTTCTCCTTCTTCACCCCTTCACAAAATGGAACAAGATCACTTATAAGCTCACAAGAGGAAGGTTTAGGGTTTCTCACAGTGCTCTCAGGGGGAAAGTGACGAGATGGAGGCTATAATGGGGTTTAAATAGTGAGCAAACCCGGGGAGTTAGGGTTTCACCCAGACGGACGGACTCGCCGAGTCCAGGATATGGACTCGCCGAGTCGCCGGCTCCCGCGTGCACAAGATGCGCGATCCGACTCGGCGAGTCAGGCTAGAACTCGCCGAGTCCCTCTTGAAAACTTAGCCCAAATCAAATTAATTAACATACCGGAAACGGGTCGTTACATACTTGGTGTATGACAAAGCTATTGTTTAGAAAATATAGTGTACATGCTTGGAGCATGGGACACCTAGTGTTTTGTTTTTAAGTATAAAGTTGATAAAACCGAAATAATGAATAATGAGTAATCAGTATGGTGATAAGTAGAAAGTGTTTTATTTATATTCATAGGTTTTGATACCATATTAGATTCATTTATTTTTGTGTTTCACTTTGCATGTTTTGACTTCCATAATAACTAGGTTATTCTTCCGGAATGACTAAGTTATTCAAACCATCCACAGTCGGTTATATGTTGGAAGTAGATATGAATCAAGACTGTCATGGGTTGGCTTGTAGAGGTCCAAGTTGGTGGACAAAGATGTGCTACAACACTCATGAGTGCTCATAAGTTCTGAGTATTGGATTCAACCCGCGCTCATTTGAATAACTTCATGGATTTTATCACGAGTGATCATGAGACGATAATATATTATATTCTTCAAACCTAGAGATATGAGTTGTTACTATGAGTTGATAGTACATTGATTACACGAAAACGCATTGGTAACTCGATGTTATAAAACGTGCCTTTGTGTATGATTCAACAAGTAGTAGAACAAGCCATATGAGTCAAAGTTTATCCATTCCTTTTACCTTCGGGATAAAAGTGATATATGTGGGCCCCTCGATGATTTAATGATGACACATGTGAGTGCTTGGCCAAACCAAGACTGATTTGATTTGTTCAATCAGTCAGTCGTCATGAATCGGAAATCGGGAAACAACAAATGGACAGAGAGAATGATTATAATCCATGTCTCAGTCCATATGATATCTAGAATGGAGGAATATATGATCCCTTATCTAATGGATAAGTCATTGACAAAGGTCAGAGTTCGTTGACAAGATCAGAGTTCGACAACGGCTTTAAGAGCTACGATTGCCAGTTGGTTTTTGAAGTCATACTCAATAATAGTTTTAGACTTATCCAAGTGGGAGACTGTTGGATTAATGTCTAAGTCCATAACTATATTTGGTATGTACTTGACCCGACCCGACATGGTCCATTTGGGTTGCACTTCACCGACACAATTTATATGGATAGTCTTTTGAGAATAGTATATTTATGATTTGTATTAATATATTATAAGTTCTAATATATTAATATATAATCATATTATTTAATTAGTATTGATCAAAAATTAATTTATAATTAATTAAGTGATCAAAATGAACTAATTAAATATGGACTCTTATATATATGGAATGGGCCAAGTTCATTTAGGTTGGGCTAAGCTTTCATGGATAGTCCATGGAGTGCTTAACCCATGGATCATATGAAATGAAAGGTCATGGGTTTAACCCTAATTTCCATACTATATAAAGATGTCCTTGGTTGGTTAAATTGGCACTAGTGTGGGTACACTAAAAAGGCTAGCCGATTTCACTAGAGAGAACCAAAGTATTCTTATTCTCAAAGTCTTCCAAGGTGTTTTGGTGATTTGTGATTCCACTTGAGGCTTCCACACTATTGGGGCTAAGCTCTTAAAGCTTGAAGACATCAAGCTACATCAAAAGGTATGTCATCTAACTAGTACTTTGTAGTATAAGAGCTTCATAATATGCTAGTTAGGATTAAAGCCTTGTAAAGTTCTTATTTGCATGTATAATAGAGAAAACATAGATCCAAGGTTTATAGGGTTGCATGCACACCATAGGAGTGTTAGAATGCTCAAAACCCAACAAGTATATGTTGGTATTTTCCCACTTTAGGGTGCGTGGCAAAATGATTTTATGATAATGAAATCTCATGAACAATAGATCTAAAGACAACACCTATAACTGGGGATGGTCCAACGGCTATCCCACCAGAGAAAAATCTCCTTCATGGTCTGATGTCGAACACCCCTATGTCACATCTGATAGGAGTTTCCAGCTTCTAACTAATGACAAGACTCACACTCAAGATATTCAATGTCATTTTGGAAAACTTCATAACTTAAGCAATAACTATTTGATAGAGGAGCTTGTCCCAGAAACATCGGGAAACTCTGAAAGTTGCTATTTAATACTTATCATTGGAACAATTTATCATAGCTCGGGATCTGAAGTGTATAATGAAATCATTTTAGAAGGTCCAAACATGTCTCCAAAATTTGATGTTAACGAGGAGATCATTTTCAAAGCACCAGACTTACCCACAAAAAACAAATATCTCCAAAGATATGAGTATTGCACTCTTTGCAGTATCTCAGTATTCACCTTTAACAAAAGTCTCATTGGAGACCTCTATTAAGTTAACCACAAAGATCCAAGCTCTTCCACAAGGAGTAGGAATGGAAAATTTTTAAATTGGACAGTGCTCTCGATGTCATGAACTTTATAGTTCTGATGACTCCTCACCCAAACTTATATCGAAGTCTAAGCATTTCAAAAGTAAAAGACCAAATTTGAACAAATCTGACATTTTCTCACCAAACGACGAGGCAAGCATGCCTTGAAAGTTGAAATTAAATATCACATCGAGCAAAGGTAGGCTGAGTCAAATCCCAAGGTTACAAAAAAACCTCAAAATTTTCAAAGAAAAACTTTTCATCAAACTATGCGGTAGAAAAATCCTTTCAAAACGACTCTGCACAAAACACTTTTGTCAAAATCGAATCTTTGCAGAAACTCGATAAGGAAAAAAGTTCAAAAGTCCTAACAAGTCACCAAGTCCTTCAAAGCCTCATAGTTCCAAAGCTGTAAAGAATAATATAACGCCCGGGGATTCAGGCTAGTCAATTTATGATATTAAGAGTTAAAAACGACTTTTTGATAGAAGATTATTTAGAATGAATAATCTTAATCAGGTATATGTCACAAGGATTTCATACATATAAAGAACATTAAAATCCGAGTTATAACGAAGAAGTTATTATCCGTCGAAGTTTTACGGCTAAACCGACACGGCACCACGTAACGTAAAAAGTGAATTTTTGATAAATTACTTTTTAGCCTTAGGGATATAAACAAAAAGTTATAGTATATGTTAAAACGAGAACATACATAAAAAAAACATCCAAATTTTGACTTTGTATGAGGAAGTTATGATTATTCTAAGATTTAGCATAGTAGTGCACATCCCGGAAATCGAATTTTAGATCGATCGATTTTTAGCAAACAAAACCCAAATGAAAAATGAAGATCTCATTAATTGGATCTCAACAAAATAAAGACAGTCGAAAACGGACGTCGGATGACAAAGTTATGAAATTTTAACGGACTTTATTTGTCTAAGCTTTTTAAAATATAACTTTAAAAATAAAGTCAAAATTAGACGACGGAGTCTAAACGAAAGTTGTAGATCTTGTCGATAGCTACGTGTGGATATAAAAAACATCGAAAAACAGAGCTCGGATGTGAAATTTACGTAATTTAGAAGTTAATTATATCATGAGAGGAAGCGAGGTTGACATGTGACACTATCCTGACCCTCCCTTTCTCCCCACGACTTCGCTTCGGATGCCGATACCCGCCCCTCGCTCGTACAACGTAGAGCCTCGTACGCACAATGTACTTCAAGGTTACGTCCAATATAGTCTGAAGATGCAACCTATAAACAGATACGAGGATCACCTCATTTCTTCACAACTTTCTCATTCTTTCTCTCTCAAACATCCTTCTTAACCCCTTCCATTCCCTAGTAATTCCCAAGTACTATAAGCGAGTCCCAAAGCGCCAGAAGGATCAGAGAAAAAGAGATTTTGGCTCAGTTCTGCCCCCGCTGAGCCCGGCTCCTAGCTAATCTTCATTGAAAGTGAGTTATGCTTACCCTGATTTAAGTATAGCTTATATTTAAGTTCATTATCGTTATTATGAACCTATAAACAATATATGTGCTAAGTATTATAAATTATACAAAGTGTTATTATAATACCTTTTAGATGCTCGCGGTACGAGGAATCTGGTTTGAAGGGCCGCATAGGGTTGTTGGACTTCAGAACAGCTTAAATGCCAAAATGGTCCTGCCCTCCGGTGTTTCATGTCTACACACCTGTCTGTACATAGTAGTTGAAAAGTATTGATTAACACTTATAAAACAATATCACCCCTAAATCTAGAATAACAATTAGTCACAATAAATATTAGACTAAAATCTAGTCATAATGATATTAGGTTTCGTCGAAGGAAAACCAAAGTGTTAGAAGCGAAGCACTGCCCGAGTTTGGAGTCATCACTTTAACAAGTGAGTGCATAGTTACTTTCATATTACACATAGATATGAAGTATTTAATAATAATACGTGTTATATGCGCTTATTATCTATGTTCCTGATATCTATGCTAGATGAACGATTTATACATGTTTTACTTGATTTAAATTGTATATGTATTTATATACCTATAAGTATATTGGGAAAGATGGGTATATGAAAGATGAGAGATGAAAGATGATATAGATGATGACAGGTGAAAGATGACGAGAAGCCTTGACCCAAGCGATGATCCAGTCATGTAGCAGAGTATAGATTGTGACCACAAACTATTCTAGACAGTCCAGTAGAACGTTAGTAGGCTAGCAACCTGTAGGTGTGAACGATATGTTCACTAGGTGTACTTTAAAAACCATGGAAGCTATGGACTTAATGCCTTACAAATGAACGATGGCAGTTATGGATTTAGTGCCCTACTGATGAATATTGGCAACTATAGACTTAGTGCCTAACAGATAACATTGGCAGCTATGGACTTAGTGTCTGTTAGATAAACCCTAATAGCGATGGACTTCGTGCCTATTCCTTAGGACAATCCTTAGGAATGATTGAATAAAGAATAGATGATCCTTAGGGTAGATCCTTAAGAATAAAGAATGTAATGGAGATGGGAAGTTGGGCTAATTGTTTGATGATGAAACATAATAACTATATTATTGTGGGTTGAAAACCCTATGTACTCACCAGGTTTCCCAACCTGACCCACTCAGTTTATTTGTATCACATGTATCGATATGAAGACACATTACACTGAGAGATTAAAGGAGATGTAAATCATTAGTGTAAATGAGTGTAAGGTCTGTTTATGCTTATGTTTCTGTATTGACGATGACATCCCAATGTTTTAAATAAATAAAATACATTTCTTCGGAAATGCTTTTATGATATTATTATCATGTTTTTCTAGGAACAAATTCCGCAATACTACTTTTCAAAAATGATACTCTGATTTATAAATAAGCATAAATAAAATTTTTAAAATGACCGTGAATTTGGGGATTCACAAATAACAACACCACAATTGTTACTCCTCTAAACAAGACCACTGACCAAAAACTCAAGAAAGTTGTGATTGATGAAAATAGTTTTGTCAATCAAAAGGAAAAGGACACTTAAAATAGCCAAAAGCTAAAAACTATCTAGACTAACAACACCACAGTTGTTAGTTATCCGTTCTGAAACAAAGGAAATTTACACTTCAGAAATAGTCATGACAAGGTTAAGACTTATGTCCTGAGAGAGAAGCCAATAAAAACACCATATGGATAAATGAAAAGAAACTTTACTTTAGTGCTTGTCCACCTGTTAAATCCTCACACTATGCTCCTAAGAGAATCTGGAAAAAGAAAAATGGTTTTAGGTCCAAGATTGTTCATAGGGAAAAACCAAAAAATCTAGGATCCAAAACCAATCTAGTGTGGAAGGAAAAGAACAATCCTCAATCCAAACTCAATAAGTTACACACCACTACTGCAACACATAACTACATCCTCTCATACATATTTTAGGAAATTTTTCTATGTAGTTGTGGGCCCCAAACAAGTTTGGGTGCCCAAGATAGCTAAATGATTGTGCACATAATGTACAAGGAGGACCATAAACATAATGGTTGATTGATAGCGCTTGCTCCTTGCACATGACAGGAAGGTTGGAATACCTTCATGACTTTAGGACAGTCACACATGGTGGTCACATAACTTTTGGAAACGATGCAAATGAGACCGTACGAGGATATGGGGTTTTGACGAATGGAATTTTTCAATACAAATGGTTACCTTTGTTGAAGGTCTATAACACAACTTGATAAGCATTGGGAAACTCTACAGAGTTATTCATAGTGTTAAATTCGACGATGAATACCACTAACATCATGATGAAGGATAGATAAGATGTCTAATTAAATCAATGGCTGCAGGAACAATGTTCCCATTAGACATTTCTCTCATCATCAATAAACCTCAATTTTGTTTTCTGTCAAAAGTAGTCTCCGATGTTAGTTGGCTAATTTTCGGTATATCAATAACATGGTTACTGGAGAGATGGTGTGAGGACTGCCTCTCCTCAAATTTGATAATAACATTTTATGCACTGCTTGTGATTATGGTAAGCAAACAAAGGGAAGTCATCCGTTAGTTGTAGATTCCTCAATTGTTGAACCGTTGGAACTAGTTCACATTGATCTTTGCGGTCCATCCACTATAGCAAGTCTCCATCCTAAGAAGTACATTTTGTTCATCATCGATGGTTATACTTGTTTCACAACGGTATTCTTCTTGAGACTGAAATATGAGAAACCACAGACCTTAATCAACTTCATCAAGAAAATAAAATTGCAGAACAAGTTTCCCATCAGAAATATACGAAGTGACAACGGAATAGAATTCACAATCGACTTCTGAATGACTATTTGGTGTCCAAGGGAATCAATCACAACTTTTCGACACCATACACACTGCAACAGAATGACGTGGTAAAAAGAAGGAACATAACTCTTATAGAAGCTACTAGGTCCATGCTTAACTTTACAAACTTGCGTCTCTACTTTTTAGCAGAAGTAGTCATAACAACTTCCTTTGTTTAGAACCAGAGCATCATCACCAAACACCTCAACAAAACTCCATACAAAGGTTGGAACAATCATAAACCCAATGTTCGTTTCTTTCATATATTTGGTTGCAGGTGTTTTGTGGTCAACAACGAGGACCATCTACACAAGTTTGCACCCAAACCTGTCGAAGGAATATTCTTAGGATATTCAACAAACATGGTTGTCTACGGGGTTCTGATCCAAACAACATGGATAATTGAAGAAAGCTTTGAGGTGAAGTTTGATGATTTCTATATCTAGAAAACTCCTCCAGTCAACGAAACAATGTTTATTATGGAGAATAATATACCATTCCACTCCAGACCTCTTAACATTGTTGAAGTTAATTATGATACGCTTTCTAATCCTCTGGAGACTGCAAAACCATCAAAAATCTTAGTCTCACTTATTGCGCAATTACAACACACAGAGGACTCCATACCCTCGCTTTCTAAAGACTCCTCGCATCTATTTTTTCATATTTTGTCATTTACGACCATGGCCACCCCCATGACCACGACCTCAATAGCTTGAATCATGACCTCTACCTCTTTTTGATTCGTTGTTCCTGTTGGAAGATTCAACCTTGACATAGAGTAGTTTTCTTTGTGTTTCATATGTTTTATCCTCACTTTTGATCCTATCTTCATAGGTTTTTAAACGTCCAACCATGTCCTTAAATCCAATCATTTTAAGGTCTAGCACCAGCTTAAGAGTTGAGCTGCTACAATATGAACAAATCGCCTAGGAAGGCTTATGAGAAATTTCTTTACAAGTTTTTCTTCCATCATGAACTCTCCTAGGGTAGTTGATTTTTAAGCGATTCTTGATAGTTTTGCAGCATAATCATCTATTGTATAGGTGTCTATCATCTTCATGCTTTTGAATTCAACAATTAAAGTTTGGAGTCTTTCTTCTTTCACTCAATCAACCGCCAGGTTGCATGTCTTAATAGCATCCCACATCTCCTTCCTGGTTATCAGATTACCGATTTGGAGGATTACATCTTCCGGTATCGACTGAAACAAGAGCCCTTTCATAATATTGTTCTCTTGGTTGTAAACCTCTTTTTAACTCCTCTTGAAGTTAATTTTGTTCCTAGTAGAGAGTGTGATGATAATAAAGTTCGTTTTCTTAATAATCTTACAGAATTTTAAAAAAATTAATTGGAAAATTAATTTATCTTACTATAAATAGACCAAATAGTTATTATTGTGTTTAGATGTTGAGTCAGTTTATGCATAAACCCCGTAAGTCACACTTAGATATTGCATTTAGACTCCTTAAATATCTCAAGGGTAGTCCTGCTGATGGTATTTGTATAACCAAATCTGACTATTTTAACTTGAAGGGGTTTGTGGATGTTGAATGGGAAAAATGCCTTTCTTCAATAAGATTCGTTACTGGATACTTTGTTCATATTAGTAATTCCTTGGTTTCTTGGAGAAGCAAGAAACATGCAATTGTTTCTAGATTTTCTACTGAATCTAAGTACATGGCTTTAGGTTCGTAATATGTGAAATAGTTTGGACACTAAAAGTTTTATATAATTTGGGTATTAAAAAATTAACTGGTGTTGATGTTTCTATGACAATGAGTCTACAAGCAAACTTGCATTAAATCCAATGTTCCATAAAAAAAAACAAAGCATTTCGAAGTTGATTTTCATTTTGTTAAAGAAAAGATATCTAATGGGGCTTTAAAAATCACTAAGATTTGTTCTTCAAATCAAAATACAGATATCTTAACAAAATCATATGTTTCCTTGCATCATGGTTTTCTATTTAAAAGAATTAGTTTACTGGTTCCATTTAATAAAAATAGAAGTTTTTTTATGTTAAGTTTGAGTAGGGGTATTGAAATATATAAAAGAAAAGGTGTCAACTTAACATTTCCTATAAGTACAAGGGTTTAATTGTAAGTTTATAAAGATGTGTTTTGTATTATGTTAGGTTGTTGGGTATATTGTGTAATTTTGTAGATACTTGTGGATTGCGGCTCACTTAATTTAAAGATGTATCGGATCCGCTCACTATAAGTGAGTATCGCGCAATTAGTCTCATTAGGTGTAGGTACAAGATTATTACCAAATTTCTTTTTGTCCTTCTAAATTGATTAGAATTATGGTGGTTGAAGTCCATTCGTCAGACATTGTGTACCATCCAATTTCCAGAATGGATCGGTTTGGGGAATCAAGGAGTCAAAAACATGGTTTTTGGGTAAAACCGGGTGTCACAACATGACCATAGAGAGGTACCAATGTGATAAGGGAATAAATGAAAACACGAATTTAATTGAGGTCAGGACGTGAGACAGTGGTGCTCACGACGTGAGACGAGTTGTAGCCCAAGCCCGTGATCTTTTAATGCTATATTCGTATTTATACCCCCATAAACTTCACTTTAGGGTTCCTTATCAGCCTCCTTCGTCGCCCTAGCCTCTCCTTGTGATTCTTGCGCTTTTGGTGGTGTTTTGGTGGCTTGAAGAAGAAAATATCACCTTTGGAGCATAGATTCAGTGTGGAAGCTTCATTTGCATCTTCTATGAACATCTTTTGACCTTTGTAAGTAACAAAGATTCAAGCTTTATGATTACTTGTTGCTAGATCTAGGGTTTTATGCATGATTGTCTATGGTTATATAAGTTAGAGTGTTGGGACTCCATAAAGTTAGCAACTTTATGGGTCCTTATAGTCCCTTGGTGATAAGTTTGGGTCATGTTTGAGCTTATGCTTGAGGTTTTGACCTCATTTTCTTCATAAATGCCCTAATTTGAGCTCAAGTCTTGCATTGGACACGCAAGACCTTAAAACATCGATTTTTATGGTTCTTAAGGTGTTAAGAAGCCTTCTGGGGAAGGTGGATTAGTGGCATAATGGATTAAGGGGTTTAATGCATCAAAATGTCATTCAGACGGTTCTCACGACATGTGACTATGCCTATCACGTCGTGAGAATTGAGGGACCGCAACTATTTTGTCTTTTAGTGGCTCATGACGTGACCAATGGATTGTCACGTCGTGATGTCCACTTGACTTATTTATCGTTGACTTTTTGACAAGTAAGTCAAACTTAAAGGATTTGGGTTATTGATTAAGATTCTTTCAAGTTTTGGTGTTAGAGGGCTCGTGGGAGCAAGCAGTGCAAAAAGGGAAACGTGTTGCAATATTTTCTGGGTTCTTTGTTTCTGGTGAGTTTTCATCACTATACCTGTAGGTCGAAAGCACCAATGTTGGACCACTAGTTTTGGTTATCATCTAGTAGACGACTGCCCTAAGGGTTGTATGTAGTCACGTAGGATAGACCGAGGAATCTTGATCTAGGCTTTCTTGCCTATTCCTCGTTTGGTTGTGGCTTTAGAGTATGATCATCTGTCTGGGTGTATATCTCACCTATGGGTACATATGGTTATGCATTCCTTGGAGATTGGTTATGTTTCCTTGTGTTTAGGATATTATTATGTTGTAATGATCTGGTGTGTGTGTGTATATATATATATATATATATATATATATATATATATATATATATATATATATATATATATATATGTATGTGTGTGTGTGTTAAGATGCAACAGTAGTGGTATGTTGGTTGGAGTACCAGTAGGTTGGTTATCATCTAGTGGAATGTCCTAGGGTTGTAGGTAGCCATGTAGGATAGCCTGAGAACTCTTGATCTAGGTTTTCTTGCATGTTCCTCGTTTGGTTGTGGCTCTAGAATAGGATCATCTGTTCGGGTGACTATCTCACCTCTAGTTACTTGTGGCTATGCATTCGATAGAGATTAAATGGTAGCGGAGCAGTGTTGTGAGGGGTCTAGTAGGCGGCAGTGGGCATGTAGATTCATAGTTGTCTGTGCTTATGTGTCTTCTTGATTTCTTGATTGTTTATATGTTGACATGGTGATGTTGGGTTGAGGTGATGTTGCTTTGTGTGGAAGCCAATAAACCCTAGAGCAATCCAGTCATAAGTTGAGGGTCTGGAGTGCAATCCAGACTAAAGATGTGGGCTCGGGAGTAATCCAGACATAAGCTGAGGGCCGGGTGGGCAATCCAGATTTATGATGTGGGCTCAGGGGTAATCCAGTCTGATGAATGTGGACCCAGTGTGCAGGGCAATCCAGTCTGATGACCGAGGACCCGATAGGCATGCTTATATGTTTGTTGTGTGGGGTATTTTGGGGAAACTCACTAAGGTCCTGTTTGATATACGTCTGACCGAGTCGTGTCAGACGTTTTTGGTTGACTCGGTCAGCAAAGCATGTTTGTTAATCCAACTTTGGGCATATGACTGGGTAATAAAGGTCTGATTCAGATAGAATGGGGAAACTAGCTGACTGAGAAAATGGGGATACGCTTTCCACTTTGTGCCCTTGCCATACCCTTCCTCTGTCGACGCCTTCTGCCTCTTCTCATCCAGGTACTTGTTTTGCTAAGAAAATGGGGATACGCCTTATGATTTTTCTGATTATTTTGTTCATGCTTCTTCTCCATAGCTACGATTTTGAATTTTCTGTCATATTTAAGTTCTGATTTATCATCAAATCAATTCTCTTTTTGTTCGATTCATTATCGATCATTTGCATAATCCTACTTTGTTTAGTAAAATCAACTGCTGAGATCAATAGTCAAGTGCTTTTGTATCGAATTGTTATGTTAAATTCAATTCTATGGTTAATTAACCCTAAAACGGCTCCAAATTTTGCAAGTTATGATTTTTTTTGGTTAAATTCGACTATTCTTTTACTTTGACTTGAAATCCAATACTTTAATATGCAAAATTAATATCAATTCCTTGCAGATTTAGAAATTATAATAGTTTCCACTTCATTTTTATATGAATTTGTTTATGTTGAACTGTTTGAAACACCTTGCCATTGTCAAACATGAGGATAGGAAATGGAAAAAGCTATAGACCAGGCAAATAAAAAAAAAGAGACATGATTACTCACTTTATGAAGCAAGCTTGTTAGTTGTTTGCTTACAAGCAATGACTCGATGTATTGCAACTGGAAGTTGTTAGGAGCTATTAGTATCATTAGAAAAAAGGTTGTAAGTAGAAGAAAATGGGCTGTTAGGAGCTGTACATATCTTGTCTAATATGTGTTCATATTATTGTTCCAATCTTTTTATCCTTTGATCTCTAGTTGAATTCTACCCTCAAAGGGGTCTTGGAAGGGTATTTTTTGTTAATAGTCGCAGCCTTCAACCCTCTCCCCTTGGAATCGACCTAATGTACGAGATATATATAGTTACCAAAAATATCGACACCACGATGTGGCAAAGGCACCACGTCGTGGTCCTCAAGTTTATCCCGTATTCTCCAAGTCGACGCTAAGAATCAAGAAGATTCAATTCACCACGTCGCGGTGGTTGAAAATACGACTTTTCTCAAAACACGAAAGTCATCCGAAATTGTGTCTAGTTTTCAGATCATTTTGAATCTCTTCAATCGGAGTTACGAGTCATGAGATATGGTCAAAATACTGACGAGGGGTCACGCTGTCCAACAACATCTTTCTTGTGTCTTCTTCTTGCCTAAGCTTGCATTTTCCTGCTTCCAGCTTCCATGTTGCTTCCGAACATGTCTTTTATGCTACATAAAAGATATTAAACATAATAAGTACCTTTTGTTCTATAATAAGCATAATTATAGCTAAAAGTATTAAGATATGATGTAATATATATATATATATATATATATATATATATATATATATATATATATATATATGCACATATCAATGCCCTAGTATGCCCAACGAACTTCCCCGTATGCCCATCGTACATGACTTAACCCGAAACCATCCTAACTTCAAAAGGTCATAATTTCTTCGTTTCAACTCTGATTTCGACGATATTTATATCGAGGAGAAGGTATTGAAGAGATCTAAAATAGTATCTAAATATCTTAGACTAAAAAAATTCTCGAACAAAAATCCATATTTCATGCAAGAACCCGACCTATGACTTTTCTCATTATACCCTTTGTCCCAAAACACAATTTAAAGGTTTAGATCTCATAACCATCATTCACTCCTTCCAAAAGGTCTAAACATCGCCTCCTTAAGGCCTAAAGCATTTCCATAATCGACTTCTGGACCATGACCCTGAATCACTGAATGATCCTGAACATGGTGTTACATTTCTTAATTTCAGGAACATGAAGGATATTGATTGGGTAAAAGGTTTTGTTTGGTGAATAAAGTTGGGAAGAACCAATGTATAGGATAGGAAGGGCCTTACCGTTGCCAACATGCAAATTTTCATCTCCATAGTAGGATTCAGCTGAATTGAAACCCGTCATATCAGGTTCAACATGGTTGTTTGAGCCTGTATCCGGGAGCCAAGAAGTTGACGATTGTGAACAAAAATCTACATAATTAGCAGAAGTTTGTCTTGTTCTAAAAGTGGATGGGTCGTAGTTTGGACATTGTGATGGAACATGACCAATTCCACACATGTTACACGTGCCATAAACTGTGTTTTGGTTAGAAGTCCAACTAAAGTAACCTTGGTTTCGATTTCCACTTCCT
Source organism: Lactuca serriola (assembly GCF_051521515.1). Taxonomy (NCBI): domain Eukaryota; kingdom Viridiplantae; phylum Streptophyta; class Magnoliopsida; order Asterales; family Asteraceae; genus Lactuca; species Lactuca serriola. Next base: position 296,758,863 of record NC_136412.1, read on the forward strand.
TGATTTTGATTAAAGTTGTTGTTGGCATTGCTACCACGACCGCCACGACCACATGAGTTGTAGCCTCCTCGATTACAATTGCTATTAAGAGGACCGGATATGTTTCTATAAAGGCTTAAGAAGTAGGTGTTGATGATGTGTTTGAAATCGGCTGTTTGGAAACCAAGGCACGAAACAAGTTATTACAAGGCCTGAACAATATTAGTTTGAAGAGAAGAATCGGCTGCTCTTGTAGCTGTGAATGCTTAAACATGGATAACATCTGGAACAGATTTGTGAATCAAGAACTCATGATGAACTCATGATCAGCCAATATTCCAAGGAGTTCTGAAACAACATCCGTTAATTGTCTAGCAAGAAGGCTCTGTTTAACCCCATTGTATTCCTCTCGAAGACCTGCAACAATTAACATAACAATGTCTTTTTTGATGTAGGTTGTCCAATATTAGAAAGCGCATTGGCATACTCCTATGCTCTAGTGAGATAGGTTGCAAAGGTCTCGTCTCCCTTCATTTGGATTTTTAGCAACTGAATTTTTAGTGTGAATTCTCTTGATGCAGTATGAGGTGCATAGGCACGTTTAAGAGCCAACCAAAGATCGCGAGAAGTAGTACCCTGCACATGTCGAAATGACGATTCTGAATTGGGTTAACAAGAGCAGCATATGGACGTGAGCGTCGTTTGCTATCCCGATTGCATGATTGGGGTTTGATGTAGAGGTAGCGGCTTCACCTTGTTTTCTGTATGATGCAGTGATCAGCGGTACAGGGCACGAGATGGTGCCATCAACGTATCCAAATAAGTTGTTTATAGTTAGGAACGGTTGAATCATAGCCTTCCAATATCCATAGTTTGTAGGGGACAATTTAAAACCGAAATTGTGATAGTTGTGTGTAGTTTTCTCGATTGAAAAGAAGGCTACGAGAGGGACTACCATTAGGGCCGATTGTTGCTGTTTGTTTGGAGGGAAAATAAAAAAAGAAAAAGAAGTTATGAATGTGAGTCACTTAGGTATGAGCGGTGGCGGCAAATTTGAGACTAGGGTATTCCTAGCTCCGATACCATATAAAATTTAACAAAAGGGTATCTTGTATATCTCATAATCGACATAATACATGTTTGTATATAGTAGACAAATTTACATAACACACACTCTAATAATAAAAATATAAGTATCTGTCTAATATTCCCGAAGCCCAATTCCAATATTCCATTACTGAAGCATTCCAATTTTGTGAGGCTCAAAACAAAAAATATGAAGAATCAAGTGACAAACCCCCTTCCCATCCCTCTAACCCAAAATGAATAATCAAGAGACTAACCATCTAAGCCTCAACAACGTAATGACTCGAGGGATCACACCCGATATTTGGTTACCAAATTTCCTACATTATGGAAACGTTCCCAGAATTCATATCTATCACATTAAGATGTCAAAGTATTAGCAACATAATGATGCTAAAAAAAAATAACATTAATTCCACATAATAAACATTTGTATGATGTAGGTGTGTCGCTAGATTATTCTTTGATCGGTAGGGTGAATCTGGTCCTTGGTTTTGTGAAACACTCTCAACATATGTTCTTATGTGAAATCCCTAACCACCTTGTCCTATGGTACTATGGCAGAAAAATAGATCCATAAATTAGATAAAAGAAATAATAAATTGCAACTAATTAAAATGGTAAATTACATGATACATATTGAACTGATAAATATTGGATAAAAGTGCAAGGAATTCGTCATTCGCCAGCTCACGAGGGTATCTGCCACAAAACCACTTTCCAATATGTAGAGAAGGGACATTTGTACCACATCCTCACCAAATAGCTCATCAAGTGAGCTATTAAATACATCATGAAAGTCACTAACATTCACCATGTCAGCATGTATTTTGGGCCTGTACTTAGAGTTAGACAACCTTAAGCTAGACCGTTAACATTTGGTGTTATCCGATGTTAAGCTTAGGGGACTTGTTAACATATCCTCCTAGGAATACATCAAAGATAACATAACGGTTATCTAAAGGACGACCTAGATAACGGTCGCCATCTAACATGAGTGATTAGTCCCGGGCTCTCACCCCCGTGACCTTACACTCAGACCTCGACGCTCCAACGCCAAGGTCCAATTCAGGACAAGAAACTTCGGTCTAAAATAAGCCAAAATAGTATTGGCCACTCCCCAGAGCGACAAGTGTAGCGCCTAGGACGATGTACTCTTTTAGTTCTGCACCAATAGCAAATAACCTTTAGTGGTGCACAATCCGCCAATAGGAATCATCCACGTCCTGTCGGCCCAGACGGGACAAAAGATCATGTCGGGATCACGCGTAGAGGACAACAAGTATAAAATGAACCTTTCTTCTCCAGAAGAAGGGGTCGCCTCATTCTCTATCCCTTACCTAAACCTAATTCTACCATACAACCACTAACTAGACCGTCGGAGCTTCGTTCCGAAACCATCTCTCGGACGACGACTGACGTCAGTTTTTCTTTGCTGTGATTCTAAGGCTTAACTTAGACAAAGCTATCCCGGGATGACTTAAGCTCGAAGAACATACCATAATAGGAAATAGTCATTAAAACAAAAACCTATTATCAGGCAAAATACATTCTTATTAAAGTAGAGCTTGTAGTCACCTAGCTAAAGAATAGTTCATCCACATCAGACCGTGGATCTATAATAACCTCCTTGAAAAAAAATGTAATGGATGAGCAATGGGTGCCTTTCCACGCCATGGGGACATACAACCACCTCGCAAAACAGGACGCCTTGAAAAGTCTCTCCTCTTAGGGTAGGTTGTGGCCTAGCAGGTCATCGTCACTACAACTTCATATACAAGGTCATGCTCACATAATAGTAAAACAAGTTATCAAAAATTGTTTTGGAAGCAGTAGACGAACACAATTCTTCGTGTTCTAGACACATTCCTACCAAAACAATACTAACTATCAACAATATTAATGCCAAGTAAGCCTAAGTGTCGACGATTACTCAACTACTTATTTTTACCCTAAGTTCATCGAATGTCGGACTTGTTTTCGTGTTCCGAACACGATCATCATATTACACACAATGTTTTTTCTTTCCAACTTACGATTTTACACTAAGTTGATAAAATGTTAATATAAAAATACAAGAAAGAGAAAACATACTCACAACACCACAACCTCTTCACCAGCTAAAGCCAATTTTCGTCAAACAACCGATGAGTCCAAAATGCTACTCTACATATGGTACCACATTTTGGAAGCAAGGTATAAATATGGGGACCACCAAACCTGATTTCGGGTCCGAAATGATTCATTCTGTAAATGTTGGTCATTTTCCGAAAGAAACAAAATACATAGTTATTGGTTATTTTCTTAAATACTGCCAATTTACTCCATATCCCCTATAATTTAACCCCAAAAGGTATTACCGTTATTATTATTTTCTTGAAATTGAATGAAACACATATACATAAGCTACCAGATCAAGGTGCTCTTTCTCCTTGTGACCTAATTTGTTTTTTCCTTTCATTTCATAAATATGTCAACATTTTCTCAAAAAAAAACATCATTTATTCAAACACATTTTATCCGTACAAAACCTAATGACAACTTACAATTACACGATATAGAAGCAAATACATGAATTGGAAGTTATACAAACATGAAATTTTGGAGCATTTATATTGTTGTATAAAATCACAAGATGTAATACATAGGATTTGGAAGTTTAAAGGATCTTGTTCCTATTGCAAAACCCAACAAATCACTCCATTGGTCTCCCGAGCTTCCATGTATCCTATAACCTCCATCTATAAGTTCCTGTCTCTTCTCAGATTTATACAAAGTAGCCGGTTTACCTTCATCTGAAGTTGCCCTGTTTCATCCATAAAAAGATCTTTACTTTTCACGGGGCTTAAATGCAAAAAATAGCAACTTCCTTTTTCTTATTTGTGTATTATACTATTATAGCATTGAATTTCTTTCTATTAATGAAAGTACATTGCTATTTGTTGCATAGAACCCTAACTTCAAGATATGGGGATCAACAATTTCTGTAAGTTTAAGAAATATGTAGGTTCATATAAAACAATTACCTTAAGATAAGGCTTTCATAGTTGGTGTATTCAGCATCCAGAAGATTCTTATCTGTAGATTTTCTTTGGGATTCAGTTCGGCCTGTCAACAAGAAAATCTTAAACCCTAACTGTTGAAGTTCATTGTACAACCTTAAACTTGCTGGTAAGGCAGGAGCCTCTGCCAAATCTACCCACTTGTTGAAAGAATCCTCATCAAACACCTCCGATCTATTTACACAAAAGCAACTTAGTTTATAATCTTAAAGCATCATTTACTAATTCATTATTGGATTATTATAGAATTTACTGATCTAGAATGAACCTTTTTTTTATCATGAAAAGATAAATTTTGTCATCAAACCACGAGTTCAAATGCTTACTTGGCCCCTTTTAATAGGTTATTCATCTATTGTAATAAATGCTGCGAAAACAATACTAGTGAATAATTAATTGTGCATTATCTTAAGTTTATAACCTATCATCCTTATAAGATTTGAAAAACTTGTTAATTCGCTAATATAGGCCATAAAAGGTAAGAAACAAATTCTTAATAAGAAATTGCATTAATAATAAAATCTATTTCCATAAAAGTTTACGATTTCAAAACTAGTAAATAAAATTCAGTAATATGTGCCATAAAAGGTATGAAACAAATCCTAACATATCAAACCTATAGATGTATTAGTAAAATAAGCAAATTTCAAACTGTATCCTATAGCCCCTTAGATACCAATTATAGAAAAAGAAACAAAATTTTGGAAACCTTGCCCACATCAGTATGCTAATAAGCCCATTGGAAGCAGGCCAAAAGGGTCGAATCCCCTTTCTACTGGCTGGATTTCAAATGGCCAATGAGGAGCTTAAAGACCATACCAGCAAAGAGAACGAAAAACAGGCAGAATCAATTTCTAAAATCTGTTGAATCAATGAACTTGGCTTCAAAGTAGTGAAGAAAATGGATGCAAGACTTGTGACATCAACAAACGTTGATTTGAATTTTCCAGGATTTTGTTAATCCTAAGTTCATAATTACATAAACCACAGAAGCACTACAATGTATAGCTATCTGATTTTGAATTTCAAAGGTATCAATTTCATCGCAACGATGGTCAACAGAGAGAGAGAGAGAGAGAGAGAGAGAGAGAGAGAGAGAGAGAGAGAGAGAGTAAAATCTACACTAATAATTATCAATATCAATATCGGACGGCTAAAAACGCATCTGGCTTACCCGAATCCGTGAGTCGCATACCAAGGCAGATTCGAGAGCAAAGTCTCATCAACATCAAAGATCCAAGCGTCTTTGCCATCGCCGGCGATATTCACCGTCTTTGCGTACTCTATAGCGTAATCGGCAATGACTTCCGAATCATATCGATATCGTTCACCATTCAAGTAGTTGTTGACGAAGCTCACGCACTTTTCGGGCACAGTGTACCAGACACCGGCATCATTGGTTTCAACGGAGAACTTCCAGCTTTCACATAACAAATCCATATTTCTACGAGAACTGGGGACACCAGAATAGACTGATGATGTTCCTCGATCTTCCGTTGACATACGGATTAATCGTTCCGATAAGGAACTAGTAGCGAATGAGAGGAGGAGGAATGTGACGGTTAACCGGCCGAAGTCCATGACAAATGACGGAGCGAGAGAAAGTATTTTGTACTTCGTACGTCCCAGAACTAAGGACACCAGAAGCTATATATGGTGGAATCGTTGAGTAAAGTACAACTTTCGTCCCTTGACTATTTATCAATATACTATTTGGCAATTTGCAATTCATTAACAAAATTATTTTGCATTTTTAGTCCAATGCTCGATTACTATTTTCCAGTGTTCTAAAAGGCGTGCCATGACGTGAGGCGCGGCTCCGCCGTTACGAAAAGCCTCATAACGTTGTTGTTAGGCGTGGCGCGTGGCAAGGCGTGATATGGTGCGCCATGGCGCGTTATGGCGTGTTATGGCGCCTGTTTTTTCGTTTGAGACACGGTTTTTTGCTCTTTGTTATTTCTTTTCTAATAGGAGATACAAGTATTGTGGTTTTTGTTAAATTTTTGTTACTAGTTATTGATCTAACACTTCTAAAAAATAGTTATATTTAATATAAATTTATATTTATGTGGTAATATAATTTTAACTTAATACAAAATCGTCGCCTTACATCACGCCTTGAAAAACGTCATGGCTCGTTAAACTTGAGGCTTGACCTTGCCGCCACGCCACGCCTCACGCCATTTAGAACCTTGCTATTTTTCTCCGTTGTTAAGGAAGAGCATTTGGACGGAACCGAACCGAATTAGGACCGAATAAGTTATTTGATTCGGTTCTTGGTTATGTATTTTAGGCTTTTGGTTCTCGGGTATTTCGATATGGGTTACCAGAATAACTGTTTAATTAGTTCTAAAGGAACTGAACCGAAAATTGAAATTTCATTTTTCTAATCTCTGGCTTCCCTTTTGATCGATCAAACACAAGCACACGAGATACCGTATTCTCGTTACCCACCCTAGCATCAATCAAAGTTTCACAAAAAAAATAATAAATAAAAATAAAAACCTGCTACGAAAATTGGAGTAGATCGTCAACCTCCTGTGTCCTTACTCCTTGTTGTGATCGATCATCGATTAACATTCTGCAATTACACTGTGATATCATCATTCTACACTGTCATTGGCATCCTGATTGATTCACGCACAAAAAAGAAACTACTCCTCCTCATCTCCTACGGTGTCATCGAACACCCAAAAAAACCATATGCTTCTACTGTGAAATCAAACTCCATTCTAGTTTCTAGAAATCAAACTATATTCTAGTTTCCAGAAATCGAACTCCATTCTTCATCTCCAAGGAATCATTCAAGTAATGGAAATTGTGTTCTAAGTCAAGAAACTCAAGTAAGCATCGTATTTTAATCCACTACTTAAATGTTATTCTTTCAATGTGTTATTGTATTATGTTACTCATTGAAATTTGAATGTTTTATGGTGATGTATAAAAGTTCATTATTATTTTATCATATTAAAATCATTGTGTTATTGTGTTTTAGATTGATGATGAAGATATCTTGGTTGATAACACTCAAAATGAAAACAAAGTCGGAACATGTCAAACGACAAAGAAGAAAAAAGGAAATATAGCAAAAAGGTGACTTGTTGGGTCGAATTTGATGTATTTTTGGTTAACGGTGTTAAACATAGCAAATGCAAACATTGTAGCACGTTGCTCAAAACCGACTCCGGCGTTAACTGCACTTCTATTATGAATAAACATATTCTAAGATGTAAAAAACCCAAAAAAATGTAGAAAAAATATAAAAAACCAAACCACTTTAAGGTGTTGTTTGTTTTTTTTGTTAAGCAAAAATTCATTAGGTATGTGGACCACCTCTGCAACCCTCTGCAACATAAGAGGTAGACTAGCTGCAGACTATAATAAGAAGCGTGTTTGTTTTTTAACATCTACATGTTGCTACAGATATTAAATTTTTTAAAATAAACTGATTTTATATACCGAAAATAGTTTTTTAATACCGGAAATTTAATAATGTATGACATTTCAGCAAAATTTTATAATATTTCAGGAATAAATAATGATATTTTAGCAAAAAATAATGATATTTCAACAAGAAGTTGTCATTATTCAATATAAAAAAACGAAAAAAATGGTAAAACAAGAGTTTAGCAAGATTTTAGAACCATATAATCAATATTCATCAAGATAAGATTTCAGTAAGAGAAAAAAAAAGAGGTTGAAACAGGCAATACAAATGTTTCCCCAATTTTTTACTTTAAAGACTTCTAAAAAAACAAACAACTGCGAGATGAAAAGTGTTACACGTGTGTTGCGCCGCATAGCAATAAGAGGTATGAAGAGGTTTTTTATAAAAAAATAAACAACACCTAAATTTCAAAAGAATACAAACAACTTTGTTTAACTTATTTGTAGTTGGAGAATTACCGCTCAAATTTGTAAAGAATGAATCATGGAAACATAATGATAAAAAAAATATAAAATGTTTTGTTAAACGTATTTGTAGTTGAAGAATTACCGCTCAAATTTGTAAATAATGAATCATTTATTAAGTATATTAATGCATTGAACCGGAAGTAGTTTTGTCATGTAGAACCACAGTTTCAAAAAAAATTCTCCGATTACTTTATTGAAGAAAATACTAAATTGAATAAGTTTTTTCGTAATACCCTCACAAATGTGGATTTGATATTGTTGGACAAACTTATGTCAAAGGTGAGTTTTTGGTAATAATATGGTAGTCTGAGAATGTTTGGTAAAAATAAGGTTTTTTTTAGAAATGGGTCTTCTTTCTTGGGGCCCCACCGATTCACATCCTTTTTTAATTTTAGAATTCAATAAACATTGAATGTACATTTTTAGTCCTCTAATTTAAATCATTAATTTTTTTGTTAGCTTTTATTAACAAAAACTTTAGTTTTTACTCCTTTTATTAAAAATATATAATTAAATTCTAATTAATATTTTGAATAATTTATACCAATAATATAAAACTCATAAATACCTATGAATAAATTTAAATATTTAATATATTGCATTTATTTGACAGATTTGTATTATAATTAATAAATATATGAATATTTTTATTTTATGTTTTTGTTATTTTTTGAAAACTCCAAAATATCTATTCATGATAGCATACCTGCAAAAACCTGTTAAAAATTGTTGTCACTGTTCATGAAAACTCAAAGAAAGCAAATGACTGAATTGTCTAATCAATTCATTTTTTTATAATAAATTCCTCTTTTTATCATCAGTTTTTTTCATCCATTTCAAAATATAGAATTCTTCTCTTCTTCGTTTCTTTATCATTCCTTTATTCAAGGTACGTCTTTTATCTTATGATTTATTGGTGTTGTTATGTATGAGTCTAGATCGTCCGTTTATCATTAATTTGTACTGGGTGGTAATATTTTATATGAAAATGGTTTCGTAAAGGGAGATCATTCAACTTTGACCACTTCAAATATTGTTAGGCATAAACTGTAGTATGAAGAAGTTAAGGATTTAGTTTATGCACACGTTAGAGTCGAAAAAACAAAATATAAGTTGAATATCTCACTATGTTACGAGTTTGGTGGAAAATCTAATATTTCACGAATCATAAGTGACTCAAGTCTAGACGTGATGTATTATTTGGCTGAAATGATGAAAATTAATATGCTCAAGTTATTGTCGTAGTAGAAAAAATTGCTCAAGAACAAGTAATGCCTTCTACTATAACCAGTTATGTAGATCTTTTACGTAATTTTGAAGTGTCCGAGCCTAATCCCTCAGATGTAGCATTTCCTTTACCTAATGATGTTAGATTTGAAGCAAAAAATGACTTTTGATTTGATGAAGCCAACTCACAGTATAATGAAGATACTAGTACTAAGTTATTCAGTAATGTTAGGGAAGATTCTGATGATGATGATGTTTGTGAAACTCGGGTTATGAGCTTTATGAATGATGTTAGAGATGTAGGCGATGATGACAGAATCGATTTAGAAGACAACATTCATATAGATGTTTGGAAGGAATCAGAAAACAAAATAAGGTTAGGAATGCAATTTGAAAGTAAGGTACAAATCAAGAAGGCAGTAACACTTTGGTCGATCAATCACAATAGAGAGTTTAAAGTGTACGAAAGTAAAAGTAACTTATGGGTAGCAAAGTGTAAGACTTTAAGAGATGAAGGACAAAGCTCAACTACTATGAACTACACACCACATTATGCATGGTATGTCCGTGCAATTAAAAAGAAAAATCATCAAACGTGGAAGATTACATGTTGGGTGGATGCTCATAATTGCTTTGGATCATGTATTGGAAATAATAATAGAAGTTTAAACTCTTTAACTATTTCCTCATACATCCTACATTCAATTGAAAAAAAAATGTTGCTTATCCAGTGAAACATATACAATCAGATATTAAAAACCTTCTAAATGTTGATGTTTCTTACTGGAAGGCATGGCATGGAAGGAGAAAAGCCATAAACTATTTATGGAACATGGGAGAGTAATTTTGATGAGTTGCCTAACTACATTGCAGCTTTGCAAGCTTCGAATCCTGATACAGTTGTGAAGTGGTTTCATAAGCCAAATGACTCCTCAAATGTTGCAACATTCAAGTATGTTTTTTGGGCTTTTGGACCTGCTATTAATGCATTTCATCTATGCTGACCTATTATTTTTGTTGATGGTTGTCATTTGAAGGGTTCATATACGGGGAAATTTCTTGTTGCTGTCACAAAAGATGCTAACAATAATATATTACATGTTGCATATGTTATTGTCGATGAAGAGTCATCACACAGTTGGTGTGCTTTCGGATAGGCACCAAGTAATAATCCATGTAATGGAAAATCTACACTGAAAAGGAAGTTTGTTACAATTATGAGAGAAGTCAAAAAACTCAAACTTGAAGCTTAGCAGTATTTAAAACAAATCAATAAAATTCAGTGGTGTCTTTTATATGATGAAAATCGTAGATGGGTATCTTGACAAAAAATATCTTTGAGAGTATGAACAATGCGTTGTGGGGAGCAAGACATCTACCGATTAGGGCGTGTATTGACCTTAGATTCAACAGAACAGTGTAACTTTTTAGAAAGCATAGTAATGTTGCAATGAATTGCAATACACCTCTACCATCACGTATGTGGTGTCTATTTTGTAACCGAGACACTCGTGCACAAAGCCATAATTTAACTGAGTTTGATTACAATGAAGGCGTCTACTAAATTGTTACAAAGTTATGGATAAATGGCACCAGAGAAAATACACATATTGTCCATTATTTTCAACAAACATGCACATGTGGAAAATGGCAAATGGAAAGATTCACGTGTTCTCATGCTCTTTCAGTTTGTCGGTATAGAGGGGATAACCCTCTTTCTGTTGTGAATAATGTGTACACTACAATGACGTATAAACATCAAAATAATGCTCCTTTTGTACCGCTTTCTCATGTTGATTATTGATTAGAGTCAGATTGGAAGATTCAAGAAGATTACTCGAAACTCTATGTTCATCAAGATCGGAGACGATCAGACCGTTTTCGTAATAAGATGGACATTCGCCACCCCGACGAACCTCGCAAATGTGGACTATGCCACTAACCTGGTCATAATCGAAGAAATTGTTCAAATTCTCTACCAAGATACAATTCCATGTGAAGTATGTACTTTCATTAATTTATGCTTAAATGTGTGCTTAATTTGCATTGTTGTTTAATGCTTATTTAGTAATGTAATGTCATATTTAAATGCTTTTGTAATTTCGTAACATTGTAATATATTCAATATTGGTGTTTTATTTGAAGGTGTTAATTAGATTTATTTAAAAATGTAAATTCCTAAAAATAATACACAAACATATTTTTAAATAAAGTAATCAATATAATATATATATATATATATATATATATATATATATATATATATAATAACAACAACATTCATATATTTATTAATTATAATACAAATCGATCGAATAAATGAAATATAGTATTTATGAGTTTTATATTAATGGTATAAGTTATTCAAAATATTAATTAGAATTTAATTATATATTTTTAATAATAGGAGTAAAAACTAAAGTTTTGTTAATAAAAGCTAACAAGAAATTAATGATGTAAGTTAGAGGACTAAAAATGTAACATTCAATATTTGTTGAATTCTAGAATTAAGAAATGGACCATTAATGGTGGGGTCCCAAGAAAAAAGACTCATTTCTACAAAAGTGTCTTATTTCTACCTACCATTCTCAAAACTACCCTATTATTACAAAAAACTTTGTCAAATGTTAAGTTATACGATGGTCACGATCTACTTTATTAATGAAGATTAAGTCATGCACAAAAGAAATTATCAATTTTAAAACTTTAGAAAGTTATAAGGGAGAAAACATTGGGCGCATGTTATTGACTTGTCTTACGAGTGGGATATCAATAATGTAATGATCATAACCGTAGACAATTCTATTTCAACTGATAAAACAATCGAATTTCTAGTGAAAAAACTACCAAGCTTGTACGATGGAGGAAAACAATTACACGTAAAGTGTATGACCTACATCCTTAACCTTACGGTTATTCGCATATTTAATAAGGCTACATTTCATATTTGTCTATCCTTTTTTAAAACATATTTACCTACAATAAATATAATATAAAATACAATAAACATAAGATAAAATGATCATAATAGCTAACTTTTAAAACTTTTTATCATAAAATAGCCATAAAAATGAAAAATATCAGATTAGCTCAATTTTCATAGACCATCATCTGCAAAAAAAAATGTTTTTTTTATAGATTTTCACATGTCAACACCTACGAAAATCTAGGTTGACTGCGAAAAAGATTTTTTTTTTTCATAATATTATAGGTCACCCTTATGATTGAGTGAACCCAAATGATATGATAATTGTTATGAAATTTGTATACGAATAGAAAAATGTTCTTTTTTTTGAGATTTTTGTAATACATCCATTATGATTGGCAGAACCCAAATGGTATAATAATTGTTATGAAGTTTGTATGCAAAAGCTATTAAGTTTATATATACATATATATATATATATATATATATATATATATATATATATATATATATATATATATATATATATATATATAATCTTCAACGAATAACTTACTTGGGAGTGTAATATGTTAATGGAAAGCTCTTTTTACAAAATAATAATAATAATAGTAATAAATAAAGATGAAAAAAAATAATTCAAATGGAGTTTGTATGTAAAACTTATAAATGATCAAAGTTGGGTTTTTTTTTCATATTTTCCATCAACTAACCTCTTTTGGAACTAAAAAGATATGAATTTCCGACATCATAAATTTGAATGCAATATGTCTATAGAAAGTCTTTGTTATAAAGAACATAATTAAAAAAAATAGCTCAAACGAGGTTTGTACGAAATAATTATGAAGGTTTGAATTTTGCAAAAAAAAAAAAAAAAAAAAAACCCTAAGAAAATCTACATTTTCATAAATGGTCCGCCAGGGAAATTATGACTATTTTGGTCACGTTTTATTTTTTGGTATTTTGTTATAATAGCTTAGAAAATGGCTAGTATGGTACAACTTATATTTAATTCTATCGATAAGGTGTTTGGGATTTCTTATTTAAAATAACTTATATTATTTTTGTAAAAGTATTTACTAGTTAATATGGGGTGATAACACCATTTTAAAACAAATTATTTGCATTAGTTCATCGGGTGTTAAACGTAATAAACTGATAAGTTAATTTTTAGTGTTTAACAAATTTTGTTTATACATATAAATTTATCGAAAATACATATATATTTTTTTATTCTTTAAATTAAGGGTAAAAATGTAATCTAGTTTTGAAATTTCTAATTAGTTGAAACAAATTTTATAAAAAAAAAATATGTTCATTATTAATACCATACCGGAATAAGAATATTTTTTACAATCCAAACACTTAGCAATGTTTATTACCGGTACCAAACCAAAATAAACTAAATAAACATTTTAAATAAGCAATCACAAAGACCATTAAATTTGTAAACTAAAAGAATCAATGGAAGAACTATTAAGGGTGTTTGGGATTGCTTATTTAAGCTCCTTATTTGCTTATACCGTTTGACACGGGAAATAAACGGATTTTACGATTTGGCTAAGTAAAAGTTATAAGTACTTATTAAGTCAAATAAAGAGTTTTTAATAAGTTGGTTTAAGAAACTCCTTATTTGAGTAGGAAACATAATTACTTATTCACATAATCTAGTTTACCCAAATGTTCATTATATCATTGATGGCCTTTTCTTTTCTACATATCACGATTTTCTTCCTTCACGCAGAGCACAAGCAACTTTACCCTCCTGCTGCGTTTTGCATTGTCATAAAGGCTTTATCAACATCATCTCCTTTTGTGTTTATTTTTTCAAATCTCATGTTCCACTTTACCTCAATCATCTCATGCCTTCTTTTATTTTTTTTTTCATGATTATACTACTTTATTCCCACAATTTTAGTCTACTGCAGTGGAAAATTTATGAATCACAACTTACATATTATATTAATTATTGGTTAAGTTATCTCATGACATTACTATGATAACACACAAAAGAAAACCTTTTCGTAAAACATTGATTACTTAACCCATCGATATTATTTTTTGCAAACGATATAGGTTGAACATATTATTGGTATTTGAGGCTGCAAAATAAACCTTTTTAAGGTTATTGGTATTAATTCTGTCAAAAAGATTATTATAAAATGATAATAAAAATGGACTATAATTAAAAAACATAACAAAAAGTCACTAATATGTTAGATGTTTTTTTTGTTCATTTTACGCTTATAAGCAGAAATTGCCAAAACACTAAAAAACAACTTATCACCTTATTACGTTTTGATACCGAATAAGCTAATCCAAACACTTTTTTTAAAACTCTGTTTTAACACCGGATAAACTGATAAACACTTTTATAAATAAACATAAGTTGTTTTAAATAAGCAAACTCAAACACAGCCTTAGTCAAAATGTCAAACATATCAAAAGTCCTAAAATGTATTATATATATATATATATATATATATATATATATATATATATATATATATATATATAATCTGTTACAATTATTTTAATTCTAAAAGAAAATTAAGTTATATTATGGCGAGAGTATAACCTTTTTATGATATTTATCATTGAAGCATTCAAAAGACTCAACAACATGGTTTATCCGACCAAAGTCCGTTTTTAAATAACGTTAAGTGTGACTTGACAGCAATATCAAACCTTAAGTTTTTACAAGTCGTGGTGAGCCCTATAGTTTATAAGTCGTGACTTAAGACAACAGTTTTGTATATATTTAATATTTCAATATATATTGTTTCTACTATAATTCATTTTTATATACATATATGATTTAATGAGACATTTTCTTAAAGTGTAGCATCAAGTACAATCCATGAAGCCATGACGAAACCATGACATGCTTTTTAAAACCTTGGACCAAACAAAGAATGCCGATACAACCTATTTGTGTCATATAATGTCGCAACAATTATAGACTAGCAGTTAGGAAAATGATTTGTACACGACACATTTTATCTTTACACTTTTAACCCTATCAAAACCAATGCATTAAAGAAATTTAATAACCTACAAGGGTGTATTCAACAAGATGCACCTAAACGACCATGATTTATGTATATTTTTTATTAGTTGTTTATTATTGTTATAGAAAATTGCAATAAAGTCACTAAGTTAAATGAAATTTTTTTATTTTGACACCACATTTTTTCTCTTAATTAAGTCAATATATATATATATATATATATATATATATATATATATATATATATATATATATATAATTTTTTTTTGCAATATCAACCAAAATGACAGGTTCTCTTTCTCCTGGTAACCACTTTTCTCAAACTGCAATAAATTTATTAAGCTTGCCTGCATTTTAATTTTGATATCATTTTTTTCGGTTATGTCACACATTTACAATTTTCTTGCAATGTCAACCAATTAACCGATTACCATCAATCTAGCAGGCTACCAAATAAATGACAATGCAATATTGTGATGTGGAATCTGCATCATATCTTAGTGATCAAGTGAGTTTGAATCATTGGATCGGCCTTATTGGGATCTACATTTATCTGTTGTACAATCAGGTTTTTAAACCACAATAGCATCTTCTGAAATGGTGATTAACCCCCTTTTCGCTTATTTCTAAGTGATCGACCTTAAGACACCATTTGTGAAGAAATATATTGATGAGAAGATGAGAAGAAGAGAAAATGATATGTGAAATTGGGTTTGATGGTAACCTTATATTTGAAACTCAATCCTACCACATAAGATCCGACATGACTTCCACATCACAATATTGTCATGTCATTTATTTTGTAACATGTTATATCAATGGTAACCGATCAATGGGTTGAAATTGCAACAATTAAGAATCTTCATTCTTCAGTAATTTCTTCTTCTAATGTCTATGTGTTGTCACAAAACTTCATTTTTCAGTCTTCATAATAATTTTAATTCATTAATTTCCATGTACGTATGATAAGATTTCTTATCATTAAGAAGTTATTGCATTAATTATAGTAAATTGAATGTCCGTTCTTCTTTACATGAATATGATTTAAATGTGTAACTTTTTTTCTACACATACAAGAAAATTACACACACTAATCACACCCTAATATAACAACCACGTCCAGATTTTCTTCTACCAGTAAAAAAACACCAATCAATCGATTGCCTCTCTCACAAGTGACGATTTCTTGTAATGCCCTGCTCATTATTTGCAACTTGCTTTTTTCTTTCCAATTTTTGACCATAATGCTCCTAGTGTTGTTGTTATGTGGGTTCCTGAGCAGTGTTGGTTTAATCATCTAACTTGGCAAACAACATGTGACTTTTAATCAAACAGGTTTAGTGATCCTTTCTATTCGATTTCCAAATTCTAAAAAGCCACCCTCGTGGTTTGATGCTCAAATCTTCATCTTTATTTTATGATACTCAAATCTTCATCTTTGTTTCGAGCTTTGACCATTTTCCCTTGGGGGCTTTTTTATCTTGTTGTGTTGAACCAATTTACCATTTCCTTCCCAAAACAATATATTGGTATAAAGTCGTTGATTAAACTTTAGTCCCATGTTACTTTCATAAAAACAATATATTTCTATAAAAAGTTAAACATAGAAAGTACATCGCTATTATGCAAACATTTCCCTTGTTATGGTTTTCATTAAAACTATTAAAACCTTGAAGCTAATCATTATAAACAAAAATAATAAATGTAAATTGTTGATATCCTACGATGTTTAATAATGTGAAAAAAAATAACATATGGTTTTTGTACATAATTGGCTTCTTCAAAACTCTTTTACTACATAAGCATCATCATTATTTATTATGAATATATTAGCTTCTTTTTAAACAATATTACAACCATTAAATTATTTAATATTAGTTCCGTTAAAGAATATATTATATATTAGTATTGTAAAATAGTTTCCTAATTCTTTGCTTTTTGGTTTTTGTTATTAGTTGTTTGCTTATTTCGTTCTTTTTATATTCTTCGTGTATTGGCTAGTATGTGTTTATATAATCTTTTAATTTGGTTTGTAGTGAAATAAATACTTCTTTGGATAAGGTTGATGATATGGCCATCTCATAAATACTACCCTTTTCTCATAAACTTGTATTTCCATATTCCATTCCATTGCTACCGTCTAATAACTCCATGGAAGTATTATTCTTGTTTTTCAATTTCTACATAGTACCTCGCATATTTACACAATCTATGTCAAACAACCACACCAATTTTATAACTCCTGGTTTTGGTCTTTGTTGTTACCTATTTGCTTTTTTATTCTTCTTCTACTATTGCCTTCAATTGTTATATAATATTCGATTCCTATACAACCTCCATCATGTTCATTATCATTGATTCTATGTATTTATAATTTTTTGATAATCTATTATTTGAATTCAAACTCAGGTAGTATGATCATGAATAATGATAATGAGGAGAGAAAGTGTGACTAGCCAGATATCTCTTATGATTTTGTATGATATCTTAAAAAATATATTATAAAGAATGGGCATACCTCTCCAATTAAATGGCAAGACCTTCAACTAGTTTTTGAAAAAGATGTTAATATCAAGTTAAATAACTACAAAGCATTAAAGAACACGTATGATGGAATGCGAAAAGACTACAATGTTTAGAAATTTTTAAAAATTGAGGAGATTGATGAAAGTTGGAATGAGAGTACATGACAACTAAATTGCTGAGATGAATGGTCCGACAAAAAAAAACTAATAAGTTTTAAAATATCTTCTAACTAATCTAACTTGCTCGTTATCTTGAAATTTAACAAAAAAAATTATTATAATATATAGGAAACCCGATCGAAAAAAAAAACCTTCTATGAGGCTACAAGAAGTATGGGATCAAATATTTAGGGATGCAGATGTGAGTGGTAAATTTAGTAACTTTATTGGAGTTCAGGGAAAATGGTTACCGGGAGAACGGGGAAACCCAATCATTTTTATTGATATTGTAACAAAATTGTAAATATAGTGACTTAATTAAAAAAAATATATAGTATAAAAATATACCCGTTACCGGTTAGTTTTTCCAAACACGCCCTAAGTTTACTGAAAATTTTGATTTTGACATCGGATTTTTTTTACTCTCAATTAAGTCATTATATTTACAATTTTGTTGCAATATCAATCAAAATGACCGTGTCCCTGTTCTCCCGGTAACCATTTTTCCCAAATTTCATTAAAGTTACTAAGTTTACCCTTCGCAACCACATCCCCAAATATTTGATTCCACTCTTCTTGTAGCTCTAAAAAGATTGTTTTTTCGATTTCTTTAACAATCAGGTTTTCCTATATATTATAATATTTTTCTGTTGAATTTCAAGATAGCAAGGAATTAGCATTAGTTAAAAATGTATTTATACTTATTACCATAATTTTTTTTTGTCCCACCATTCTCAACAATTTTGTTGTCGTGTACTCTCATCCCAACCTAGACCGGTCTTCCAATTTTTAAAGATTTAAAAACACTATAGTCTTTTCACATTCCATCACAATTGTTCTTTAATGCTTTGTACTTATTTAACATGGTATTAGCATTTTTTTCAAAAATTAGTTAAAGGATTTGCCATTTAATTGGAAAGTTACAACCATTCTTTAGAATATATTTTTTTTATGATATCTCACAAAATCATAACAGACTTATCTCGCCAATCACATTTTTTCCCATGATCATTATTCAAGACCATAGTACCTGAGTTTGAATTCAAACAACAGATTACTAATAAATTATAAATACATATAATTAAACATAATACACAGGATGGAGGTTGTATAGAAATGGAAAGCTATATAAGAATTGGAGGCAATAGTATAAGAAGAGTAAAAAAAGAACCAAATAGGTAACAACAAAGACCAAAAACAGGATTTATATAATTGGTTTTGGTTGAAAGATTGTATATACACATACGAGCCAATAGAATGACCAGGGAAGTTGTATTAGAACTGGAGGCAATAATACGAGAAAACTTAAAAACAAAATAAGCAAACAATTAATAACAAAAAACAAAAGCAAAAAATTAGGAAACTATTTTATAATGCTAATATGGAAGATATTCTTTAATGGAACAAATATTAGATAATTTAATGGTTGTAATATTGCTTAAAAAGGAACTAATATATTCACAGCCAATAATTGTGATGTTTATGTAGTAAAAGAGTTTTGAAGAAGCCAATAATGAACATGAACCATCTATTCTTTTTTTTTTCACATAATTAAACATCGTAGGATATCAACAATTTACATTTATTATTTTGTTTATAATGGTTAGCTTCAAGTTTTTACTAGTTTTAATGAAAAAACATAACAGGGGAAATGTTTGCATAATAGGGATGTATTTTCTATGTTAAACTTTACTATACTGTTTTTATTAAAGTAATAGGGCAACTAAAGTTTAATCAGGATTTTTATACCAATATATTGTTTTTGGAAGGAAATGGTAAATTGGTCAATACCCTTTGAGGGCAACGCACACCATGATAAAATAGTCTCCAAGGGCAAAATGGTCAAAGCTCGAAACAAAGATGAAGATTTGAGTAGCACAAAACAATTAGGAAATGATATACTATCAGATTTATGGTGTTTGATCGTTGGTGTCATTTTCTATTTTCCATATATCACCAAAACTTAAAACATACATATTTCTCCAAAGGGTCACTAGAATTTGGCAATCGAATATAAAAGGGTCACTAAACCTGATTAAAAGTTACATGTTTGCTATGTTGGATGATTAAACCAATACAAGCCCAACCCACAAACCAGGGGTACAATGGTCAAAAACTGAAAAAAAAAAGAAAAAAAAAAAAGCAAGGCGCCAAGGATGAACATGGCATTACAGGAGATCGTCACTTGTAAGAGAGGCAATCGATTGAATGGTGTGTTTATTGGCAGAATAAAATCTATACGTGGTTTTTATATTATGGGTGTGATTAGTGTGTGTAATTTCTTGTATGGGTAGAAAAAAATTATGCAATAAAATCATATTCATGTAAAAAAGAACGAACATTTAATTTACTTTAATTAATGCAATAACTTTTCAATGATAAGAAATCCTATCATACATGTGACAAAACATAAACACTAATAGAAGAAGTTACCTAAAGAATGAAAATTCTTCACTATGTGGGAGAGGAACACAATCGATAGTTGTGAGGTTCTTTTTGATAGGCGATAGTGATTAGGGTGAAAGTATGATCATGATACGTGATTAGGGTGAAAGTACGAACATCAGATACATGAGATATTGTTAAAGGCAATGTAGTAATTTTATGATATTGGGCTTGTAGCTTTTTGTTGAAAGCTTTTCCATTTAAAGTTTGATTTTTGGAGCGTTTTGTTCAGACTAACAACTAGGCACTTGTAGTCAAATGAGACTTTTTTTTCAAAACGAAACGTTTTGTCAAATGCTAGAAGCTAAAAGTTCCCAAACGTTTTTAAACGTTTTGTGCAAAACGGTTTATTTATTCAAAACTTTAATCAAAATAAAATAGTAATAACCTTAACCTAGAAAGCGAAATATATCAAAAAATATGACGTGATCCAAGAGATTCCCTAATCCTAGTCAAACTAAATAAAATGAGTATAGCCATAAGATATATTTTAATTAGGAAATAATGTATCATTCAAGATAAATTTAACTAAATATTAAAAAACTAATCAAAAAGGGATTCTTTGACTTATGAGATAATATTAAGTCAAACTAAATCAAAGATATTCTTTAATTAGGATATAAAATTTCATTAAAGATAAACCTAATTAGATTTTAAAAATTGTTGAATTAATGTAGTTGGTTTCCAAGGGAAATATGGAGTGTTTGAAAATATGTTTTTTACCTAAAAGGTCGTGTGTTAGCCGTTCAAAAAAAAAAAAAAACTAATGTTGTTGGCCCCTTACTTATTCTTGAGTTCAACTTAACAAGTGGAAAGAAAAGAAATAGATGAACTTGAGAAGAAAATAAAAGAATTTGGTGTTTCCGAGTTTCATTAAAGAAAGGAAGTTGAAAAAAATGAAATTATCACTTTCCCTTTTAACTTTCTTTCCAATTTGGAAGGATTTTGAAAGAAATGAACAAAATATTTAATTTTCCTTTCAGTTCTTTCCAACTCGGAAACACATAATAATTTTTTTTTTCTTTTCTTTCTCTTCTTTTCCCTCGTTTTTTTTTTCTTTTCTTTTCTTTTCTTTGTTAAAACTCGATAACTAGGACTTTCATTCCCAAGGAAATTTTGTGATTGCTAACTACTATTAATAAACTTCTAATCTTGCATCATTTGTTAATATACAATACATTTTTTACGGTTATAGTTGATAGATTTTTTACAATATAATGTTGTAATAAGAAAAAGTTAATTGTACAATGTTATATTTAAATAGATTTTTCTGCCTTGTTTTGACCATGAAGTCCTACCAGAAGGACTTAGATGGTGTTTGAGATTTCATTCTGAACCTCAAAATGATTTTTAGGCAGAAAGAATAACTAATTCAAAAGGTCACTCTTATATATATATATATATATATATATATATATTCTTAAACAGTTTTCGGGTTGAACCCACCAAACCACACCCGAATAACCCAAACCTGAAAACCCAAATGAGGTTTGGTTCGGGTGGTTTTGTGGGTTTAAACTGAATAGTGCTTACCCCTAAGGAAAGGTACACTCCTATCATTACCAATTTTCTTCTTGAACCTTTATATTTACTTTTTCTTACCTTATTTGAACGTGCTAATTCTTCAATCAAAATACTATCCGCAACACATGGACAAAATGAAATAAAATTTGATTCTTGTATTATAACAGCTAGGGTTAAATGCAAGGAATAGCAGTGTGTATTTGTTGATTTGTTCATCATATCATCCTACTTTTATTTCTCCTTATTACAACATTGTTCTTTGAAACATCTAATGTCATTTAGATACCAAACAATTTTCACTCTTATGATAGGGTATAATTCCTTACAATATAATTTCCTAATAAGAAACAAAATCAAAAGTGCAATATACTAAAATTGGGTTAATATTACAATACTATAATTGGATGCTATAGTAGATAAATAAATGAAATTACATTGCTATTTATTACATTTAGCTTGGATCCAAGTTGGTACCAATAGTAAGATCCGGATATATACTAATTTATTTGATCCAAAACTGATTTCTTTTATTTCCAAAGAATTGTAGCAATAAGATGCCTAGGTCAACTATATGTTTTTTAATTGGACTTTCTAAAACATGTTATCCACAACAAAGTCAATAATAGATCTGACCTTTCATGGCGATTTCATACTGTGCTTTCTTAGCCATAAGTATGTCATACTCCACTTTCTTGACTGCTGCCCTCTCATAATAAGGAGCTTTCTCCTACATACAAGATAGATATAACTGCTATGCATACTACATGTTTTAAAATAAAGTGGATGGAAGTTTTATGGTGATTATATAGTTCAATTTCATGAAGAGATCTTACAGAGTCGGACAAGCTCACCCACTTAATTCCACCTTCCCTTCCAATCTGTGTAATAAAATACGTTTAGTTTTACAATTTCATTTCAAAATACATTAACAATTAAATACAATCAGATCCAAAGTATACGTAGGTCATACCTTTAAGTCTAATGACTAATTCTAGTGATTTGTTGTTGGAAAACGCTCCTTGTATCCCTTCTCGAATTCCCACCTGTAATATCGTAAGCACAAACTGTAAGTTATACTAAAACATTAAAGTTGAATCGATCTGATTCGCCTATAAGTAAATAATGAGACAGGAAGCATGAAATTGAACAGTCGGTTTTAAAGGAAGAGGAGGTAAGCAGAAGGAAGCATCATTGGAGCACCGAGATCCTTATTTGATGCTTTGTCCTTCTCTGCTACACTCTAATTGGCCCTCATCTTCTTCGTTTCCCTTCAACAGAGAAAACAACAGATAGGAATTTCAAAAATCATCCAACACCACAAGCAACCAGATACGAACATCGTGAACGTTATTGAAGAATGTAAGCAATCGGCCAATCGACAATTATTTTTACACAAAAATTGCATATTCGCGTGGAGAGATATCATGAAACTCGAACGGTATTACTTCAAACAATGGAGAATAAAGTATTGTTACGTTGATGAATTAGTTACAACGGTCAGTAAAACTTTGGAGATTACAAAACATAGAAGAGACGTGGAAAAATTACTCAGGATTGAGCTCCATCTTTTCAATGGTAGCAGTAGGCTTTAGTCCTCTCTTGTTCCTTCAAATCAAGCTATGAAATTTAGGGTTTACGAATTGGACGAACGACCGAGCAGCATGAGTGACTTTATAGCGGGAAATAGTTACGTGTTTGCTTTGATGTTAATTTTATCGTGACCGGCAAGGCTATATTTTCGGTATTTTAATATAGAGAAATTAAACATCCATTTAATAATAATCTATAATCTATACTTAATCTTAATTCTTAATTCATATTCTTAATTCTTAATTCTTATTCTTATTCTTAATTCTTAATTCTTAATTCTTAATAAAAGACTCTCTTAACCGCCGCCACATGTCATCCTTGTAATCGACTGAATTTAAAACAATATAATTACACTTTAATTTTCTACATACAATAAGAATAAAGATATGATACCCCATTAAATCAGCTACTGATATATTAATTACTTTATCTTATACCAAATATATCTCCAACATAATACGAATGCAATCATGATGATAGATAAATCACACAGATTATAAATATCAAAATTTAGATTTGGATAATATATGTTTACCTCTTCATTAGACTTATAAATAAATATAACTATCGATCCCCTAAATTAGTTTTCTTTAATGGCGTCTTCAGAGCTTTCAATCAATAATTCTTCTGTACATCTGCAAACTACCATCTCCATTTACACAATTGAATCCATCATGTTAGTATAAAACAAATAATTGTCATTGTTTTCTGTTTATTGATCTACATTTTGTTATCTATTTTATTTCTTCTTCTTCTCCTTCTGTTATGATTCTGATGTATCATCCTCTCAACATGTGTGTGGTAAAGGAAAGGTATACACACACATTTAAGACATGCAAACACACACATATGTAGACACAATTTACATAAGTATTTTTATTATGTTTTTTTTTTTCAAATCGGTCAATTTATTTTATCTAAAATACATTGTGAAAAAAGATAATGTCGCAAGTATGTGATGTGTGGATATGTGTTTTGAAAGTAGATAGAAATATTGAATAAAGATGGGTATATAAAACAAACCTATTATGATGTGAAAGTTGAGTATGAGGTGTGAATGGAATTATGTGTATTCTGGCAGAATTTATTTATATAAATCTATTCTTTTAGAATGTTTGTATTCTAGCATAATGTAGTTCATGTATTTTGCCAAAATTTATAAAACAAATCTTATCAATAATATTATTTTAGAATAGATTAGTGTTTTTGTTAGATTTTAATGTCTTTTTTCTTTTTAGGTTTTGAAGAATTTTTCATTCATGTGGAAAAGAAAGAAAATATGGAGAACAAGAGTGTCTTATAGTAGGATGTATTACGTCAGAATGTATAAAATGAATCTTAGCAACATTATTCTTTCAGAATGAATTAGTGTTTTTTGTTGGATTTTGATGTTTTTGTTGCATTTGTGACAGGAATGGCTTGAAGACCTTATAGGAATGACGTGAAGAATGAATCGAAGATTGATCATACTCACAATTTAAGAATGTTGTTGTTTTTTAAGAATTACACTTGTTATTCTTTCATAATGTTGTTATTATTCAAGATTGTTCTTTTTGTATCACAACTAGATTATGACCCGCATTAAACGCGAAGAATATAAATTAAATACACATCACATTAATATATGGTATTATTTTAGGTGAAAGCTTAATAAAAAAAAGTTAGTTAGATTCTTTTTGAGTTTTTGAACCAAACTTATTAAATAAAAATATTTAATATTTATATTAGAACAATTTTGTGTTTTAATACAATAATTTTTAACATAAATGATCCACATGATATTTGTTTTATCACAACATGATGCGACTCATTGATTAAAACATGTTGTGTAGTAACTTTATAAATTGACTTTGTTCGGTATACCAACCCCCATGGAAGCTTATATGACACTTTTCATATTGGTAATGTAAAACCAAAAGCAACAACAAGTTATTATATGTACCAACAACGTTAAATTCTATAAAGAAATTTGATAAGCATTACAATTAAAGTGCATTGCCATAGCCATAAACATCAAACTCATACATTGTAATTTGGTCAATTTCTAAAGTATTTTTTCATTATAATAATTAAAATATGATTTTTCAGGCTACACCTAATCAGATATACATATCTTTCTATCAAAGAAATTATTACAAAAAAAGTCTTGTTATGAACAAAAATATAATATTAGTTTCATAATTTGCCAAAGGTTAACACTAATAAGTAATAATGAACTTTCATAAATTTTGCATTTTGGTCACTGCATCTAACTAACAAATAAATTTCAGTTTAGATGATTGATTCAAGAAGTGCATCCATGACTTCTTGTAGCTAAATTTGGGGGAATGCTAAGGCCTATTAAGATATGTGGGAATGGTTTATGAGACTACAGTTGGTTTCTGGAGAGCAATACAAATTCAAAATCGTTAGTACATATCTTTCCTCTAGTAGATTGATTAATTTTTTTATAACATCTCAACAGGAATATAGTAATAACAGGTAATAAGAACAGAGTAAATGCATGAAATTAGAGAAGTAGAAGGAGACAGAGTAAAGAAAGAACCTGGAAAAAAATGGAGAAGAAGACCATTGAAGAAGAACATTATAAATGGTACGACTCAATCCAAAATCGTAAGAATAAAAAATTCAATGTAATTATATATATATATATATATATATATATATATATATATATAGTATTTTTGAATAAGGAAATCATTATCTTTAAAAAAATTAGGATCCTAAGATATCAACTTAGAGATTTTCGGCTATTAATCTGGAATAAAAAGATATCAGTTATATTGATTCAAAATTTCAAATTAATTAACTTGCTTATTTAATGAGTTTTAAAATTCAACCATTATCTCAAATTGATTCATTTTACGTGGGAAATAAATTATGAATAATTTGACTTTAATTTTGACTTGCTTATACTAGGAAATAAATTATGAATAATTTGACTTTAATTTTGACTCACAAATATTTTGCTGGTTTAATGGGATTAGATTATATTTTTGTGGGTTAATAACCGAATTATTGATATGCTTTTTTAATGAGTTTTTTCAAAAAAAAAAAAAACAACTAAACAAGTTTGAATTTTGAAGCCAAAAGCTTTAAATAATGGAGTTAAATTAGAGACAATATTAATTATAAAATTTGATATCTTGTATATAAATAGAATGATATGTTTTAATTGATAGCATAATTGCTGAATTTAAAGATTCTATAATTAAATGAAATTGTGTTTGATTTTTATTTGGGGAAGATGATGTCAACAATTTGATCTAAGAGTGGAAAACATATGATTGAAATACAATCAAGAGTCCTGATTGCTTCATTGGTGAATTAAGGGTTCTCTTGTAATAATATTTAGATATGAATGAAACTAATATGCTTAAAGTAGATTGATTAATTTTTGTCATGACCTTTCAACAGGAATACAGTAATAACATGTAATAAGAAGAGAGTAAATGCAAGAAATTGGAGGATGAGAAGAAGAAGGAGAACAAAGTAAAGAAAGAACCTAGAAAAAGAACCGAAGAAGAAATTTGCTAAAGAAGAACACTGTAAATTGTAGGACTCAATCCAAAATCGTAAGAATAACAACTTTAATGTAATCGTATATATATATATATATATATATATATATATATATATATATATATATATATATAGTGTTTTTGAATAATCAAATCATTATCTTCTAAACAAAATGGGATCCTATGATATCATCTTGGAGATTTCCGGCTATTAATCTAGAAAAAAAGAAAGAAATCAATTATATTGATACAAATTTACAAATTATTTGACTTGCTTATTTTATGAGTTTTAAAATTCAAATCATTGTCTCAAATCGATTCATTTTATGTGGGATATCCTGTGAGATAAATTATGAATGATAGTAACTTTAATTTTAAATCTCAAATATTTTGCAGATTTAATGGGATTAGATTAGATTTTATAGGTTAATAACAAAATTAATGATATGCTTATTTAAAGAGTTATTTAAAAAAAACGGATTTAAATTTTGAAGTCAAAAGTTATAAATAAGGGAGTTAAATTACAAACAATATTAATTATAGAAATTGATATTTTTTATATACATATATTGATATGTTTCAATTGATAACATAATTGTTGAATTTAAAGATTATATAATTAAATGTAATTGTGTTTGAATTCTATTTGGGAAAGATGATGTCATCAATGTGATCTAATGGTGGAAAACATATGATTGAAATACAATCAAGGGCCCTGATTGTTTTATTGATGAATTAAA
Source organism: Lactuca serriola (assembly GCF_051521515.1). Classification (NCBI taxonomy): domain Eukaryota; kingdom Viridiplantae; phylum Streptophyta; class Magnoliopsida; order Asterales; family Asteraceae; genus Lactuca; species Lactuca serriola. Next base: position 296,786,572 of record NC_136412.1, read on the forward strand.
GATTCTCTTTTAATAATATTTAGAGATCATAGAATATAATTATTTGATATATTATTAGTTCAAGAATCAATTTTGTATATTGTTTCATAATGTACTTATTCATATTTTCTTCTTATTTATGTATTCTTAAAGGATGTCATAAACTGTTATTCTAACAAAATGTCATTATTACAAAATTTGATTATAATAGAATCGTATTCTGACAGAAGAAAATAAGTTATAATCGTTTATGATTACAAATTAAATTAGAACTGAAATTGAATTATTAAAAAAAATAAGAATTATCCCTTTTAATTTCGAAAAATTCCCTTTTTAAATATAGTTAATTGTCTAAAATACCCTTTTAATTAAATTTTAATGATTATATGGTACATGTTACCCTATTGTAATATCGTAGACCCTCAGATCATGATCATTGATTTTATTCATCTATTGGTCACACAATAGATGTAAGAAAACAAAATAACCGATATATATATATATATATATATATATATATATATATATATATATATATATAGAGAGAGAGAGAGAGAGAGAGTTAGGTTCAAATGTTTTCACTATCTACTGTGTACATGTATGATTGATTCTAGACCAATCGTTTTAGTTATTTTAATAAAGTAATTAATGCATATTAAATGCTGAAGATGTGATTAATATCCATTATATCTTCAACATGTAATATGCATTAATTACTTTCTTAAAATAACTAAAATGATTGGTCCATAATCAATCATACATGTACACAATGGATGGTGAAGACAAAATAATCTAACCCTATATATATATATATATATATATATATATATATATATATATATATATATATAAAGCAATTGGCTTATGGTGAATATAGTTTTATGGTTTTAGACTTTGATTATAAATATTTTTAATTTTTGAATTTGACCATAAAGTATAGTTTTAAGGTTTTAGACTTTCGCCACAAAAATTTGTTATTTTAAACATTGGTCACAAAAACGTCGTTTTTATTCTTATGTTGATAAATTTGGTCCCTAGACTTTCTTACTTTCAAACTTTTTGTTATTTTAAAGTTTGGCAACAAATGACCTTAAACTTTAGCCACAAAAACATTTTTCTTTTAGACTTTGGCCACACAATTTTCTTATGTTGATAGATTTGGTCCCTAGACTTTCTTATTTTCACACTTTTCATCCCTTTTACTCTATCGGATGCCATTTTCCACCTCTACTTTGTAAAGTATCGCTTTTAACCACATTAAATTTGAACATTGACATAAATTATAAGAACGGTCACTATATAGGTTTAGTCATTTAATAAAAAATAAATTATAAGAACGGCCACTATATAGGTCCTTACGTAGAATTATTTTTAGAAAAATGGTGCATATGTTTAAAAAAGTACATAAATTCCCCTTCTTCATAACAAATAGATAAAAGTGAGGTTTGTTCCCTACATAGAAAATAAATTACACAACGGTCATTGTAATTTATAGAGAATTTCCATATGCGGATTTTTTTTACAGAAAATGTCTATGTGTATAAAATTTTTGTATGTTGACAGGTTTGGTCCCTATGTAGAAAATAAATTACAAAAATTATCTCTATAATCTACAAAAAATGTCCATATGCATATTTTTTTAATAGAACAGTCCATATGTTTAAAAATTATAAAAATGGTGTTAAATCTATATGTCCAATAATCATTATTGTGTGACGTTGCTAATAATATATGATCATATATGGTCACGCCTTTATCAAGTTGACACATTTTGTATATTTATTATTATTGTGATTTTTAATAAATAATATAAATTCTTATATTTTATTAGGGAATAATATTTGTTTATAATTATTATAAAAGAGTATAACTAGTTATTATTTCATATGTTATGAATTAATAAGTCATGTACAACTTTTTGGACTAGTTTGATTCTTTTGTCTTTTACCTAAAGACAAAGTTTATATTTTATAAACTTTGAGTTTATAAAAATCTATGGCCAAAATTTTATGATGGCATGGAGGTTGTTTGTCAACCTCCATACCTTGTCCCCCATGCTTATTAAAAGGTTAGAGTTGCTTTATATTATTTTAATATAAAAACATGTCTTGCATGGGAGTATAAAATGAAGCCTTATGCATGAGTTCGGAGCTAGTTGTTTTAGTCTTGCACAATTTCTCTCAAAAGGACCTCATGGCCGAAAGTTCTTTATCCCTCCCCCCTCCTCCTCCTTTCTATCTCTATCTCTTGAAATTAGTTTGGTGGTTTAAAAGCCTTCTTGATTTGTATCCTTTATTGCTTATTTGAGTTAAGCACTTAAAGGCTTAAGACACTCAAGAATACAAGAAGAAACATATAGGGTTGGATATTCATTAATCGATAATCTGTTAACCAGGAACGTTCTAGAACCCTTATGGAATTATGGTTAGATGAAAATCATTCCATCCCACATGGGACATGGAATGAATTTCTTTGTTGGCCTCCTATCCCACATGGGAAGGAGTACAAAACCTAGGAATGGATCCAAGGCTATAGATAGGCCCTTAGGGATTTCATTCTTCCTTGCACCTTGGCTTGAAGTTTCGCCAACTCTTTTTCATCATCCCATAGGGATGATTTCTAACCCTCTTATGGTTATTTTTATTCAACTATTTGGTGTCATTGAGTGTAATAACATTAAAGGGATTTTGGTTTGGGTCCTCTCATCCAAGCAACTTCATCGAGGTTCAAGATCTCAAACATGGAGATCAAGGGCTACATAAGAGGTATGTTTTTCTTCTTTCTATTTTTGTTTTATTAGGTAGATGTAATTAGCATGAAACCATATATCCATAGGTTGTATGTACACTTAGGTATATCGTAGTTTCGATTTTTTCGTTACCTAGTTTAGAGTATATTTGATGCGTAGAAATCCCAACAGTGACATCGCTGACGGATTCGTTTACCCTGCTAGAGCAGAGTGTGATACGATATAATTTTGTTTGGATTACATACTTGAGTATTTATATACTAATTAATTATTCTAACTTTTTTTTTTGTAGTTTTACCTTCAAATCAATATATCACATGCTTATTGGTTTTTGGGTGCTTTAGATGTAACACCCATAAAATTCAAGCCAATTTAAAACATTTTAACCTATTCAAAAAACCATTAAGTTATACAACTTGTTTTCAAAATAATTTAAACATCAGAGTATTCCCAGAACCAAATCACAAAATCATGAATATGAGGAGCGGTACGATCACGCCTTTGCCTTGCCACGATCTCCTGATGTACCTGAAACAATAAACTGAAACTGTAAGCCCGAAAGCTTAGTGAGTTTTCCCCAAAATACCAACCACATACAACCACAATCATATCATATCATATCACAATATAGAACAATCATGCCTCTCAAGTCTGCAGTGTGACTGGTCCGCCCTCAACAAACCTTCAGTCCACCTGGTCCACTCTCTAAGTCTACAATATGAATGGACCGCCCGCACCAGGCCCTCAGTCTACCTGGATCTATCCCGAGCCTTCGGTATGACTGGACCGCCATACGGGCCTACAATCTATCCGGACCGCTCGTAGGGTATGTTGGCCTTCAGCATAAAGCAGGACCGCCTCAACCCAAAACATCAAGCAAATAACCATGTGCACATATAACAGGTAATCACATAAACAGTCCATAGACAAACAAATCGATCTAGCAGATCATAACGCATTGCAACATCCTAACCGACCACTAACATAGCATCATCCTATATACCAGGATACCGACCTAAACCAGGTCACTAACATAATACTGTCCTAGTTACCAGGACGCCGATCTAAACAGATCAATAAGCACATCAAACAGTACACGTACAGATATCAGATATAACTATCTCACAGATCATCGATCATAGTAATCTCTCATAACCAAAACACCGACCTAACCGAGTCACTAATATACCAATCCTAACAGATCATAAGAGCATGACAACATACTATCTATCCGGATACCGATCTAACATATCATAACCACATGTAGCATACTGTAACCATGATAACAACTAAAAGGGTCGGCCTTGGTGCCTTAGACCCTATTGATATAGTGAGGATAACTCACCTTCCAACTGTCGAACCGAATCACGAGAGCACAATCCCGAAGCACTGCCTCAAACTACAACACCTATATCCATCAATAACCATTGGCATATATATCCAAATTACCATAATACCTCTGAAGGTCAAAGTCAAAGTCCTCAGTCAAAGTCAAACTTCCGATTGACTCTACTCGTTGAGTCACCCCATGTCTGCTTGTGACTCGCCGAGTCCAAGAATAGACTCGCAGACTCCACGACAATCTTCATCAAACTCACCGAGTTGTTTTTCAACTCGCCGAGTCCAAGCTCATCATCATAGGACTCGCCAAGTCACCTATGTGACTCGCCGAGTTACTACGCGACTCAAGCCTAAAACCCTGGACCAACTCGCTGAGTCATCTCCCAGACTCGTCGAGTTCATACGTGCATGTCCAAAATCGAGAGATTCAGAGCTACTCCTTTGCTCCAAACAATAGATCTGGGTCTCTAGAGTCCATTAGCAACATAAAGTTGCTACCTTTACGTGCTTCATGCCCCATTACTCCAAAAACCAAGCTAGAAAGGAACTTAACTCATGGGGAATGGCTTTTGCATAACAACCAGAAAGGCTTTTTGCATCAATGATCCACATAGAACTCAAATCTGGAGTTTCAACTCCAGATCTAACTCATGCACCAAGATCTCATCAATATTTCTCCAACCAAACCCTACAACTCCATGAAAATGGAACTAGAAAGGAGAAGGCCAAGGATAACGATTCCTTACCTCCAAAATGACCTCCCATTGAAGTATAATCCGGATCTCTTCAAGTCTCCTTGATCCAAGCTTCTTGATCTTCAAGATCCCTTCACAAATCACACCAATTTGCTTCCAAGGCTTCTCACAAATGAAATTAGGGTTTCTGGATCTCAAAGGGGGCTAAAGGGGTTGAGGGGAGGACATTAAGTCCTTTAAATAGGGTGCAAACCCGAAGATTAGGTCTTTTCCTCATCTAGCACCGACTCGTCGAGTCCAGCCACCGACTCGGCGAGTCAGGCCACTTAATCACGTGCCCGACACTCGCTTCGACTCGGCGAGCCAAGAGACCTACTCGCCGAGTCCCTTCCTTTATTTTCATATAGCACCTTTCAACTTCTTGCTTCTGAACTTGGGATGTTACATTAGATTTGAAGACATTCCAAATGACTATATACGATAGTCATTGGATGGGCGGCTACTGTTCGGAAAATGAGGGTTGGTTTATAGGTATGAGAGTATGCATACACAAACTGTTAGTGAGAGTCAACTATTGGGGTACCGAACTAACTGATTCAATCCTACCCGAGAGCTTCAAGATGACCCTCGAAAAGGCCCTAGACGCACAACAGATTGTCAACAGAGGGGACTGTGAGGTATTTTTGTGTTGGTTCCTGGAGGCGTTGATCATTGGGAAAATCGATTTCTATAAAGGGTAAAACCACCGGTCCATGGGCTATGGGTTATAGAAAATGACTAGCGGAAATATTTTGGGATATAATGACAAAGATAATTTGAATATCGTATTTATAATATGACCTACACACCTCCTTTATTTAGTTTATGTATTTATTAGTTGCTTGTTCGTTTTAATTGCATTTTATGTTTTATAAAACCAAAAGTTAAACATTTTATGAAAACAAAACTTATACATCATACTCTGGAACCACGTATTACAAATGTATTCCGAAATGATGTATTACATTTTATGAAAACAATACTTACATGTAAAGAAAAAAAAAGTCAAATGTATTCCGGAATCATGGTCCGGAATCGTACTCCGGAATTCCGGAGACCTCTCCGGAACAATGTGGTTACTTTACAAAAAAAAAAAAAAAAAAAAAATTGATCATTTTTGTTAAAAGATGGTTTATAATGGTTGGATTACTGGATTTCCTTTATTAAAATGAGTTATTTTGGTTATTAAGTCAAGAAGTCGATTATAAGAAACCACCCGAACTGAAAACGGGTCGAATACCATGGCGAAGCTTCCAGATTACGAAATTGTCTATCTTCCGGCTTCCGATGGGAAGTTATTCATAAACTCGCATCAATAGTCGTCTCTTTCTTTCTCATCAAGAAATAATCCGTCGCTGCGTCGTTTCTGCTCCAATGTCATCTCCAGCAGAGTAATTTTCTCAAATTTTCACTTACGATCGTTCGCGTGCTATGCTATTGCTTGATCTTCGTTCATTTGTAGTGTTAGCTTATTTAAATTGTGCAACGATTCAAATGAGGCTTAACCACTTGCTATAGCGATCCGAATTATGTCTGCGTGCTGTCTATTTGATTTTGTGATCAAATAGTTGCTATGTAGGTTACACTGCCAATTAGATAGTTGTTGGGGGCGCTTATGTGCGAAATTCATGCTAATTTGAGTTTGTTAGCCGATTTATTTTACTTTGTTTGCTCATTTAGAGCGTGATCTTTTTTTTTATTTTGTAGGTTTATCCGATTTTAATTGCTTGTTGTTCAGATATTTGATCTGTAATTTCAATGACTTAGTATGTGAGTTGGAACTTGAGTAATGACATGCTGTTAATCATTGTTATGTTTAAGTTATATGGCTAATTGCTGTTAAAATTTCATATATTAGTCTATGGAATTTTGGCCTAGGTTTTACTGTTATTGTTAGGTATGCTCAGCTAGGGCTCGAAAGGATCAGAATTGGCCTGATTGGCATGTAGCAAAGGGGAAGAACATGAGGATTGTCTAATTGCGCTCCAATCTTACATTTTTTTTATCTACTTATGAAGTTAATTCAACAAAGAGGCACCAATTAGGAAGATATGTTCAGTTTATGCAGCTATGCTTTCTAAGTTGCCTTTTTTTTTTTTTTTTTAATAAAATATTGGGTTTCCATATTTTACTAGAACTTCCTGATCTACACACAGTCACACATTAGGTATCAACACTCGTTATTTGAATTGTTGTGGTGGAGAGGTGAGGGATGAATCCTTGAAAAGAATGGGTTATAGCTAAGACCAAAGTCTGTCATTTAATGAAAAAATACTTCCAGATATATAGATTAGCAAAGTTAATGTTGCAATTGATATGTCTATCAAGATTAAGTATTCAAATAAATACAAAAGGAACAATTTTATTGGATTATTTAAGAGCTGTTAGGTTTTTCTCTCCTTTAACTATTACTTGCACAAGAAATATATAAGTCTGTAACCCAATAACAATAGTTAAAGCTTATAAATATGGCACAAGAAAATAAGAAGTATACATTGTTTACAGTCTATTCTTATTGGATGATTCCTAGCAGCATTGGATGTTTGTGGATATCATCACCTTTTTTATCATTAAAACAATGTAATAAAACTTTTTTTTTCCCTACAAATCCACCTGGCAATAAACAAAATGTATTATATTCAAATATTGTAGAGTAGATTTGGATAAAGTACCACATCAGATATGCTTAACATTTCCAACTATAGCTAAAGCTTAAGTGTCCAATTTTGTTATGATCATGACACATGAGAGAAGCTGGAGATGAAATTACAGATTACTTCTAGAATAAAATCAAGTAAATTGCTAACTATGTCATGAATTTTTCCAAATTGATGTGTGATTGTTTTGACCCAAAAAACAACTAGATTTGACTTGGGGAAATTCAAAGATGGATTCTTTCCATACGTTAAGGAACATCAATTTTTATGGTGTGAATTACCAATTTTTGGTGTTGGAATTGCATCTTTTATGTTTTGCAATAACTTTTTAAAATCATTTTGATTTTTTAGTTATTTTCTTCTCTTTACAGATTCTATAATTCACTCCCACCTATAAGCAAGGCTTATGGTACCTTGTGTTTGGTGACTACAACACTAGCTACATTAAAGCTATTACCAATTTATTATATCGCATTGATCTATGAACAAGTCTTCTTTCGCCTTCAGGTATGCATTATAATCATCCAAAATTCTTCATCTTAAATAATTACACTTGATCTTATATATCCAAAAAGCCACCTTAAATGATCTACCTTTATCTTTTAGGTGTGGAGGCTTCTTACAAATTTCATCTTTCTTGGCCCTTTCTCTATAAATTTTGGAATCCGCTTGTTAATGATGTAAGTATATATAAGACCTTTTAGCATATATTTTATATATGAACCTTCTTTAATTTTTATTTCTTTATAAATTTTGTCAGATTAAGATATGGAGTTCAACTAGAGAATGGACCATTTAATAGACGCACAGCAGACTTCTTGTGGATGATGATATTTGGATCTTCAACACTTTTGGTGAGATGCTCTATTATAATTTATAATTCATAAAACAACTCTTCAAAATATTTCACTTTTTTTTTTATTGTACTTTGAAAAAATTGATATAATTTGGTAGATGTAATAGAAAGAAATGGAAAACAAATCAATGAAAGTACATTGCTATTTGGATGACTAGGTACTAGCCGCCATTCCTTTCTTTGAGTCATACTTTTTGGGGGTATCTTTGGTATTTATGCTTCTTTATGTGTGGAGCCGAGAATTTCCAAATGCCAATATAAACATCTATGGGCTTGTACAGCTTAAGGTACCACTTCCTTCTGTTGACCTTTATTTTGTTTGACAAATTTACCCTTATGAATTGTTTGGTTAACTTTCAGGCATTCTATTTGCCATGGGCGATGCTTGCTTTAGATGTTATATTTGGTTCGCCTATTGCCCCTGATCTATGTGGTATCTTAGCTGGTCATCTATATTACTTCTTGACGGTCCTTCATCCTTTGGCCAGTGGAAGAAACATTTTGCGGACACCAATGTGGTTGTATCCTTTTTGCTTGTCTGACAGATTAGGTTGTACTGTGTTTGTGTTTGGTCTTGATACTGATGTCAATGAGATAAAAAAATGAAACTTTTGTCCCACATAAAAAGACTAGCCCAAGATTGGTGGTTGCATCTTTTTTTTTTGTTCTACTCACATACTGCGTTTGACCTGTATTGGACTAGGATTGAGTGGGACAAAATTTGCAGCTTTTGTGCCACCCAAAAAGGTGGGACAGAGACTAGCTTTCTAGCTCTATATCTCTTCTGTACAAAAAGACGTGAATGCCCTCATTTTTCTAATTAAAAAATTGCGATGAAGATTGCAACATTTTGTCCTATTGAAAAGAATACTTTTTTTTTTTTGAAATTTCTTGACTTGTTACTTGATAAAGACGTAAAATGGTTGCAAAGTACAAGATTGGAGCTCCGGTGTATACCCAAACGCAGCCTGCTGGAAATACTGGTGGTGCCTTTAGGGGAAGATCTTATCGTGTTGGTGGCTGATTTTTTGTTTTTTTTTTTTTTTGATATTGAAAACAATTTATCTGAACATGTTTGGATGTTAGATTGCAGTAAGAAAAAGTAGTTACTTTCGCCATCTTGGGTTATCTTAATGAGCCATTTGATAAATCTTTTAGAGGATGACTAAGAAAATATGGATTTATACATTTTGCATTTTTGTTGCAGATTTTGAGTTAAATATCACGGTGGTTTTTAAAAACTTACACGTGGTCTACAAAATAAAACCATCACTTTTGATTGAACTAAACTTTTGAATGAAACATGTCAAATCTTGGTTGTGGGCTCAAAATAAAACCAACTATCACTTTAGAATGAACTAAAGTTCTCCCGTTTTATTATAACTTGTTTTGACTTGCCAACTATTTTCATATCTACTAATAGGTGTAGTGGTAAATTAATTTTTCTAAGCATGAATGAAACATGTCAAATCGGTCCAAAGTTTGCTTAATATGTACCCATATGGCAATATATAAACAATCTCATTAATCGTTCGAAAATTAGATTATTATGATTGAACTAATATAGATTTTGCAATTGTATTCTATACATTAGTTTTTCTGTAATTTAAAAAAAAAAAGTTTGTAGCTAAATCCAAACTTACAAAAAATTTACTTATTTTTTTTCAAACCTTTATTAAATAGTTATATGACTTACCTACCACATACTAATCATCTTACCATCTCTAACATATACATGGATATGCAAAACTTAACCACTTTGGAAAAGCCAGAAAAGTGGAAAACCCGGTCACTAACAGGATGCGATGGACTATGTTCCATTCAGTTGTCGGTTCTACTTTCATTTCAAGAAATTAGTTATCAGACGGAGTGGGGGTCGTTACCCACACTCGTTAAAGTTGCTAAAGGTACCACACACCACCCCCTAGCATTCGCTAGGGAGGTCGCTAGGATTCATTCGCTATGTACGTGACGAGAAGAAAGAGAAACAAACTAACGTTGTTGAGTGGAGAGAGAAAGAAGTGTCTGCATCTCATTGGTTTTCAATTTTCAAGTGTATGTCTTTTTAAGGAAAATAATGGGTATAGACATTATTTGAGGTTGAATTTCAAAATATAGACACAAAAAATTGAATTTCCGGGTATAGACATGGATTCCGCGGAGGTAGCTCCACGAAATCCACTGTAGCTCCGCATAATGGCAAAATCGTAAATAAATATGGAAATTAAAAAAAAAAAAACTTAAGATCCATTCCGCAGAGCTACAGTGGATTCCGCGGAGGTAGCTCCGACGAATGGATCTTTAGGAAAAAAAAACCTTCTCCAATGATTCTTTTATGTAATGATCTCTAATTAAAAGACCAATTTTTTTTCCACCTCACATTCATTTCAAACAAGAAAAATTCATACTTATCATAATCTTTTCTTGAAAATAATTAGTTGGGGAATGAATATAAACCCCGAAGAATCGATTTGAATAAAAAAAACTAAAGATCCTTTCCTCGGAGCTACCTCCGCTAAGCTCCGCGGAATCCACTATAGCTCCGCGGAATGGATCTTGATTTTTTTTAATACACTAACTTAGATTTTGCCGTTCCGCGGAGCTACAGTAGATTCCGCTGAGCTACATCCGCGAAATACATGTTTATACTCGGAAATGTCTATTTTCATGTCTAAATTTTGAAAATACCCCCTATTTTTTTATTATTGCCGGTATTTTCCCGTCTTTTTAATCAGCAACCCATTCCCATTTCAAAACTTCATTTCCAAATAAATGATTCCTACCCTCACTATAAATATGTTTACACATATAGTTTCATTCTCAAAAGTTTGATTTCAATTAATTTGTTTTATCCCTCATTTGATAATTCCCTACAAATTTGGTCCTAAGCATCAAGCATTGATTTAAAATAACCAAAAGGACCCGACACTTAAATATTATACTTATTTTCATGTAATTGATTTATATTATATTAATTGTTGGTGGTTTAAAAAAAATTCGATTAATATTTGTGCATAAAATATGTTTGTGTATTAAAATAAAATAATTTAATTAAATTAGAGAAAAAAACCAAAATAAAATAAAATGTTAAAAATGTTACCATTCCCTGAGATATGCTAAAATTGTTAAATGGAAAAAAATAAAATAACACTCAAAAAACAAAAATAACAAAATACTAAAAGTATTACCACTCTCTAATCCTAATATAACGTTTTGATACAACGATCAGTATGAATTGGTCCCTTCCCTCATCCTAATATAACATTTTGATACAACGACCAGTTTGAATTGGATTGAAAGAGAAGGACCTGTATGCTTATCGTTTGGTACAACTATAACCAAGGGCATATCCACTAGCATGGGCCCACTTGAAAGTGAGTCTCAATATCATCCCATATTTTACTAAAAAACGCCCACTAGGTTCTTAATTTTGAGAAATAACTCATTTGCCCCCCTCTCAAAAAAAAAAAAAAAAAAAAAAAAAAAAACAACGGATATCCTAAAAATACATATTTTTATATATTTTATATTTTTTTAATCTTTTTTTTATATAGAATGGTACTTAAGGTTCTAAAAAGCTCTTCATGGCTTCATGACTTGAATTTGATGTTACGTTTTAACAAAATATCGTCTTAAGTTATATATATATATATACACACACACACACACACATACATAAACTATCACCTTAAGTTACACCTTACAAATGGCTCGTCACGGCTAGTAAAAGCTTGAAACTTGATATTACTGCTAAGTCACGTTAACGTTATTTAGAACTTTGATGGTATCTGCTAGTTTTCGTTTTATATCCACCACTATGTATCATCCTTCACTTTTTAATCGGTTTCTAGTTCTTCAAATTCCGGACTGTTTACAATATAACACGACGACAAAACACACACGCAGACTAATTTGAATCTAAAACAATTATTTAAAACCACAAGGACCATTCATGTAATTTACTCTAAATCTAAAATAATTATTTAGCTCGTATTAATTTGAAAATTCCGTTATTTTTTATTGTATATACGAAAACATGGGTATATCCGTAATTTGAGAGTAAATTACATGAATGGTCCCTATGGTTTAGGGTAATTTGCGTGTTTGGTTCCTAAATTATTTTTGTAACTCAGAAGGTCCATACTGTTTGTTTTTGTTACACGTTTGGTCCCTGTCTTATCTAAAAAAACTTTTTTTCACTTGATTTTTTAAAATATTTAAATAAACACACCCTAACCTCAACCTCAACCCCAACCCTCTCACCTTACCTTACCTATCACATAATTTTTTTTCTATTTAAATAATAGTCTTTTTAGGTAAGACAGAGACCAATCGCGTAACAAAAAAAATAGTAAGGACCAAGCGCGTAATAAAAACAACCAGTAGAGACTTTCCGAGTTAAACAAATAAGTTAGGGACCAAACGCGCAAATTACCCCAAACCATAAGGCCCATTCATGTAATTTACTCGTAATTTGATTTTAAAATAACAAAGGAAGTCCTTGAATAAAGGCGGGTGGAAATGGAGGTGATTAAATAGAGGCGAGAACACCGCTCGCTCGTTATTCAAATTAACCCTAAAATCAATTTTAAGTCTAACATTTTCTACCGATTTACAGTTGCAAATTCGAATCAATCACATCAATCTCACACAAAAACAGCCTCAAAATGTCGTGGCAAACTTACGTTGATGAGCATTTGATGTGTGACATCGACGGCAGTGGTCAGCATCTCTCTTCCGCTGCCATCTTCGGCACCGATGGCACCGTCTGGGCTAAGAGCACTTCCTTCCCCCAGGTCTCTCTCTCTAAACTTATTTCCTCATTTTAGGGCTCGTTTTACAATCATCATCGTGATTTTCTGCAACAAATTCGTTTTGTGGCGCTGATTTCAACTAATGTTGTATCTGATTCGTCATAGGAATCTGGTAATTAATTCCTTTGTTATGTTCCATGATGAATGTACTCTAGATGATCTGATCGTGTTATATTGTAATTTGTTCAAAAGAATTCAATGCATTATACAAAAGTTAATCGCTACTATAATCGGATTATCTGTGTATTTTCAACTTCAATTCTCTTATTTTCCCCTGATTATAGAAATCATTTCATCACTTCACATTGTAATCTTCACTACCTAAATCTATGCAGTATAAATCCGAAGAGATCAACGCTATCATCAAAGAATTCGATGAAGCAGGTCATCTAGCCCCAACTGGTTTATTCCTAGCGGGTGCCAAGTACATGGTGATCCAAGGAGAGGCTGGAGCTGTGATTCGTGGTAAAAAGGTAACATACTTTTTTTCCATTAGTAGCATCTTACTTTCATTTCTTCTTTCCTACACACAAAGTACAATGCATTAATAGGGAGCTGGAGGGATATGTGTGAAGAAAACAACTCGAGCCATGGTGTTTGGGCTGTATGATGAGCCAGTCGCACCTGGTCAATGCAACATGGTTGTTGAGAGGTTGGGTGATTATCTGTTGGACCAGGGTTTGTAGTGCCCACAAAGGTCTTCTTGTTATTCAAGTACTTATATATATACAATATATGTTTTGTGTCTATACTCTATACTCTCTTTCACAAATTGGGATACATGATTTTTTTTTTTGGAGTTTTGATGTGATGTTATTATGTATGTGTATCTTTGCAATGACTCGAAAAGGTTGAATAACATGTTACTCCATATGGAAAAGAAGGCTATTTAGACGTAGTTTAGGAGTGGATGAATATATGTGTTTGGGTGTGGTTTTGATGCTAGATATGCTTGTGATGCTAGGTGTTCTTGCAATGTTAGATGTTGATGTCATTCCATATTAATGTTATTTACATATAATGCTTATATATTATTTTACGGAGTCTAAAACTACATGCAACACCAAGCTTTTTGACATAGTATTATGATGTGTCTATGATGGAGAAGTTGGAGATGTTCGCCATTAAGAAAACATGTCAAAAAAACCAATTTTTTGCAACAAAATTACATGCCATTGAAACCTTTGTTAAACTGGGAAAAAAAATTAGCAAACACAACATTTTAGGTTAAAGGATTGAAACATATAGTTCTAACGAAAAAATATAAGATTCCTTCTGAAAAAAGTATAAATTGCATAAAAGTCACCATGTTTTCATTTATTCTATTTTGCCATTACCGTGTATTTTTTTTTTCAATTAAGTTGCTGATTTTTTCAATTTGTTTCAAAATTGATAATGTACATAGTCACCCGATTGCCAACTGACCTGACATTCTTTGATGATGTGACATGTTGATGCGTCACTATTTGGTGACATCACAATTTAGGTGTCAAAATGGAAAAAAAATGAAATATAATAACTTTTGTGCAATTTGGTATCATCATAAAAATAATGAAAATTCATGCAAAACAAATGATAAATATGCCTTTTAATGTTAGGAAATATACATATCGCTTAGATTAGGTTCTTCTTATGTGTAGTGTGTTGATTGTTACTTTGATAATGATGGCTAACTATGACCCTTTAATGGATATTGGTTTTCCCACCCCAAAAACTTTTTGGAGTTTACATGAGCTTGAACCATACATTCATATGAGCTCAAACCAGGGTTCGACCCTTGTTGCTTTGCATGTAAACAAAAAAAAACATGTTCAAAGGATAAGAGTATTTTGTGTTGAAAATATCCGTGTTCAAATTGATTTAAACTTAACATTTATATGTTTTGGTTGTTGTATTTATTTATTTATTTTGCAGGGTTAGAATGGTAAATGTATTTTGTACTTGCTTTGTTAAATATTTGTCTTGAAGGTTGAATATTGTAATATGGAGAAACTTGTGGACTACGGAGCACTAAATATAAAGTTGAGCTGTAAAACACTCATATATTTTCTATTTGGGTCGGGTTGTTGACTTGGTGTACTTAATCTTTGCAGCTGTGATAGATTGTTCATCCGAGTCATCTTCATCTTACTCTTCTACGAGTTGTTCTCTCATTCTCTTGGTCTCTAGATTAGGGTTTTACATTGTTCTGAGAGTAGATTAGGTTTTGTGTAGTGAGTTTTATGTTATAAGTTCATGAAAACCTTTTGTTTCTTAATCCTTAAATGATATAAGAAACCTTGATGTTGGGAATATCCGTTTCTTTAGTTTTTTCACATGGTATCAGAGCGATAATGCTCTGATCGTGTTCTCCGACTATCAACGGTGTTATGATTACTTGTCTGACTCGAAAGGTATTTTCATTTTCTCTTTTCCTTGTTAGATCCTTGTTTATCTCCTTTGTTTGTGTTTAGATCCTAGTAAATCTTCATAGATCGGTTAACTTAGAGATTTCATGTTGAAATATCTAGTTCATTGACTTCGTCTGTGAACATCTAGGTTTCTTGTTTCGATCTAGGGTTTTCAGTGTTTATTATCCCTAAATCGAATTGATATCTTTTTTTTAAACATTTTGGTACTACGAGGTTTTGTTTAATCTTTGTAGACTTGGTGATACGCTTTCCTTTTGTGGATCTGTGTTTCCTGACCTGGATCGTGGTGTGGAGTTAAGTAATTTGTTATTGATCGGCCAATCCCTTTAAAATCTAAAATAACTCTCTAGAGGTCGGAGTTCATCACCAATAAAATCTAGTAGGGAACAGATTAAGGGAGTCGATCGGTCTTCTGCTATGCTCCTCTACCCAGTCAGGGTTTCTTGTCCCCTATTCCTTCTTTAGGTGTAGATGTGGGAGATATTGGTTGTCTTAAGTACACCAGTTATTGTTTAAATTATTTCTTTATTGTTTTTTCCACTCTGTGACTCTTGTCTTGGGCCTCGACATACTGTGGTAACCATATGGACACATAAGGATGATATTTGTCTGTGGTTTTCTTGTGTGTTTACTTTTCGTGCTTGGCTTGCTTTCTTTTTCTGCTATATGTTGTTTTTTTTGTGCAAAATGGTTGGACTAACACTAACTGGTGAATTTGATAGTCGAACTAAAGGTGATTGTGGCAATTATAATGATCCTTTATACATATATCCGTCAAATAATACTGTAACTACTATTATAAATTTAAAACTAACTTGGATCGAAAACTTCCGTGTTTGGCGTAGTTCTATGACTAGAAGCCTTAAGGCTAGGAATAAACTTGGCTTTGTGGATGGTACTGTTAAAAAGGATTCCAATGAACTTAAAACTCTAAAATGGGAACATGCTAATGTTGTGGTATGTTCTTGGATTCTTGGTTCTTTGTCTGAGTCAATTTACTCTGGTCATGCTTATTGTGAGTCTACTCAAGAAATTTGGAATGAACTTTTTGAAACATATAATAAGGTTGATGGGTCTGTTGTCTTTAACATTCATCAGCGTATTAATTCTTTTAGCTAAAATGGATGTCCTCTTTCTGAATACTTTAATGAATTAGATACTCTTTGGAAAGAGTTTGATGGTCTTACTAATTTGATTGAATGTACTTGTGAGGCTACTGTCAGATATAACGATCATGTAAAACTTATGAAATTGATGCAATTTTTGAGTGGCCTTGATGATTATGTTAATCATGTTTAGAGTCATATTCTTCTGATGGATCCTATCCTAAATGTAAACTTTGTTCTTTCTATTGTATCAATGTCCGAATCACATCAGAAGAATGGATCTCTTTCTTCTTCATCTAGTGTCTCTAAAACTCAGACTTATGCTTTTAATAGTAGGGTCAATGATAGGAGAAATCAAAATTCTAATTCAAATAAAGGTAAAAATCAAAATTTACATTTTAAGCATTATGGTCTTAAGGGACACCTAACTGAAAAATGTTATAAGTTGATATATTATCCTAAATATTTCAAACCAATAAGTGAATTCAATAATAATAGTCAAAAACTATTAGAATAGGTATTTTTCCATGAATTCTTCATTTGTCTCTTTTAGTGGTTCTTCTAGTGTTATCACTAATTCCACTGCAAGTGGTGATGCTAATTATCTTAGAAGTGAGCAATACATTAAGTTCTTGAGTGTCATAAATGAGAAGCCTTTTTTCACTAATGATACCCCTACCGGTGCAAATATGGCAGGTATTCCTCTTTTTAGGTCTTATAATTCTACCGTTAACCATCAAATTAAAGAGGATTGTTGACTCGGGTGCAAATCAACATATAATTTCATCTGAGTCACTCCTCCATGATACTATAGATGTGTCTAAATTGAATCTCCTTGTAACCTTGTTAATCACCCTAATGGTTTGTTTACTAAAATTGATAGAATTGGAAATCTTCATTTTTCAGAAAACTTAACACTTTTTGATGTCTTTGTTGTTCCTGAATTTAATGTTAACCTACTTTATGTATATAAATTGTGCAAAGACACAAAATGGGAAGTTATTTTTAATGAACATGATAGTAAAATTTAGTCTTTACATTCAAAGGAGATGGTGGAGAATGGTAGGGAGTCTGGGGGTTTATACTCCCATGTATCTTTTCCTTCAGGTAACTCTTGTAAAGTCAATCTTGCTAAGTGATGTGTTTCTAAACTTACTTGGCATAGTGGGTTAGCTCATCCTGCAGATCAAGCTTTAAATTCTTTAAAAGAAAAACTATTTTTTGATAATGATTCTCTTCCAACTTGTGATGTATGTCACAAGGCTGAGAAGAATCGTGAATATTTTCCTTTTATTACTCGTACGTCCTCTAAGTTAGGTGAATTGATTCATCTGTATGTTTGTGGACCATATAAAGTGACTACTATAGAAGGCTATATGTTTTTCTTGACTATTATGGAGGATTTAACAAGGGCCACAGGAGTCTATCTTTTAAAAAATAATATTGAAGTTTATACATGTTTTGTTTCTTTCTTTAACATTTTCTTAAATCAGTTTGAGTCAAGTATCAATACTGTTAGGTAAGATAATGGGATTGAAATTTTGAATTATCAAATGAAAGCTTTTTTAAACTAATGGTATTTTACACAAAACTTCTTGTGTTTATACACCTCAACAAAATGGTGTTGTTGAAAGAAAACATAGACACGTTCATTGTGTTTTTAGATCTTTGTTATTTCAGTCTGGTCTTCATGTTAAGTATTGGGGAGAGTCTATTCTTACTTCAGTTTTTTGATAAATAGGATGCCAGCTTTTGTTTTAAATGGTCTATCACCTTATTAACTTGTCTTTAATAAGACTCCTATTTTCGATAATTTAAGGATTTTTGGTAGTCTGTGTTTTGCAACAAAACTTAAATGGCATATCACCTTATTAATTGGTTGTTTGTGTTTCTTCCTCAAACTAAGTTCATTGTGCTTTATGAATTCAATCATTACTTGTGTTGTCTCAGACTTCTGTCAAAGAAAGTAAACCCAAGTAAACCTTGAAAAGTCATCGACAATGACCAATATGTACCTCATCTTTTTTAGAGTTTCAATAGTAGAAGGAGCACAAAGATCAATGTGAAGAAGTTTCAATGATTCAATGATATTTGAATCAATAGTAATTGGATGAGTCTGTCGATGTTTCTTGCCCTGTTCACATGCTACACATAATGAATCGTTATCAAATTTTAAAACAGGTCAGCCTCAAACAAGATCATTTACTACCAATTTGTTCAGATTTTTGAAATTCAGATGAGACAATCTTCGATGCCACAACCAAGTTAGATCAGACGACGCCTTCGAAAGTAGACATACAGAGGGATCACTAACAATCAGTTTGATATCACGGGTGAACATATCACTTTTCCTTTTTTACTTGAGCAAAACTTCTTTGGTTTCTTTATTTGAAATGACACTTCCTTCCTCATCGCATACTACTTGATTGCTAGTACCCATAACAAGTTGTGAGACACTTATCAAGTTGTGTTGTAGACCTTCGACATATGCCACTCGATTAACAGTGAATTTTCCATTTTTTTACTTTGCCATATCCTTTAATTTTGCATTTATTGTTATTCCTAAACTTCACTACACCAACATTTTATAGGCTTCGATTATCACATAAATTTTCCTTTCGACCTATCATGTGACGAGAGCAACCACTATCGATGTACCAATGTTCATTGTATTACTCGTCACTTAACACCTACAATCAATTAAAGAATTTAGGTCCCCAAGGCTTTTTGGGTCCTTGGTTATTAGATCTTAATGCATTATGAAATGAATATCCTAAAACCTAATTACGAACTTTAGATTTCAAACTTCCATAGACTTAGGTATCGAAATGAAAACATTCAATGGTTTAGATTTGATACTGACTTTCCCTTTGCCATCGATAGTTCGTTGTGACTCAACTTTCACATTTGGAACAACTTTCACTTTTGAATAGATGGGTTCGATTCTATTGATGAAGAGCTACCAGTTTGAGATTCATTTAATTAGCTTTCATAAGCATACCAAATTTCCTCTTGAGAAAACTTCTCAGATTGATAACGCTTTCCTTTGCCTTCGAGTCAATGATTAATATTCTTCTCATCAGATTTCCCTTTGACAAACGAAGCTTTAACTTGCTGCTTCGAAACATGGTTGGAAAATTATGGTTAAGTGGGTTTGAATGGTTCATTTCTTTTTACATTGACTTCCAGCTTATTGAAGTGTCGTTTTGAAAACATTGATTTCACATGTGGTTGGTCACGATTTTGAAAACATATATTGTAGCCGACATTTGTCCGATTAAAAACTTGTTCATTTGAAAACCTTCTTTGATTTTGAACTTGAGGGAAAATTCTTTGTTTATTTTGTTGAAAATCATTTTTTTGAAAATTATTTTGTGAAAACCTTGTATTTTGTTTATAGGAACAAAATTCTTTCGTTGTTGGTTTTTAACAAAATTCTCATTTGTTGATTTTTGAACATTAGGTTTTTGACTTGGCTTTTGAACTTTGGAATCATTTTGTTTTTGAGCGGGTTTGTTTTGAACAAAAGACATTTTTTCAGAAGAAGTATTAACTTGTTCGGTCTTTGTCTGTTCAGACGATTTTGTTAACAAAACTTTTTGTTTCTTACGAGACTCAACATTTTGCCAATAAACCATTTTCCTTGTTTTAGTCATCAAAATTCCTTCATATTTTGAAATCTTTTCAATTTCTTCATAAACATTTGAGCTTTTGTGTTTTGAGAAACCGATTCATTTGAAGATTTATCATCATTTACTTTATCTTTCTTAACTTCCCAAACTCTTTTTGGTTTTTGCCTTTGAAAAGTGGATGAGTTTTTGTTAAGATTGTTTTCGACAGTAATTTGAGTTGAGAAAAACCCATCTTTCGAAACTGATTTGTTGTCCTCAACAACAATTTTGTTGATCTCCGGTTTATCATTGTCACCATTTCTTAAGGTAACAAACACTTGATTTGGAAAGACAACATCATCTGTGCATTTCAAGTTAGGATAAACAATAGAGTTCAATTTGAGTTAATGAGGACCTTTTTCCTTCATCACCTTGTCGAACTTCTCTGTTTCCTCATACACCTGATCAACAACCATTTTGGGAATTATTGTTTCATTTGAAACTTCTTCATCATCACTATCGGTTTGACTATCTTCGACAGTCACATGATCAATGTCACAAACTTTCAATGTTGAGGGTTGGTTAGAGTCAACTTTAACCAAAGAATCATCACAAATTTCTTTACCCTTAGCCATTAAAGTGACATTAATGACAAAAAGCTGAGAACAATCAACAACTTCCTCTTCCCCAATTTCACTGATAATGTCAGAATCATCTTTGATATCAGCAAAATTGTTTCGAGAGTCAGATGTCGAACGCTCAGTCTTTTGCAAAATTTTCACTTGTTCGTTTTTGGTTAAGTTCTTATTCACAATATTAACCAGATCGTTTGCATATAAACATTCATCTAGCTTAACAATAACATATGCATATGAGCCATTAGGAACCTTGTCAAACTCATAAATCTTTTTCTCACAGGGATAGGTAGTCGAATCTATCTTGTCCCTTTCGAAAGTCAGGAAAGGTAAAAGCTTCCTATTTTGTTCTTTACTTATATCCGATGGATGATGTAATGCACTTGATTTGGCATATAGTCTCTTAGTTGAATTACAATATATGTTTCTTTGTTTAAGCAAAATACAATTGTCTATTCTTAAACCATCCCTATCACAAATAACATTTTTAAGTTCCAATTCCAAATTATCTACTCTACTGCGCTTCGACTCATCTGTTCTGAGGTTCTAGTAGTAAAGATTTTGATTTTTTTGTGTCGCTACTAACAGAAATAAGCATGTCATTAAAGAAAGATAGAGTATTATTGAATTAAGATAAAATAGGATCATATGAACTAAAAGGAATTTCAAAGGATTTAAGAAGAGCACGTACCGTCGAAGTTATTGGAGACTTGTCGGCACCAGTAGTAACGAAGCATTTGCCAGTCACCTTCTCTTCTTCCTCGCTTTCCTCCTCATACTCAACAAACATAGCTCCATGTGTGGGGTTTCGCATGTCCTCATCATTTGATCCAGATGACTAGATTTGATATGTTCTATCCCCATCGCTATTACCTCTTGCTACCAAAGACCTCCCTTTTGTCTTAGCTCCGACCTCTTCTAGCCTCTTAGTATAATACACCTCATCCTTCACTCTTTCTTTCTTATCTTCTCTCTTCTTTAACTTGCAATCACTTTCCATATGGTTTGCACCATTATAGTAATGACAATCGAAACCAGAGTCCCCTTTCAGCTTCTTCTTTGGCTTCACAACCTCAGACTTGTTATCTTTTATCTCCAACTTTGTGTCCTCTCTCATACCTTTCGTATTTGTTGAGTTTCCCTTACAATCAATTTTTCCTTTGAACTTCGAAATGAATGGCTTCTTGAAAAATTTCTTTACTTTGTTGTTTGAGTAAAAAGCCACCGCTTCATCATCAGAATTAATAATCAGACCTTCATCTTCGGATTCATCCTTCTCAACAGACTCGACCTCAACTTCTCTAGCCGTCACCTTCGACATCAATGCTAAAGGACCACCCAAACTCATTTTTGTTTCTTCAGCAATTTCATTGATCTCGCTTTCATGAGCCTTTGAAACATTATAGAGATCACCAAGAGAAAAGTTATCAAAACTTTGTTGTATCTTAATCATCCGACTGATATTACGCCACTCTTTACGAAGCCCCATCAAAAAAGTCAAGTTGAATTCAAGAGTTGTACGATTGACTCCATATCGACTGCATTTGAAGATTAATTCATTCATACGATCATAGTAGAGTTCAATATTCTCACCTTGATGTTTGTTTGAATTCTCTCCTAGTTCACGCAGACACTGCTTAACATAACTTTTCTTCGTCTTCTCGCTCCCTTGATACTTATCTTTCAAAGTATACCAAATCTCTTTAGCTGTTTTGCATGCACGAACATAGTTGTACACCATAGGTGGAAGAGCTGTACGTAGTTCATGTGTACAATGTTTGTTATTTGATTTGTATTTTTCAGTTTGAGTAGCAACATCAGCAGATGAACCAGCATTTCCGATTTCAGTAAGCATCGAAGGATGAAAGTTTCCACTCTTAATACACCACAATAGATCTTCATCGATCCCAGTTAAAATATTTTCCATCCTATCAGTCCATTGATCATAGTACTCAGGGATCAACATAGGAATTTTGGTTGAAGAACCAAAGGGGTAGGAAAATCCATTCGTCATGTTCATGTTGAAGTTCGCCATTAACATACAAACATAATTGAGGGAAAGCTTAAGGAAGAGAAATTTAAGGAGTAGATCTTTCAGAAACCAATCACCGAACACTCGATTTAACAAAACAGATGATCTGAAATGATTTTCAGAATCAAAAGTGCGAAATATTTTGAATCTAAGACGAGATTCACAAAACTTTTGAGAACACAAGAAAATCAGAAATCAAATATAATAATCCTGCTCTGATACCAAATGTAGTTTTTAAAGATCGAGTATATGAAATGAAATCGAAGTTTAGATTGAATCATGAACACAAGGAGGAAATAAGATCCGGATGGCTCAATAATACTTCTGAAGGTTACAGAGAACGAATAGATTAAGAACAATAGAATGCTCAAAAGTTACTCTAACTCTAGAACCTATCCCTATTTATAGGAATTCAGAAGTTAACAAAAAAATACATAAAGGTTAAAAATCTTAAGCTTCGACATACAAATGTGCCTTTATGAAATTCACCCCAAGCTTAAACCTTACTTGTCCTCAAGTAAGACAAGATTAAAATGAACTCGGGATAAACTATCCTAAGAAAATAAAAAGAATGGATAAAACCACGGAACCTGATCACCGTTAGTCAACATGGTCAGAATTAATCTTGCTATTATCTCACAACTTTTTCATCCGATGACAATGAGACCATAAACCACAGCCAGGACAACTCCTTTAGGTGAGTAAGGAGGGATGAGCAGTCGCAGCCTCAATGGAACATGCATACAATAAAGAACATCTGTAGTAGGGAGAAAGCAGTTGGATGGGCTCGGGTGGAGCTCTTCTTTAAATGTACACTCTGATCTCACGTCTGCCAGTTTCTCTCATGTGTAATTGGGTTTAATCGCTAGGGCACCGTTGTAGGAATCGGTTCACTTAGTGTTGGCCCAAACCTCCCGTAGTATCCGACTCGACAGTCTCCCTAACATCACCAATTTGCAAAAAACAAATCAATCTATATACAATAAAACAAGCCTATATAAATGAGTATCAAACGCCAGGTTACCAAAATGTTGGAAAATTTGTTCAATAATTGAACCGGTCACCCTTCTCAGATAGTTGCAGCTGGAAATTTGCCTGCCATTTTTTTTAAGAACACTTGAAGGCAACGTACTAACAATTGAAATGTTTTTTAAGAAAACTTCTTGACTCAAAATTTGGTTCCCAAAAGTATGTACGTGGAACCGAAAGGGTAATACTATAACCCGAATGGTCTAAGTGTGAAAATGACCATGTGTGGAGCGTAAATATGCGAGCTCCTTTTCAAACTTTTGATTTTACATAAATAAAGAAAATGCCCTAATGTGGGCTAAAAGACTCTCTAAAATCCTAAAAAATCGCAAAAAAGATATGGTGATGTAAAGAGACCGGATATGGATTCTACTTGGGGATAAACACCAGTGCTTCATCCTAATGATTCAAACGTGATCAAGTGTGATCCTCTCGGCGGTATTGACCGCAAGGCTAAAAACATCCATTGCTATAGTATATCCTATAGTTGTTAGTATCGCATGCATAATTCTTCATGAAAGTTACCTGGCCATGATCACTTACCCCTCTAAGCTTCCAGCATCTGATCCCAAGTATGAAATCCCAAACTACAACTAATGGTCACGTTTCGATGGGTGAGATAACAACAATATCCTGAACCAATAATGATACAATAACTATGAACATGTTCCATGGTATCCAAGGGGGTGAGAATAAACAGACAACAAAAATACATGAATGCTGATGCCCTAAGCTAAATGTTATGCAAAAATATAAAAGGGAAAAGAAGAAAATAAAATATTTTTGGGCTTTTATAAAAATAAAAAAAAATGAATGCAAATTAGCTTAAACCTAAAATGTTATGCAACCTAATTAAAAAAATGCATGAAAAAGTAAAAGGAAAAGGGAAAAGCCCCACCCCAAGCTTAAGAACAAGCATTGTCCTCAATACTTAAGGTAAGGGCAGAAATGACCTAAATCGGGGGATCGGGAGGCGAAAAGTGTCTGTGGCGGTGGTTTTGTTAAATTCTGACCGATAGAACTCCGACAATCTTGATTTTTCCGGTGAGGTGGGTGCTGGAAGGTTACATGCTTGAGAGGAATGGAGTGGGAGGTCAAGATGGTTAAATAAAGAAGAAGGGAAGCTGAAAATTTTACTCTATGGGTCAACAAGGGTCAATTTCGGTCAATGTTGGTCAAGAAAAGTCAAAAGTTCAACTCACTAAAACCTTTGGTCAACACCTAGTCAAATAATAGCCAAAAATAGTCCAAATTGCCCAACACAGTGCGCAGGTCGCACAGAGTAGCACGCGGGTCACGCAGACCTTGCAGTTAAGTCTTGGGCCAATGTCGCTTCGTCGCACCTGGCCGCGTAACCCACCCGCGCAACAGCACGCGGGTTGCGCAACCCGCTGATCCTGATCTTCATTTTCACTTCATTTTTCTTCGTTTCTCACCCGTTCTTGATTTGGAAGGCCCCAAACACCTAGAAACTCTTGATTTCTTCAATAACAACTCTTTTGAATCCCAAAAACATCTTCAAAACTCATTTATTCAAATTAAAAACACAAAAACACAATGCTTTCAAAAAATGCTCTTCTTTAACGTCTTTGGCGTGACGCCTCCAAACTTCACTTTAACACTTTGGGGCATCCAAATGGATGACATCTTGGACATTTGAATCAAAACCTTCATTGAATGACTTCAATCGTGTCCATTAACCTTGCAAAATTTTCCCCGTGTCTACATTTTTTAATTTCCACACCTCCATTGGGACTGTTTTCTTGTATTTGACTTTATTTTTACGGGAGAACCATACTGGACTTAGACCTTTGATAATAGCAATCATCCAACCATATTCTTTCTTGTACTTATTCAGTAAGGTGACCAACTCTTCCCTCTTTGACATGGTGGTTGAGTAAGTGACCGATTGGGCGTCTTCTTTCTCGGGATAGGTATTCTTTGAAGGGTCCGACAGATTTATCGTTTCCGGATCTTGTGGTTGTTCTACGACTAGAGTTAGTTTATCATTGGTAATGGGTGGCTTAATCTCTCTTTCATTAACCCCTATTACTTCCTTTACAATTTCATTGACAACATTCTTAATTTCTTCTTCCTCTTTGACAACTTCTTCCACTTCTACTTCTTCTTCCTCTTCTTCATATAACACTCTTGGGCCATCAAATGTTTTCTCATCTTTCAAAGGAATGACAAATGCGTTATGACATGGGCTCTCTTTAGATGGTAATTTGTGTTGAGCTTCCACTATACTCAATGATCGAGCAATTTGTGTTATTTGTTGCTCTAAGCTTTTGAGGCTAGCTTGAGTTGTTTCCTGGAAAATTTGGGTAGAAGTGACAATGTTTTTCACAATGTCCTCTAAGGACATGCTTAGCGTTTCAGTTTGTTGAGGAGGGTAAGGATAGGGTTCTTGGAACAATGGAGTTGGTTTGTATTGGTAATTTTCCCATGTTTGGTGTGAGTTTTGGTAATGGTTATTTCCCCAAACTTGGTTGTTGTCCCACCATTGATCATGTTGAGGCTGATAATAACTCCATTGGTTTGACTAGTAGTAGATTCCCTTCTCTTGCACTTCTTCCCATTCTCCTTGTAAATATGGACACATGTCGGAATGATGTCCATTTTGGGCGCAAAAATAGCAAAGAATACGCATGGGCTGCACACTTTGGTCACTTTCAGTCATCATAACTAACTAAGCTAGCTCAGAAAGTTGATCTTCAATGCAAGGAGTGTTCATTTTCAAGCCATACTTCTTTTTTTTGTTTTTTTTTCAAATTCGGGATTGTAGATTAGAGTACCTATACAATGAGATCTGGGCATAGAGAAACAAACTGATAAAAAATAAACCAATCCCCGAGAACGACGCCAAAAATTTGGTGGTTGTCGAGGCCAACAAAATTAATAACCCTGAATATCATACACTAAAATAGTGTATAGTGGTAAAGGGATCGAATCCACGGAGATTGGTTCAATTTATAACTCTATAAAAAATCTCTTTGTAAAAATACTTGTAAAATGACAATAAAAATAAAATTGGGGGGGGGGGGGGGAGTTTGGTCTTTTGAAATACTTGAAATAAACTAGAATTAAACTAAGATTTAAAAAACAATTTCAACAAAAATAGGAGTTTGATGTAAAATCAATAAGAGAATGATGGTTGACTTAAGGTTTCCTCACATTGACTTTTGATGAACATATCATTAGAATCCAATGCTGCAATACTTGTTTTAAATTCTCAATTTGGCTATAGTAACCCAAGAAGCTTGAGATTACCTAGACTTTTCTTAGTTGTTAAAATGGTTAGAGAAGCTCATAACAATTTCCTTAGTCAAAGTCACAATTTCCATTAAGCATGTAATTAGTGAAAGTCTACTAGCATTAAGAACCAAAAAGTCACCAAATCCAAGAGGGGTCAAATGCTTTCACCACCATGTTGGAGGAAATGTTTTTAAGATTGTGTGAAGCAAAAACAACACAAAAATCATTTGTTGCTTACTAATTTGAGGATCCTTTACTTAATCAAGAAATTAGCCAACTAATCACCACAAACACATTTAAACTCATGAATAAAAACATACTAGTAGTGATAATATGATAAAACACAAAAAATTTCCATAAAGATTTAAGAACAAGTTCATGGATTCTTCAACATTCAACAAAAGTTCAAAGGATTCAACAAAAAGTCAACCAAGATTAGTTTAGCCAAGCATGGCTAAACTCAAAGAAACAAAGTTAGGGAAGATTGTACCAAACATGAAGCAAGAATCAAGAGGTAAAAAGATGATGTTCTTGGCCTTCAAAAGTCTTCAAAACTCCAGAGAGAATCTCCAAAAATCGGATGTACAAGAGTATAGAAAAGTGGCACACCAACCTTCCCCGTATAGCTTAAAAGAAGAATCTCCGGAATTACCCCTGCAGGGGGTTGCGCGGGTGGTGCCTGACATGGGCTTCTTTGAGTTTTTGGGCCTCCAAAGCATATCCCAATAGCTCAGATCGAGTCCAATCACCTCCTAGCCCATTTTCTTCAAGTTTTTCTTCATTTTATGCCCAATTTGACCTCTCCAAATCCTCCAAAGCTCGTGCACTCGCCCGATTAACAATCTACGCATGCTTGAATAAACTCCCGCATCTTGCGAATTTAAAGTTTATTTCTCTCCAAGCCTTCCAATAATCATCAAGCTCGCTCCATGCATCATCTCCACAATCACCAAGCCTAACATCTTTTTCGTCTACCAAATCTCATCGCTTTCCATACGTCCCGAACACTCCCGCTCTGCTAGACCCGAAAACCTATAATCATGCTCACAAGATTCAAAAGTACCCGAAATAGTCATAAAATAACAAAAAGGAAAATATGCATGTAAATTATCTAAATTATGAATGAAATATGCTAAAATAAACTATAAAAAGAAGTAAACAAAACAAACTATCAGAAATATATACAAGAAAATCTGAAATACAGATTTCGACACTAAGACAGACTCAAAACCCTTTGACACCTCACAACATAATTCGACCCCAACAATTATTGAGGCTACACTAGTCAGAAAAGTACTTCTCTCAAATCTTCGGACTTATGTTGAGTTTCGGAATTTGATTGAAGCCTCATCCACCTTTATAGCCTACTTAAAAGAAGCCTTTCACTATTTGTCAACAAATAGTTGATCCTAATTCAACGAGAAACCACATAAGCACTTTCGAGTCTCTATTGACTCAGAAGGAAGAGATCATTGCCCAAGATCCATCTGAATTTCATGTCGATTTTATTTGACATCATAGACTTCCCTAAAATTTTATTTTCTTTCTTTCTTTATCTTTGGCAGACTCTTGCACAAAAATCCTTGTGATTTTTCCAAGTCTAGTTCTAATTCTGAATGGTTACTTTCAATCTGAGAACAGGTCATTATTACAAAGCTGGTGGATTGGATGAATATTCCGAATGCGTCAATACCGAAGTGACGGTTTCTTGGAGATAAGATTTCAAAACAGGCGCGTGTTTTGAATTCCCTGACATCACGCGTGTCAGTTACAATGACGTCTAACATATACAACTGTCACGACTTTCAAGGTTGATTTACCAGGATATGGGAATATGGAATGGCGGGTTTCTCTCACCACTTATCACTGATGTATAAAAGGGTTTTCGACGGTTTGTTTTCTTTCACCGCTCACAAAGTATTCAAAACTTTCAAGGCAAAAACCTTTTTCTCTCTCTACTGTTCATCGTCTTCCTCAAAGCAACAATGGTTGAATCATCTTAAACTACTTCATTCGCTGACCAATCTACATCAGTCATCGTGCTCATTGTCAAGCCAAACCAGAATATCATTCTTAAACTTGACTCATCTCGCTACAATGAATCCTTAAGGCCCATGATCGAATGCTTACGATTCTCGCCACTGGCTTAAGCATTAACCATGGCGGAATCAGTTCCTTTGATCCATCTCTCTAAGGCTTATTCTTCTACCTACTACAGTCAATCTGAGGGAGTTATTCACTTCGAGGTAGCTTCTCACAAGACCTCAATCTCCAAATCTCATTTCTGCAGAATTTTAGGGTTCGCTTCATCTGAAGGACTCGTGGATCCAAAATCGATTTCAACTTCTGCTCTCATCGATATGTTTTACCAGATGGGATACATTATAGATATATCACTATTGTCAAAGTTCAGGATGCCCTTTCTTCCTCCAATGTGGAATGGGTTGTTCACTCTTCTGTTCAAGAGCTTCTCATAAAGAATGGCAGGCTCTAACAATGCAAGCAGGGTGTTCTATACTATTCTCTATCGCCTCTACCATGGATTGAATCTCGATTTTGGTTCTATCTTATGGACTCAGTTGATCCAAAGCACAGTCTCCACCACCCTTCATACTGAGATCTCCTATGCTCGCTTTTAGTCTATTGTGGTCAAACGAGCCTTAAACCACTTGAAGGTTCCACATATGGATGATTCGATAATTTTTGCCATTCCGATTCTTCAAACATCCACTTTTATGATCTTTGATCCGAGCAAGTTCAGCTTTGTTGGTTCTATTCCAGAAGCAATGTTGGTAAAAGTTCCCTCAGACAATGCGATTGTGAATGAATATCACAAGCTGCCTACATCTGGTGTTCGACCTATGACAAAGGAATTGTGAAAGGTCATGGAGGAAGGAAACAAACAAAGAGGCGAGGCAAGCAAAAAGTGAAAGATGATCTTTCTGAAGTAGTGAAAACTCCGAAGAAGGTCAAGAAGCAGGCTAGAAAACCGAGATCTGCATCTTCAGTTGCTCAGGAGGATTCAGAATCTCAAACAATTTCGAACATTCGAGGGAACCCCACAGTTCAGAATGAAGTTGAGGATACTATTGCAACTTCAGAACTCGTGCCTACTGATTCAATTCTGAAGGTATCCACTTCCACTCCTTATTCTGTTCATTTTACAGACAACTTTCAGATTCCCACTCCACTATCCTCTCCCATCACCATAACTATTCCGATCACTTCCATCCCTCCATTACCACTGAAGTTTTCTGTTGGATTTTCTCTTCCACAGATTTCCATTCCACTCTCCACCCCTTTCTTTACATATTCAACCCCTACTACTACAACAACAGTCACCAGTACACCATAATTCACTATCAACAAGTCCGTTTCGGAGGAGGTACATACTTTCGGCATTCACGCCAACGTATCTGATACGGGGGCTGATGTCAACATGGGTGTAACTATAGGTCTAGGAACCTCTACAGCTTCTCCATTACATGATGATGATCCAGACATCCTTTTTGGCAATGATCAGGAGAATGTTATAGATTTTGTTTTCAGTCTCTTTACCATTGATCTAAATTGTGATGAAGATGATACATCAATGCAAAGCTGGATTCTGTCCTGGAATCTTCCAAATCTTCACCCAACTGGGAATACTTTTTGACATCCAGCAGAGATATAGTGGGGATGTTAACCAAGGAAAATCTAAAAGTCATTGCAGAATCGACAAAGGCAATCGAAGCTTTAGATAAAACCATTTCCAAAACGACCGAAAAAGTCGAAAAACTACATGACAAAGTGACAAAATTCATGGTTGCATGTAGAAGCTCTTTTGATGAAAATACCGAATCCGTAAAAAGGGTTATTGTGGGTCTTGGCTTCATTCTACAAGCTGATAAGGAGGCACTTTCATGTGTGCGTTCTGATCTCTGAGGGGATAATGTTGATCTTAGTGCTTCTATCCTTATAAATATTGAAAAGCTTCAAACAGACCTTGCTGTTGAAAATAATATCATGGATCAACTGGCAGAAAAGACACAAAAGGATAAGGTTCTTTCAGTAAAGTTGCAATACACCAACAAGCATCTAGACGATCTAGAAACTGAGAGAACATTTGTAAAAAGCTGTGTCTCTGAAATAAATCAGTATCTATTGAGGCTTGCCGAGACTTGTGATTCTCTGTTCACAGTCTCTGTCCACCAACAATTATCTGAAAAGCTTCAACTCATCTTCGCTATGCTTAACCAACTTCAAGGTGTTTCGAGGAGTGGGGGTCTTCAGACACAAGGGGGAGATAACAAAGAAGAACCCAAAGTGAAGCAAAAGGTTGAGTAAACTGAACAAAAACCGAAGGCAAATGATCAGAAGGGTAATGAAGCTTCTGCATCAAATAAACTTGTTTGGAAAAAGAGAGAAAAAGAGTTGGATGGTCTTCTGAAAATTTGTAAGTAGTTGGAAGCGCAGGAAGAAGAGGCCAAAATTGCAAAGTGACACTTGAAACTCAGAAGTCTCTATTCATTCCTTGGTCGATGGATCGAATTCAGAAGGAGGCCATTAACAACCCGAGTGTATATTGGCTTGAGCCTTCAGTATCATTTGATTTGAATAATGGTCTAGAATCTCAGCTTGATTTTCCTATCACTCCTTGAGCCTTTTTGTTTCGATGTTTTGAGAAGATAGAAAAGAATTTGATTTCGGACAAAGGGTTGAATCTTAAACTCTTTAATTTTTACTTGACGTTTACCAATCCTCAGTATCAGTCTTGGAGCTTGAAAAGGATTATAGGGTTGAAGGTTTGCTCAGCTATGCTTACTGAAGACTTTGTGAACATAAAGTTCAATGGATTTCGTGGTTGTGATAAAGTTTTGAATGAGTTCACTCTGGCAGACTTACCCTTTATGAATCCTTTTGACTAGATTTCACTGTTCAACATTGTCTCTAAAGATGAACAGAAATCTGAGCCAATTATTGTCCATTTGAAGAGGATGATTATCTATTACATTCATGAAGTTGCGAATATGGATGTGGAGATTGCTCTTGTTTTGAAGAAAAGGCCAATTCTAAAAGCAAAAGAGGAACCGAAGGACATTCAAAAGCTGAAGATAGGTAAAATCTAAAAGGAGCATTGGTGCTTGGTGTACAACCAATGAGAAAGTGAATCAGTTTTGTGACAACCCAAGTTGTCCCGTTACATTTCCCCGTTACCGTTAACGGGATATTCCACTGTATAAAAGTTCCGTTAATTAGAGGGCATCAATTTAATAAACATTCCATTTGATTACCTTTAACATGCCGTTAAGTCGTGATAAAAGGAAATAAAAAAACACAGGACACACATTTTCATTCATTTGAAAAATGTCAAGTTTTATTATTACGACCACTAAATCGGGTGCGACCAAAAGCCCCGTTTAACGGCAGTATCGGGTAAAATTCCACTGAGCCCCGACTGTGAAACCTATATATGGGTGAGTGGAGTCAAATGGGAGACTTTTTACACTCTCTCTCTATACTCTCTCTAGACCCGTTTTCGCCCCGAATCCGCAAGCAAACGCTTCCAAATTGTAAGTCCGCTTACCCTAGCTTAATCTAAACATATTGATTCATGTTTATAGCCCAAAAATCATCCAAGAAGGCATGATATAAGGAGTTTACGGCCCAGGAACATTCTAGGGCCGTAAACCCCTAAAATGGTGCCAAACATGCCTTTAAACTTGTCCATAAGCTTAGAAACTATTAGGGGAATTAGGCTAGGGGTGTGTTAACATAAAAACTCATGGATTTAGAGGACAAAGGAGAGTTTACGGCCCAAGTACAAGCTTAGGCCGTAAACACCTCAAAATCTTGTATAAAGGTCCCAAATGCACTCCAAACTCATCCTAGGGCTTATTACATAATTTAGGGACTTATCCTCTTGAATTTAGACACTTGAAACACTCCAAAATGATTTAAAGAAAGGAGTTTACGGCCCAGACAAAGTTCAAGGTCGTAAACACCCTAAATCATGCCCAAAAATTAGTTTTTGCCCCCCAAATGACCATAGGCTATCTCTATAAAATGCTAGGAAGGATTTAAGGGCTTAAACACAAGGAAAATGAGGGATTTCTTGGAGTTTACGGCCCAAGCATTTATCTAGGCCGTAAACTCCCCAAAACCCCCTCAAATGCTAGTTTTAATCACCCATAATAGCATCAAACTTCATAAGAAAATTCTAGAAAGGCATTAGAGGCTTGAAACTTCACAAATCACTAAGGGTGAGAGTTTACGGCCGTAAACTCCCTTAGGAGAGTTCCTAGGCCGTAAAATCCTATAAAATTCCCTTAGGAGCCTCAAATCCACTCATGCCCTTTTGGAAAAATGCTTAGAATAATTCAATGAACAAGCTAGAAGCATCAAACACCCAAGAGTAGAACCTTGGGAGTTTACGGCCGTAAACTCCCTTAGTTTGGGCCGTAAACTCCATGTTTGGTCCATGTTGATGCTTTAAATTCATTCACACACTTGATACTTGAGTTTAGCAAAGTTCCACAACTGATAGGAGACCCTTAGCACCCTTAAACGCTACCCGGGACCCCAAACACTCAACCAAAAGTGTTTTCCACTCCTTTGAGTGTGTATAATTGTTTAATTAGTATATTATATGCTAATTGTATGTGAACATATGTTATCATATGTTAAAATAGGTCCTTGTGGGTGTTCAAGTCCTTGCGTGACCCCGAACGCCCAAACGGCACTTTCGTCGGACCTACTTACACCAGGTGAGTTCATACCCCTGAATGAACCTTTTAAATGCTTTTAAATGTTTTTATAGGGGGGAATTACAAGTTAAACATGCCAGTTATCATATCAATCACATGTGATTGATAACCCGCATGCACAAGATTTTGCCACTATACACTGTTTTTACCGAGTAGGACGCTTTAACGCTTCTTCAATTGTTTTAAAACTCTTACTTATACCTTTTGAACTAAATTCATTCTAAAATGGTTTGTGAAAGATTTTCCAAGATTTTCAAACATATTTTACAAAAGAATACAAAGTGTGAAATTTTCTGTTCGTAAAGGCTTATCATTAATATTCCTTTTTACGTATATTTCTATGAGAAGTTATTGCTGATTCGCTTATACTTATTTCATATTCCTACTCTGTAATGCTTCCACTTATACTGATAGTCGCTTATACCTGATGACGCTTATACTTATTCATGCTCTTACTTAGTGATACGATTCTTCTTCGCTTATACTTGATAACAACTCTACTTCACTTATACTTGATATCGACTCTATTTCACTTATACTTGACACACCCTCGTTTCAATTATTGTCGTCACTGTCTCGTGATACGCTTATACTTATTCGGCACTTCTACTTCACTTGCGAAGGCTTTTACTTCACTTGTTAGGCGCTACTACTTAACAAGGATCACTTCTACTTGAAACACACTTAGTTATAGTTAGATGTATGTCCTTGCTTATATAGGTATATATATAAGTAATGATTGAAAGACTTAAGAAGGCTCGTCTGCCCTATTTCCTTTTCTTCGTTGAGATGTGGTCTGGTGGGATCGGGTAGCTGTCCGAAATTCGTTTGGTCCATTAGTTAAATACTATGTATATGAGTATGGACATACAGGTCAAGTCAGTTAAGGGTCTCTACCTCTATTCTACACTTACTATAGAAACACACTACCCACTGTTTGGAAGTCTCTACCTCTAGTATATCACTTACATTAGAAACTCATTTACCTCTAGAAACACACTATCCTCTATTTGGGATGCATCTTCGGGACGCGGCCTTCTCCGTCGTCTAGTTGGTAACCAGAGTCTCCGGTAGGGAGAGCGGACATTGTATGTATAGGCCTATACGGGATTGACAACCCCGCACCCTGACTGCTAGCTACAGTCCACGGCCCACCAAGCCAAGGGGTGACAAATGTCACATTATATAGATGCTTGTAGGGCGTCTGGAACTCTAGTCAGTATGGTTACGAGTATCCTGGGTTGCCTTATAATTCATGGCTTTAAGGTAACGGTATTTTCGTCAGCAATTTACACTGTATGCTGATGTCACTTTTCAGAGTCGCACTGTTTTGACCTTGCTAGACGTATCTTTCCTATGATACTATCTGGGGTCTGTAGTCTCTGGTTTGACCTTGCTAGACGTATCTTTCCTATGATACTATCTGGGGTCTGTAGTCTCTATTTTGACCTTGCTAGACGTATCTTTCCTATGATACTATCTAGGGTCGGTAGTCTCTGTTTTGACCTTGCTAGACGTATCTTTCCTATGATACTATCTGGGGTCTGTAGTCTCTGTTTTGACCTTGCTAGACGTATCTTTCCTATGATACTATCTAGGGTCTGTAGTCTCTGTTTTTGACCTTGCGAGATATACCTTTCATTTGGTAACGTCTACAGTCTGTTTTCGCTGTTTGACCTTGCTAGATGTATCTTTCATTTGATACCGTCTGCGGTCTATAATTCACTGTTTTGGACCTTACCAGTTGTACTTTTCATTTGGTACCTTCTGGGGTCTGTGTCTCTACTCGATAGACGGAGCCAGGCGTGTTGTTCATTCGATACTTTCCTGGAGTCTATGATTCCTCTGCCTTAGTCAGCAGTCCTCACTGCTGAGGCATATGTCATTTCCCTGCCGTTTGTTGCTTTCTTTAGTAATCAAATTCAATGTTTTGATAAAAATAGCAATTAAGGGAAAACTACTTTTTACTACATTACACTGACCAGTCTTGGTAGAAGGCTGCATTTATTAAAGAAAATATAGGATTTTCTGGAAAGAACACTAATACACAGAAAACACTTAAACCACTACTTTATAAGCTATTTGATTAAATGACACTAAATACTTATGGACTCACCAGAATTTGTAAAAATGTTGATACTCGCTTTTCAAATAACTTGTAATCTCAGGTCAGCAATTAGACAGGTACATCCCCGGAGTTGCTGATAAAGATGGCTTAAGTACCTTGCTGCACTTTATATATTTTGCTTGTATTACTTTGATACCATGTAATATAAACCTTGTAAAACTATTACTATTAATGCAATGTTTTGTTGTACTTTGATTACTATATGCATGTGTTGTGATACTTGACATGACGTCATCCACCCCAGAACGTTTCCGCCGTTCCGGTTTTGGGGTGTGACAGATTGGTATCAGAGCATTGTTTATAGTGAGCTAAGTATATCAATTCATAAAAGATATACAGCCTATAAATACAATGGGAAAAAACACTCTGACCAAGAATTATACTTTTAAATATAACCATATTTTACTAAAGTATAATAACATCCAGAATCTAAACACTTGAACAAAAGTATCACAAGAAGAACAATAATAAAAGTCTTCGGATGTTGAGCATTACAGTCAAACCTGGGCAGTTATGTAATCGTAAGTTGGGATAAATGTAACCTGATCAACTACATTTATCCGAGATGCGATGAACGTGTGCTCGGGAGTGATAGTGGTGTGCAGCAGATCTGAAACTTACCAAATAGGAATTCTAGAGCCAAACATAAAGTTAAAATACTATAAGAGTATTTTAGAATGCTAAAAGATCCACACTAATCCCAGAAGTCATATTCAAGAGATAAGAAAACAAACAAGAGTTAAAATACCATATGGGTATTTTAGAATACATAAGCAACCTTGCGTGAATAACTAAAAAGATCCTTATTGATATACCTACAACTACAGAGGGTGTACTCCCAAGGTTATATATAATAGGGACCCTATAGTCTAAGAATGTGTGGTTTCGCTCTATTTCCTTTTCCTCGTTGGGATGTGGTTCAAGAGTAGTATCACATATTTGAAGGCCTATCGAATCTAAGTTATATATGATTTGTATACCCTGTGTAATCGTAGCAGGACTCGATATGGATCATCCAGTGAAATGTTAATAATCTCTTAGGATTCTTTAGACATTTCCATTCTCGCGCGAACCCTGTAGACAACCCTACCCACTTCAGTGCTTGACAGAAGAGTTGAAGTCGACCCTGAAGAAGTTCATTGAGGAGATTTCCTGTTCGGAAATAAATAAACTGGGTCGAGACTATTGAATGCACCAAGTGCCCATATTCTCTTAGGGACAGTGGTGAGAGATTCGCCTAAACTTCGGAGATTCCCAGTCATCCATCATGAGGTGATGACACCCATAGTTGGAATTAGAAGGAAGGCGGAGTAAAAATTCGATATGTCCATACAAGAAGAGAACCCTAGGAAACTACCCGAAGAAAGCCAACGCCTATTCCAGTCAAAGATACGAGGCAGACCGAGGGAGCTAGTACATGGAACCCGGGAATTGTCTTTTCCTCGTATTCGTCACGATAATTCACCCTTAAAATAATGCAATTTAGTGAGTTAGTGGTTACACTACTCACGCTATGTGTTAGGTAAATCGTCGTTTCCCGTTGCCAGATACACGATTAGAGCGGATCCCCGCACCCTATTGAGAGTGCTTGGCCATGAGCTTTCATGAGCCTCTCTTTCCGCAGTTTCGTTCCGAACCGTTCTCAAATCTCTCCAGGCCGGAGAGTGAAACCTATCCCAGTATAAAAGGTAACTTAGTAGGAACGACTCGCATCTTATGGCCTTTTTCCGATACTCATACTCCTACCTCGATTACCAGGACTACATCATAGGGATGTAGGTCAACGTTCAAACAACCAGTACCCGAGGCACGGGAAAATTTAAGCCTGACACATTTAGGACAGAAATGTCCAGGGTTAGCTATAGCCTCTTATCATCTTGTATTCTTTTCCATGTAGGAAAACCATGCCACCGAAGAAGCGCAATCAGTCCCCAAGCAAGAAACCTACTCTCTTATTCAATGAAGCTACGTTCCAAGCTGCGGTCTCAGCAGCCATAGCAGCTGTCATGGCTCACCTAAATGCTAACACCGCCAATGTTAGCAAGGGCCCTGTCGTAAATTCCGATCCTGACAATAGACAACAACAACCAATACTTCCATGCCCAGTCTCCCAAGAACCTCAAACGAACCTACTAAAGAGAAAACTCAATATGGAGGAAGGAAGTACCTCGGCCCAAGGACCCTCCGAAGGGCAACAAGCAGAAGCAACTCCTGCCAACCCTTCCCTCCCGACTTCAAGCAGACCATACCTAGGAGACCTTCCCCACTGCGACAAGTGCAGCTACCATCATCATGGTGTCTGTCGGGAACTCCACTGTCTTAGATGCAACAGGAAGGGGCACACCTCCCGTACCTGCAGAGCCCCGGTGGAGTTTATTACACCAACCACTAGAGTAGCAACCGACATAGTTTGTTACCGATGTGGTGGAAAAGGACACTTTAAAAGGGATTGCCCAACTGAAAGAAACAACAAAGGCACAGGAGGAGTCTAACTATACCGCTTAGGAGGAAACGTCAAGGAACTCGGTAGATTTTTGGTACGTCTCTCGATCTCGGATAACTAAGCTAAGAACAATAAAAGACTAATTCAAATGCAAATTCTTTCCAGTAAGGCGAAAGTCGCAGCACTGTTATAAAATTTAAATTCCATTAGGTAAAACTATAATGGCTAAACATATACGTTACGGCCATGTATATCTAAGATGGACAGACCTAGAGTGAGCGAATGCCGCCTCATTTCCTGTTCCTCGTTGGGTTGTGGATTTAGGACGGGGTCGCTCAGTCAACAGTCCTCCCCACCTTAAATATACATGACTAGTATATGTGAGGCGATTATAGAAATGCCTTGTGAGAATTCGTTCATGAAAAGATACTCTATTCAGAAACACTTAGAACTCTCTATAGTTCCGCGTCGACTTTATCGGTCCAAGTATCCGCGGTAGCGATACATAGGACGAAACCCGAGACGCTTAGAACTAGTGTGCCTGTTCGGCACATGACTCTATCGATCTTCACTTTACATCGTGTCGGAGTGTGCCAACTTCGACGACTCTATTGATCATGGTTTGACTTCGTGCAACTGTGTGTATATCCTTAAGTGCTGTGTAAAAAGAACTTTCTCCATAGCCATGTCGGTAAAGAAAGGTTCTTCCGAACCTAAACCTAACACAAATAATCAAACTTAATACGATCCGTCGATCGTCCCTCTTATCTCAAACCTTCCGAAGTACCCAAGGGAGGGTACCATACACTGTTGACCGACCCCTCGTAGCCAGATGAACACCGAAGCGAAGGACACTGCAGATACTTTAGAAGACGACAACCAACCAGAGCATACTCCTTAGATTTTCCCTGGGAAATCCGTCGCACCTCGCACATCAGGTTCGTGAACCCAGAGAATAGAACTCATGAGGCTAACCACTATAACCAGGTATATTGCTGGCATCCATCAAGTATTGGCGGTTAAGCCAAGCATGAGCTCTACCACGAACCTCTTCGCAAAACGCTTTCACCTTATTTCATAACATAGGAGCCGGAGTCAAGAGAACCACTGCGGGATGAACTAGTAAAGTCCCGAGTGATGAAGACCCTGTACCCACTAGATTTGACCTAGACCGAGAAAACTCAGAACCTTCGGGAGAGTAGTTGCAGTAGATGCTCGCACTACTCATGCACCTCTTCCACCCAGTTATAGACAAGTGGTGCTTATTATCCTCCACCCTCTCGCAAGGAGGAAATCGTCATCGCCCGGTAGACGATGAATTATATTTTCCGAAGTAAACACTAGGATACCGAGAACCACAGGATAACCTTCGCAGCCAAGAATACTTGGTAAATTGCGAACGTAGTTGCGTTAAGCCTCGTAACCCTGATCCCGAAGAGATTATGGACTCGACGCCAGCTTTGGTGTTAGTCGAAGGATTGTGCAGGAGCACGCACTTTCCATGCTATAATAAACCACAGTCTTAGAGATTCCTTGGACTAATAGGTGTTCCACGAATACTATCTCAAGCAGAGATAGTAGAACCACCTCCCGAGATAGTCCAACACTTGTCTGGTGAAACCCTATCTCCCCGACCCTCAGGGTTTCCGCATCTCAAGGTTCGTTAGTGCAGGTCCATTTTGCACAATGCTTGAGATAAACACTCTATAGAAAACCGATAACCATAGTCACGCAACCCACTCGACGATCTAGAAAGTCTCTATCAGCCAATTGACGGGAAACACGAAACAAAAAATAACCCGAGCTTCCTAAGAACCAACCTGAAGGACCACACACATCCAGTACAAGTGAGAACGATAGGAACTTCGGAATGGCGATCACACCAGTGTTGATCTTGCCATAGAAGTACACTATGTTCTAAGTATTGAAAAGCTCTACCCTTCCGAGAGCTTAGGACCATGTGAGGATTCTCATGGAAATTTGGTCCAACCCTATTCAGGCCGCTACTACCTTCGGATATGCCACCAAATTCACACCCGATCGATCCCCTTCTTAGACTTGATATGGGACTTCCCGACAACACTCTTCGTGCCTCAATCATCTTGATAGAATCCATTGAGAACTCTAACCCTATAGATACACCTGTTAGAACCCACTAGTTATCTAGACGAAATCCGCATCCCGTGTGTGAAGGTCTGTGAGAATGACAAGCACAGACTAGAGATCACTTGGGAATAAAAGGGCAACCATATAGGAAGTACTCCCTTACCTCTACTCGGCAGTTCATACCTACTTCCTTGCCTAAACCTGAATTTCAGGACGAAATTCCCTCTAACGGGGGAATGATGTGACAACCCAAGTTGTCCCGTTACATTTCCCCATTACCGTTAACGGGATATTCCACTGTATAAAAGTTCCGTTAATTAGAGGGCATCAATTTAATAAACATTCCATTTGATTACCTTTAACATGCCGTTAAGTCGTGATAAAAGGAAATAAAAAAACACAGGACACACATTTTCATTCATTTGGAAAATGTCAAGTTTTATTATTACGACCACTAAATCGGGTGCGACCAAAAGCCCCGTTTAACGGCAGTATCGGGTAAAATTCCACTGAGCCCCGACTATGAAACCTATATATGGGTGAGTGGAGTCAAATGGGAGACTTTTTACACTCTCTCTCTATACTCTCTCTAGACCCGTTTTTGCCCCGAATCCGCAACCAAACGCTTCCAAATTGTAAGTCCGCTTACCCTAGCTTAATCTAAACATATTGATTCATGTTTATAGCCCAAAAATCATCCAAGAAGGCATGATATGAGGAGTTTATGGCCCAGGAACATTGTAGGGCCGTAAACCCCTAAAATGGTGCCAAACATGCCTTTAAACTTGTCCATAAGCTTAGAAACTATTAGGGGAATTAGGCTAGGGGTGTGTTAACATAAAAACTCATGGATTTAGAGGACAAAGGAGAGTTTACGGCCCAAGCACAAGCTTAGGCCGTAAACACCTCAAAATCTTGTATAAAGGTCCCAAATGTACTCCAAACTCATCCTAGGGCTTATTACATAATTTAGGGACTTATCCTCTTGAGTTTAGACACTTGAAACACTCCAAAATGATTTAAAGAAAGGATTTTACGGCCCAGACAAAGTTCAAGGC
Source organism: Lactuca serriola (assembly GCF_051521515.1). Lineage (NCBI taxonomy): Eukaryota > Viridiplantae > Streptophyta > Magnoliopsida > Asterales > Asteraceae > Lactuca > Lactuca serriola. The sequence goes on from NC_136412.1 coordinate 296,828,265, forward strand.
TGTAAACACCCTAAATCATGCCAAAAAGTTAGTTTTTGCCCCCCAAATGACCATAGGCTATCTCTATAAAATGCTAGAAAGGATTTAAGGGCTTAAACACAAGGAAAATGAGGGATTTCTTGGAGTTTACGGCCCAAGCATTTATCTAGGCCGTAAAATCCCCAAAACCCCCTCAAATGTTAGTTTTAATCACCCATAATAGCATCAAACTTCATAAGAAAATTCTAGAAAGGCATTAGAGGCTTGAAACTTCACAAATCACTAAGGGTGAGAGTTTACGGCCGTAAACTCCCTTGGGAGAGTTCCTAGGCCATAAACTCCTATAAAATGCCCTTAGGAGCCTCAAATCCACTCATGCCCTTTTGGAAAAATGCTTAGAATAATTCAATGAACAAGCTAGAAGCATCAAACACCCAAGAGTAGAACCTTGGGAGTTTACGGCCGTAAACTCCCTTAGGTTGGGCCGTAAACTCCTTTTTTGGTCCATGTTGATGCTTTAAATTCATTCACACACTTGATACTTGAGTTTAGCAAAGTTCCACAACTGATAGGAGACCCTTAGCACCCTTAAACGCTACCCGGGACCCCAAACACTCAACCAAAAGTGTTTTCCACTCCTTTGAGTGTGTATAATTGTTTAATTAGTATATTATATGCTAATTGTATGTGAACATATGTTATCATATGTTAAAATAGGTCCTTGTGGGTGTTCAAGTCCTTGCGTGACCCCGAACGCCCAAACGGCACTTTCGTCGGACCTACTTACACCAGGTGAGTTCATACCCCTGAATGAACCTTTTAAATGCTTTTAAATGTTTTTATAGGGGGGAATTACAAGTTAAACATGCCAGTTATCATATCAATCACATGTGATTGATAACCCGCATGCACAAGATTTTGCCACTATACACTGTTTTTACCGAGTAGGACGCTTTAACGCTTCTTCAATTGTTTTAAAACTCTTACTTATACCTTTTGAACTAAATTCATTCTAAAATGGTTTGTGAAAGATTTTCCAAGATTTTCAAACATATTTTACAAAAGAATACAAAGTGTGAAATTTTCTGTTCGTAAAGGCTTATCATTAATATTCCTTTTTACGTATATTTCTATGAGAAGTTATTGCTGATTCGCTTATACTTATTTCATATTCCTACTCTGTAATGCTTCCACTTATACTGATAGTCGCTTATACCTGATGACGCTTATACTTATTCATGCTCTTACTTAGTGATACGATTCTTCTTCGCTTATACTTGATAACAACTCTACTTCACTTATACTTGATATCGACTCTATTTCACTTATACTTGACACACCCTCGTTTCAATTATTGTCGTCACTGTCTCGTGATACGCTTATACTTATTCGGCACTTCTACTTCACTTGCGAACGCTTTTACTTCACTTGTTAGGCGCTACTACTTAACAAGGATCACTTCTACTTGAAACACACTTAGTTATAGTTAGATGTATGTCCTTGCTTATATAGGTATATATATAAGTAATGATTGAAAGACTTAGGAAGGCTCGTCTGCCCTATTTCCTTTTCTTCGTTGAGATGTGGTCTGGTGGGATCGGGTAGCTGTCCGAAATTCGTTTGGTCCATTAGTTAAATACTATGTATATGAGTATGGACATACAGGTCAAGTCAGTTAAGGGTCTCTACCTCTATTCTACACTTACTATAGAAACACACTACCCACTGTTTGGAAGTCTCTACCTCTAGTATATCACTTACATTAGAAACTCATTTACCTCTAGAAACACACTATCCTCTATTTGGGATGCATCTTCGGGACGCGGCCTTCTCCGTCGTCTAGTTGGTAACCAGAGTCTCCGGTAGGGAGAGCGGACATTGTATGTATAGGCCTATACGGGATTGACAACCCCGCACCCTGACTGCTAGCTACAGTCCACGGCCCACCAAGCCAAGGGGTGACAAATGTCACATTATATAGATGCTTGTAGGGCGTCTGGAACTCTAGTCAGTATGGTTACGAGTATCCTGGGTTGCCTTATAATTCATGGCTTTAAGGTAACGGTATTTTCGTCAGCAATTTACACTGTATGCTGATGTCACTTTTCAGAGTCGCACTGTTTTGACCTTGCTAGACGTATCTTTCCTATGATACTATCTGGGGTCTGTAGTCTCTGGTTTGACCTTGCTAGACGTATCTTTCCTATGATACTATCTGGGGTCTGTAGTCTCTGTTTTGACCTTGCTAGACGTATCTTTCCTATGATACTATCTAGGGTCGGTAGTCTCTGTTTTGACCTTGCTAGACGTATCTTTCCTATGATACTATCTGGGGTCTGTAGTCTCTGTTTTGACCTTGCTAGACGTATCTTTCCTATGATACTATCTAGGGTCTGTAGTCTCTGTTTTTGACCTTGCGAGATATACCTTTCATTTGGTAACGTCTACAGTCTGTTTTCGCTGTTTGACCTTGCTAGATGTATCTTTCATTTGATACCGTCTGCGGTCTATAATTCACTGTTTTGGACCTTACCAGTTGTACTTTTCATTTGGTACCTTCTGGGGTCTGTGTCTCTACTCGATAGACGGAGCCAGGCGTGTTGTTCATTCGATACTTTCTTGGAGTCTATGATTCCTCTGCCTTAGTCAGCAGTCCTCACTGCTGAGGCATATGTCATTTCCCTGCCGTTTGTTGCTTTCTTTAGTAATCAAATTCAATGTTTTGATAAAAATAGCAATTAAGGGAAAACTACTTTTTACTACATTACACTGACCAGTCTTGGTAGAAGGCTGCATTTATTAAAGAAAATATAGGATTTTCTGGAAAGAACACTAATACACAGAAAACACTTAAACCACTACTTTATAAGCTATTTGATTAAATGACACTAAATACTTATGGACTCACCAGAATTTGTAAAAATGTTGATACTCGCTTTTCAAATAACTTGTAATCTCAGGTCAGCAATTAGACAGGTACATCCCCGGAGCTGCTGATGAAGATGGCTTAAGTACCTTGCTGCACTTTATATATTTTGCTTGTATTACTTTGATACCATGTAATGTAAACCTTGTAAAACTATTACTATTAATGCAATGTTTTGTTGTACTTTGATTACTATATGCATGTGTTGTGATACTTGACATGACGTCATCCACCCCAGAACGTTTCCGCCGTTCCGGTTTTGGGGTGTGACAAGTTCAAAGAAGCATGTTCTTTCTGCGAGACAAACATTTATACTCCTTTGCTGATTTGAACACTATACTCGCAATGACTGAAGCTTGCAAGGCGAACTCCTCTACTGATCTGAAATGATTTTCGCATATGATCAAATGGTACATGTTTGTCCGAAACAGTCTTCTGAATTTAATGCTAAAATAATTCAAGGTGTAGTGAAGACAACAATGAAGAATCTCCTTTGGAATTTGACACAGTGGGGGAGATTGTTGGGTTTATTAGTGTTGTGCCAAATATGTATTATATAGGTTTATTAAATCCAAGATGGGCCTGTCCATTCTCGTTTTGGTCTTTCTAGTCTTAGCATATATATAGTGCATGCATGTAACATTAGGGTTAATGCTTTTTACACTTTAGCTACCCTAACAGCCGTTTGTATGCTCTTACGGAGAAGTTCTTGAGAACTCTTATAGATTTGTTTAATCAAATCATTCGGCACTCGTTTGATCTTCATTGTTCTTGTCTTTAATTCACGATCTTTAATATAGAATCTTTTGATCTTATTTATTGTTCCCACACCGGTAAACGGAACTACGATCCTAGATAAATTTTCGATAAACCTCCAGTAATACCCAGGTAAACCAAGGAAACTATGAATCTCAAATGGAGACCTAGGAACCTAGCACTTCATCTGTAGCACCTGACTCCTGGTACGTAAGATATATCTGAGTATTTTGTATTTTTGGCCGTGGACTCAGCGAGTTGGAGGCCCGACTCACTGAGTAGAGATGAAACTTGGGGCGCGGTTAAGTTGGCGACTCGGCGAGTCCGCGCTGTATGAGGTATTTTGGGGGGAACTCACTAAGCTTTGTGCTTACAGTTTACAGTTTTGGTTTCAGGTACCTCTTCATCGAAGGGGAAGGAGCTGGCGCGGTAGCGGTATATCATGCACACACACTGGTTTCCGCATTTACGAGACTTCTCTGGGATTTATACTCTGATATTTCGATTGGTTGTATGATTTGGCTTTTAGACATGGTTTACGTTGTGATGTGGTTCGATCAAACAATGTTTTTAATTATTAATGTTTTCTATAGTATAGGGATCTTCATCTGGATTATTGGTGGCCCTGCATGAAGCGGGATGTGGCATGGTACGTTGAGCGGTGCTTGACCTGCAGGAAGATCAAGGCCGAACATCAGAGGCCGCATGGGAAGATGCAGTTGTTGGACATTCCGTTGTGGAAATGGGAAGATATCACGATGGATTTTATCACGAAGCTTCCCAGGACCGCGCGTGGAGTAGATTCGATTTGGGTCATCGTGGATCGATTGACCAAGAGTGCTCACTTTATCCCGATTCAGGAGAGTATATCGGCCGAGAAATTGGCCGACATCTATATCAGGGAGATCATGGCGCGGCACGGGGTGCCAGTATCGGTTATCTCGGACAGGGATGTGCGTTTTACTTCCAGGTTTTGGAAGAGATTTCATGACGAGTTGTGCATTCCTTTGCATTTTAGCACCGCCTTCCACCCGCAGACGGATGGTCAGAGCGAGCGGACCATTCAGACTTTGGAGGATATGTTGCGGGCATGTGTGTTAGATTTCGGTGGTAGCTGGGATACCTATCTTCCCTTGGCCGAGTTCTCATACAATAACAACTACCACGCGAGTATTGACCGTCCCCCATTCGAGATGTTGTACGGACAGAGGTGTAGGACCCCGATATGTTGGGGTGAAGTTGGCCAGAGGGTCATGGGTAGCACCGAGGTGGTGCTCAAGACGACCGAGAGGATCCAGCAGGTTCGGAGCAGGCTTCAGACTGCTCCGAGTCGGCAGAAAAGTTACGCCGACAAGCGTCGATCCGACTTGGAGTTCCAAGTCGGGGATATGGTTCTCCTGAAGGTGTCGCCTTGGAAAGGCGTCATTCGATTCAGGAAGCGGGGCAAGTTGGGCCCGAGATTTATCGGACTGTTCAGGGTTGTAGCCCAAGTGGGCAAGGTGGCGTATAGACCGGATCTGCCAGTCGAGCTCGGTCAGATCCACAGCACTTTCCATGTTTCTCAGCTGCGGAAGTGCTTAGTGGACGATTCTGCAGTAGTGCCGTTGGAGGATATTCAGGTTGATGACAGCCTGAATTACATTGAGCGCCCAGTCGCAATCCTCGACAGGAAGTCAAAGGATTTGAGGAACAAGAGGGTAGAGCTAGTGAAGGTGCAATGGCAGCACCGCAAGGGTTCAGAGTGGACTTGGGAGCCGATGGAAAAGATGATGGAGCATTACCCCGAGCTGTTTCAGGATCGAGCAGCAGACTTCGAGGACGAAGTCTAAAACAAGTGGGGGAGATTTGTAGCACCTGACTCCTGGTACGTAAGATATATCTGAGTATTTTGTATTTTTGGCCGTGGACTCGGCGAGTTGGAGGCCCGACTCGCCGAGTAGAGACGAGACTTGGGGCGTGGTTAAGTTGGCGACTCGGCGAGTCCATATTATGGACTCGGCGAGTCCGCGCTGTCTGATGAAACCCTAATTTCCAAGGGTTTGCACCCTATTTAAACGACCATTTGCGCCCCAACTCCACCCCCATTCACCCTCAGAAGCTCTCCATACGTTCTAGCCCTTGTTCTTGTGAGTTTGAGGCTTATTAGTGTGTTTCCTTGAAAATTTTGAGAAGGAAGAGGAGTAGATCAAGAGGAAGGGAAGGAAGCCAAGCATCTCTGTGTTCTCTCAGTAATTTCTTTGAGGTATAACTCGTTATCCCTCTGTTTCTAAGCTTGTTACTCCATTAAAGTCCTTCTTGAGCCCTTCCCCAAGCTTGCATGTGCAATATAATTCGTAATAAGCTGATTGGCCTCTAGATCTAGGCATGGTTGAGCTCCAGGAGCTCAGATCTACTGCCTTTATGGACCCATATTGCATGAAGACCCTAGATCTACTCATTTGGTGCATTTTGAACCCTAAAACTCTCAGGGTGAATATCTACACGTAAAGTTGGATACTTTACGTGTTATTCATGCTCTAGGAACCCAGATCTGTGGATAGCATAAGCTGGATTCAAGAAGAATCCAGCATATAATGATTTCATGGTAACGAATCGACGAGTCGTTCATCTGACTCGGCGAGTCTGCTCGCGAGTCTCCGAGTTTGTCCCCTTTTCGTTGTGTCGAGTAGAGTAGTGAGTCACGGGGTGTGACTCAGTGAGTTGGAAGCCGAACTCATCCATGGAGGAACTCGGCGAGTCGTTGCCCAGACTCGGCGAGTTCAAGGCAATCTCCTTAGATCAAGATCAGACTCAGCGAGTTGTTCATACAACTCGGCGAGTCGCAGCATAAGTGTTCATTGGATGAAGATGAACTCGGCGAGTTGTTCATACAACTCGGCGAGTAGGATGAAGGACTTGAACATCAGTTTGAAAGGAGAACTCGTCGAGTCAACGCCTAACTCGATGAGTAGAAACGGGATCCAGGTCAGTCGATTGGACAGGGACTCGGCGAGTTGGCAAGCCAACTCGGCGAGTCGGGTCAACTGAAAATTGACTCTGATTTGACTTAGGGCATGATCAGGGGTAAAATGGTCATTTTACCCAAAGGACAGTTAGCAGTGTTTGATTGAGTGTGTAGTGGGAATTTCAGCCGGAGGATTCCGGAGCAGCAGCAGCAGTAGGCGATCAATTCCCACACATACCAGCAGCTATTTCGAGGTGAGTCTCCTTCCAGTAGGAACAGGTCTAAGGCACCAAGGCCGACCCGTGTGGACGAGATGTTAGCACTAGAGTGTGGGCCGAGCCTGTATCTCTTGGTCTAGTTAATTATGATATATGTGTCGGTATGATAGAGTTGTCTATACTTGTTGTCCGTGTGATACTTGTATATTATGGGTTAGCGGTTGAGTGTGGGCAAGGCCCGTATCTCTCCGAGAGTGGAGTGTGGGCTAGGCCCGTATCTCCCAGATAGTAGAGTGTGGGCGAGGCCCGTATCTCCCGGCCAGCAAAGTGTGGGCAGGGCCCATATCTTCACGAGTGTGGGCGAGGCCCGTATCCCCCGGCTAGCGAAGTGTGGGCAGGGCCCGTATCTTCACTAGTGTGGGCGAGGCTCGTAACTCCTAGTTGAATGTTGTATGTTATATGCTTGCATGGTATGAGGTATTTTGGGGGGAACTCACTAAGCTTTGTGCTTACAGTTTACAGTTTTGGTTTCAGGTACCTCTTCATCGAAGGGGAAGGAGCTGGCGCAGTAGCGGCACATCATGCACACACACTGGTTTCCGCATTTACGAGACTTCTCTGGGATTTATACTCTGATATTTCGATTGGTTGTATGATTTGGCTTTTAGACATGGTTTACGTTGTGATGTGGTTCGATCAAACAATGTTTTTAATTATTAATGTTTTCTATAGTAATGTTTTAAAAAAAACAAAATTTTGGACGTGAAAATTGGGTCGTTACATCATCACAAACTCGATATTGGTCGGATCAACCAAAATACCCTTCTAATTGACAAGATGCCCCAGCAACTACACCTTGTGCAACCAAAACTCGCACTTGGAGAATTTGGCATATAGCCTCTCCCTCTTTAGAGTATCCAAAACCTCTCGCAGATGATCCTCATGCTACTCCTTGGTCTTAGAATAGACCAAGATATCATCAATAAACACAATGACTGACCAATCCAGCATTAGTCTACAAACTCGGTTCATGAGATCCATAAACGCTGCTGGTGCATTGGTGAGCCCAAAAGGCGTCACCAAGAACTCTTAATGACCATAACGAGTCCAAAAGGCCGTCTTATGAACATCCTCATCTCGAACCCTCATCTGATGATATACTGAACGCAAATTAATCTTGGAGAACCAAGACGCACCCTATAACTAGTTAAACAAATCACCAATCCTTGGAAGAGAATCACGGTTCTTTACCGTTAAAATGTTCAACTCCTGATAATCAATTCACATCCTGTGGGAGCCATCTTTCTTCTTTACGAACAGGATTGACGCTCCGCAGGGCGAACTACTTGATCTAATAAACCCCTTGTCTAACAGATCCTGCAGCTGTCTAGACAACTCCTACATATCCGGAAGTGCTTACCATTAATGTTTATGGTTTTAGTTGCCTCTGGTTCGAAGTGGAAGGGATCGACATGACCGCACCGCATACACTAGTGTTCTACATTCTATGATTTTGATTTGTACTCTGATAACTATTTTCTATATTTCCAAACTTTGATTGGCTTATGAAATAAATGTTTGATGGTTTTGGTTGTCTTAAAAATAAAAAACTTTACTTAGTATTGTTGGGACGTTACAAAAGGAATATGAATGAAGTTGAAGTTAATGATAATTAAGCCTTAAACATCTATTTTAAAGTATAGTAACTACATGTAATTCATTTTGAGTCACCCATGAAATAGTCAATAAAAACAATTTGGAGGTAACTAGAGTAGCATTATCTTACTGGAGAAAAATTAAGAGGGCCACGAATAGGTTTGGGTGGGTGAGAAGTACCAAAAAATCTCTAGAATTAACATATAAAGAGATTGGGGACACCATGTCCATCCACCCGGGCACCATCACTAGTTTGAATGGTACCAATATAGTTAGGCATGTTGCGGTTCTTCATAGTTTTATGGAAAAAAGAAGAGTTTTTTTCTCCTTTACGAAGCTAATCAACTATGGCCTTTTGTTTGAGAAATCTCTCTTCATCACAGCAAGCCTTATTATGAGACAAAGAAAAATGTTTCAAGGACTTTATCAAGAACAATTTGTAACCTATCAAGTTTAGTGTGCATGCTGATGATATTGGTAGAAATATTACTTTGGTTCTTTAAGAACTTTATAATGGGGTCTTTCAAGAAATTCAGGTTTTGGGAAACCTTAAACATTTTATCCACATGGATGCTAGGGTCCTCGTTCTAGGCAACAACCTGATTGAAATGAAGATGAGATGAAAAAAATATATTGTTTCTCGGGGTTGATAAATCGTCGTATCATGATGGTTTTTTGGCTAAGTTATCCATAACCACTTGGGATATTATTGCTTCTAGCATATTATCAGTTATTTATGAGTTCCTTAATTTTGTAAGACTCTAAATACTACCATATTTTCCTTCATCCCAAATTCTAATTCATATTCTAGAGTCACTAATTTCTACCCCTTTACTTGATGTAATGTTATCTACAAGTATAATATCAGAATCATTGTAGATTATATGAAAGACCATCTTTCCTTTTTAATTAATGTTAATCAATATAAGTTCATTAATGGTTACCTAACCATAAACAATGTGCTTCTTGTGTAAGAGCTTATGAACGATTTTCATAGACATATGGGTCTAACAAGATGAGCCTTCAAAGTTAACATCCAAGAATCTATGTCATGATCTACTAGCATTTCCTTTACACTTTGTTACTTGGGTTTGGCTTTCCCCTGTAAATGATTGACTGGATTATGAATTGGGTATCAATTGCTGCATATTTATTATTATCAACAAGAAAATTTATGGATTCTTTGAATTTTGATGGGGGTCTCAAAATGGGGATCCTATATACATGTATATATTCACCTTGGTTGTCGAGGTCCTTAAAATATTGATGACAAGGAGGATTGTTGAGTTTGATGCTTTCAAGTTCCATAGAAATTGTCACTTTGTGTCATCTATGACTCGCTAACTTAGTTATCTACCGTCTTTAGCCCCTATCATGATAAGTTCAAGAATGAGGCCTTTTACTTTAAAGTGTATGTAATGGCTAGGAATGTCAAACAAAATAAATCACTTTCCTAAAAGGTTCCTTCCTATCAAATATCTTGGTTATCCCTTCATCTGCACCCGCCTTTTCCATACATTGTAATGCCTAGTTGATAATGTAAAAAACAAACTCAATTATTAAAAGAAAAAATCTTTATCTCTTTTGTTCGTAGATCCTACTCATCCTTTTATTCTGTTTCAGATCTATTGGGCTTCTATTTTCATCATCTCCAAGACTGTTAACAAGGAGATTGAGAATTTGAGGTGTCCTATGGTGCCAACGAGAAATGAAAATGGATAGAGACAAGTCTCTTAAAAACATGTGTCTCCCTAAGACTCAAGGCAAGCTTGGTATAAAGGGTCTTTCTAGACAAAATATGATTGCCATAGCCTACCATATCTGGAGGATCCTTACCAATAATGATCCCATTGGGTTCAAATTGATACACTTTTATTGACTCATGAATCATAAGTTTTCGGATGTCCCAGTTAGAGTTGTATGAGCTAGGGATGGTGTAATATCCTTGACATGAAATATAAGATTAGAAAAGTCATTGTTACTCTGATGGCAACACTGTCTCTACCTGATATGATAATTGGCACCATGTTGGTCTTTTTCTCGATTTTTGACCCCTCGCATTATCCCTTGATGCTATGGTCAAATACATTATTTATAGGATGGTGTTTGCCTCCACCTCTAGAGTGACACATATATTGCTCTTTGTTACCCCTCCCTTCATATTTTCTCTCCACCCCCTAGAAAATTTCATCGAATAAATAAGGTTGTGTTTCCTCTTATTTATCTACTAGGCGAATGTCTGCGCGTTGCGCAGAAGCATCTATATAGCTGAAATCTTTACAAATATATATAATTTTTTTAAATATAACAATAATGTTGTTTTTAAATTTGATATAATAATTTGTATACTAAGTTGATATAATATATTGATTATTTTGAATTATATGATAATATATACATCTATTAAAACTGCAAAATCTCAATCTTTTGAATGACCTCTACCTGTGGGTTACTCATGAATAAAATTAAATGTGATATGCAGTTTAATGTTATTTATAGTTGTTGTTATTGTTAATTAAATTTTTAAATTTATTTGTTTAACGTTTTAATTTCTATCATTGTAATTATTTAAAACATCAAACAATTTTTTTTAAAGGTAACATTATAATCATTTATATAGAGTTATTTTTAACTATTGTTATTGGAAGTTATTTTAAGCTACTTATTTCAAACTTTTAACGATTATAAAAATATCTTTAAGAAATATTTTAGTTAAATTGATATTACAATTTAATTTTTTCATTTAGCACTACAATTTATCACTTTTAACTATTCACAAAATATTCATTGGGTTATTTAAGTGGAATTGAAATTTATATTGAAGTTGACCATATAATGTTATACTGTATTTAAATTAAGAATTTAAGTATTTTGTCCAAACTGTTCAAAAGTTGTAGCTTTAAATTGATAATGGTTTACATACAACAACATATTAAATCTAATAAATTAAGTATAATATATTAAAAGTTAAAGACATAGCTTTATAATTAGAAGTAAATATATTATTTTAATATTGAAATTTAGTTTATTTATGATTACACTTTAGGTTTGATACTTATTTAACCTTATTAACCAACTTACAATTATTATTAGAAAGACACTACAATTTATCACATTCAACTATTTATAAAATATTTTTTGGGTTGTTTAAGTTGAACTAAAATTTATATTTAAGTTAATCATGTAAGATTATATTTAAATTAACAATTTAAGTATTTTATATTGTTCAAAATTTGTAGCTTTAAAATGATAATGGTTTACATACAACAACATATTAGACGTAATAAATTAAGTATAATATGTTAAAAGTTAAAAACATAAGTTTATAAGTAGAAGAAAATATATTCTTTTAATATTGAAATTTAGTTTATATATTTAGGTTCTATATTTATTTAACCTTATTAAATAACTTATAATCATTATTAGAAAAAATTAAAAATTCATGAGAGTTTCAAATTAATGTGGTAAAAGGAAAAATGAATGAGAGTTTCAAATGAATGTGGTGAAAGGAAAAATGCTTCCTTTATAAGTATACTAGGCGAATGCCCGCGCGTTGCGCATTGGGATAATTATGTAGTTTAATATGGTTATATATGGTTTAATGTATTGTGAATAAGCCATACATAAAACTTGTATGCGATTAAATAACGTGTATATTTTTTGATTTACAGATTTTTTATCATAATAAATAATGAAATTTTTTTACTGTTAGTTTAAAATTTTAAATGTAATTTTTATATACATATTAGTATCTAATGTAATTAGTTGATGATTGATTAGATATGGATTCTCATTTGTGGTCGTCTATTTATGTTGAACCTCATAAAAATACATATTTAACAACTTTTGTTAGTTTTACTATTGAATAGAAAATGGTGTCGTATTTTAAGTAAATATAAAAAGTCTCATTCTCAATCTATTTTAATATAGTGACATATTTTAAGTTTATATAAAAAATCATATTCTAGAACTAATGAAAAGAAAAAATGGAGCCAAAATTTTTAACCATAATAAAGTTGATTCCAATTAAAAAGTGCTCAATGGAAGATAATATCATTCAATAAACATCATAAGATATTTACGTTATATTCAAATTACTGACATCATTTTTGTAAGAGTCATTCAAAATATATGAGACTATAGTGTCTAATACAACAATGTAATAACCAAATGACCCTAACATAATTTAAATGAAATATAATTATAATATATTATCTATGTAACTAAATTTCTGCACAACATGTGGGATTCGTCTACTATATGATATTCTTCTAATATATTATATTATAGTATAAACATTATATTTGGAAAACCACTTTGAGTTATATTGTAGTTTATAACATTAAATTTGTGATGGGCTGTATTTGACACACATTTATGTATTTATATATATAACAAATCTTATATAAACATCCAACCTAAATATTCATTTTCAAGTTTTCTTTCTTCGCTACGTAAATAAACTTTTGTTATAAAACCAAAAATGGAATAAAAGACACTTAAATGTATAATCATGATATATTGTATTTTGATTGGGGCTTGTACAAAACATGCATCAGCATATATTATTAATTTATCTTTTGTTTTGGGTAATTCGAATAAGATAGCTTCAAATCCAACGTATCAAACAGATTACCCATTTACTAAAGTCTAAAACCCAAAAACTCAAACATGTTCTAATATCATATAAATGCATGAGGTTTTAGCAAATTATTATCTCATATGAATTACCATTGATTATGTGTGATTAATTATTAAGAAGGTGAAAAGGTTTGGGGGTTTCAAATACATGAGGTTTTAGTAAATTGTTGGGGGGGGGGGGGGGGGGTTCAAATGCATGACAATCAAGGGAATATGCAAGCTTTATAAGTACGTAAGATAATGATTAGGGTTGTTTGGCTTTGTATGTATCCAGATGAGCTTGTTGTCGAGTGGCATCATCTTTTATGATTCTATCAAAACATCCTATATCATGTGTTCATCTTATGGGTAGCCCTCAAAGAATATCTCAAAACGTATAATAAAATATGTATCTTGGACCCAATAAAAATCTCATATATAGTTTTTGTCACATTTGCTTTGATACCACCTCTTCTTGAAATGTGCCTACCCTTCTCAGGTTTGGCAAGACATGAAAGCCAAATTGAATCTCAACAAGGTTCCCGACAAGTGGATTGACATCACCTACCTTTTCAAATAAGCCTCGAAAAGTAAGATTATTTGATATATTATTCAATGTTTTATGCTTGCAGGGACCGTCAACCACATGTGGGTCGAAAGAAACAACAAGGTCTTCAAGAATAATATAAGGAAATTTGAAACAATTGTTAAGAATACTATTATTGATGTTCGCTTGAGACTCATGAGCCTTTTATCTTACGCCCTCCCAAACTTTTTAAAGTCAATATCCTTTAGAGGCTTCCTTTGCATAATGAAGATATCTGTGTAAAGAACCTGCCTTGACTCTTCCTCAAAAAGTTTGTTTCTTCCCTATCTTTGTAGTTAATTTTTATTTTTGTTTTGATGTTTCCTTATGAATTTGTGTTGGGTTCAGAGTTTATGTGTACTATTTAGATTATTCTTGTTTCTAGGGCTAACTGATCAGCCATATTATGTCCATAAGTAGGGAATCGTTAGTTTGTATTGTATTAATCTTTTTAGAAAAAATTACAAGTTAATTTGGTCAATTGTGGTATGTCAAAAATTGGATGTTTGGTCCTAAATGTTTTGGAGTTGCACCAGTGGTCCAAACGGTTTCATTTGTTGTGAATTTGGTCCAAACGTATTTGAAAATATTTAAAATGATGAATTTGTTTTTATTTTCTTTACAACAATCAAAAATACCTCTCTCTCTCTCTCTCTCTCTCTATATATATATATATATATATATATATATATATGTGTGTGTGTGTGTGTGTGTGTGTGTAAAAATATATGCGTGTGTGTGTTTGATAAACACCCAAGAACATATTCATAGATTTAAAAACACTCAAAAACTGTGAAAAACAACTTCCTCCAACACCACCGTTCGCCCACCGTCTGCCACCTCCATCTCTACCTAAACTTTTTTTGCCACTTCATGTCTGCCAAAAAATTACCCCAAAAACAAAAACTATACATAAAATATGGGTTTATTCTTTGTCACACCCCCAAACCTGAACGGCGGAAACGTTCGGGGGTGGAGGACGTCATATTTAGTATCATAACAAATGAATAGTAAAGAAAGTACACACCACCGTAATATAAATATATTTGAAAAGTTTACATGATTGTATGTGTTACATGTTTGAATATCAAATACAATATGGTGATCCAAAATATGTTACTAACGCCAAAACGTTAGGCTTCAAAAGTAGTTGCTACATGGTTTAGCGTTTTCCTGAGAATACAAGTTATTTCAAAGAAAAAGTGTCACCAACAAAGTTGGTGAGTTCATAAGTAGTGTTTTGAGAAATTGTATGCCATTCGAAAGTTCGTGTATGATTTCCAGAAAATCCGATATTTTCTTATGAGTGTATGAAATGAGTATAAATGATTGTTGTATAAATTGTATGTATTTGAACCAGAAAAATCCTATATTTAAATAAAAAAAGTGAAATGCAATCTCAAATGTCCAAGACCGTAACCTGTAAGCAACTATGACATGCTCAAGATAATGATGTATAGTCTTATTATAACACAAAACTATAAGAAGATTTGTATTTGAATGTGAAAAGAACTGTATCCGTTACTTTTCCCGTGAAAACGTAATACCATAATAATTGTCTATCCAATGAGTTTTTATAACCGTACTATCATAATTTGCCTATAGCGATGTTCTGCAGACGTCGAAATGAGATGACACTTGTCACCCCGGGGACTGTAGCTAGCAGTCAGGGCGCGGGATCATTAGTCCCGTATAGATCTATACACACTTGTCATGTTCTCCGGACGGAGATTCTGGTTATAAACAGGACTTCTAGTGGTACCTTAAAAGGTATATTAAAGATGAATGACTCACGAATTCTCAATTAAGTCTCGTATTAGAATGAATATGTTTGTCTCTGAAATGATTACCCTTTTCTACAGTGTTGACAAGGCATAATAATGATTTGTATGTTCTTGCATGTTAACAAAAATCCATATGATAGTTATAAAAACAACATGAAATGTATAACAAAAGATTGATGTTTTCACACGGGATTAACCATGTGTTTACTTGTATTCCCCCCCCCCCCCCTCCCCCGGTAAAGTGTTTTAAAATTAGATAAAACCGTATAAATGGGGGGTATGAACTCACCTGGTAGTTTGAAGAATGTGAGACGAAAATCGAGCAGAACTTCGACTGGAGAAAGTTGATTTCTCGGGATTTTCGGGAATCTCGGGAGCGTAAAACTTCCTTCAGAACTTGAATATGAAAATCGAGGCTTCGGGATGGCTTCGAGGGGTTAAACGCAAAGCATAAGCACGGGAAAGTGAATAAGTGAGCAACTAAACTCGGAACACCCTTGAGTTCTATTTATAGGCCAACTTTTGGGGTCTCACGACGTGAGAATTGAGTTGCTCACGTCGTGAGGTCGACCCTTATCCTCTTCCATGGACGAGACGTCTGCTAACGGCTCTAGAACCCATTAGTCACAGGCTCACGTCGTGAGCTGTCTGACAGCTTTGTTTTTCATGTCTCGAACTTCAGAAATTCATATCTCTCGCATACGAGCTCCGATTTTTACGTTCTTTATATGCACACGTAGGTGAGATTATGCTCTACAACTCTCATTTAGACTTCGTTGGCTAATTTTGAATTTATTTTTAATATTATGTTTTTAACAGGCCGGGACAGGAAAAGTCTGTTAAAAATTCATAACTTCTTCATCTGATGTCCGTTTTTGTCAGTATTTTTACCTTCATACTACTATTGTTGAGATCTTCGATTCTCGTTTAGGTTGCGTTGGCAAAAAGTCGCTCGATCTCTATTTCGAGTTTTTAGCTATCTACTGCTATGATTGAAACTTCGAAAAATCATAACTTCCTCATACGAAGTCAGATTTGGGCGTTCTTTTTATGTAAGCTTATGGTTTAATGATATCTACAACTTTCATTTAGACACCTAAGGTTGAAAAGTATTTTGTTGAAATTTCTCGTTTTCTGCTTAACAGTGTTTTACCGGATTCGCTACGGATCTTAAATTGGTCATAACTTCTTCGTTATAACTCGGATTTTTGTGTTTTTATACTTTTGGAAACCTTATTACGACATCTACCACTTAGTACACTCAACCGAGATTTTTGAACATTTCATTTTTGATGTTAGTTTTATTATTTCATAAAAGGGATTACCATATTTGACTTTTAGTCACTACATTGACCTGAAATATCTGGTTGTTATATTCTTGAGTTCGCCCCTGTCGGATGAGTACAACATACATAAATCATATCTAATGAACACACACACAAAATCAGATCAGATGTACACACACATACACACACAAAATCAGATCAGATGAATAAACGCAAAATCAGATGAACACACACACATAAAATCTGATGAGCACATGCACACAAAATTAGATAAACACACACACACATGAAATCTGATGAATACACACCCTAACCAAACCAGAACCTATCGATGAACATATATGAAGTAGATCTGACAACAAAAAGAAGATCAAATGCAAAAGAAGCAGGTCTACGCCGCCTTTTTCACAGATCTACGTCGTCGACCCCCTTTCTCAGATCTTACATTGACACTAGGGAAGAAGGATTGTCGCCCTCAACCATCATCGAGATCTGAAAATGATTGGGGATCAGATCTAAAAGCCATCATCACTGTTAGCAGAGAAGGCGAACCAAGATCTGAAGATTTAGGGTTTTGGCAGCAAATAGGGTTTTGTCGTTGCCATCGCTACCATAGAAAACAAACTAAGTTCTAATAATAGTTTTATAACAATAGAGGTGGTGTCGAATGTGGTCCAATGAATCAAAGATCGGCAAACAAAGAATTGGAGTTGAGTTTTTTCCTAATGAAAACTAAATTGGAGGAGAAAGAAAGATGAGAGAGTGGAGCCTCTTGTGAGAGAGTGGTGTCTCCAACGAGAGTGTGGCAGCTCCTGTAATAAGGTGGCGACTCCGGTAAGAAAGAGGGAAAGTAGGGAGGGTGTGGAGTTCTTCAGGTCTAGAAAGATCGGGTGGAGCAAGAAAGACGAGAGGGGTGGAGCCTCTTGTGAAAGAGTGGTGGTTCCAAAGAGAGTGTGGCCGGTAATAGGGTGGCGACTTCGATAAGAAAGAGGGAAAGTAGGGAGCGTGTGGAGTTCTTCAGATCTAGAAATATTTGGTGGTGTTTGAGTTCATGAGAGAGAGAGAGAGAGAGATAGAGAGAGAAAGAGAGAGAAAGAAAGAAAGAAAAAAGAAACAGCGGGGTGATATTTTTTGTATTTTCTTTTAACCGATGCTATAAATAAAAATGAGAAAACAAAATATAAATAGTAAATAAGTCATTTTAAGTTTTTTTTTTATACATATTTTAACCAAACCTACAATAGAGTTCATTTTTTGGACCAGTGGTGCAATTCCAAAATATTCTGGACCAAAGTTTCAATTTTTAACAAACTATAAGGACCAATTTGCAATTTTATCATTTTTTTTATTAATTAAATTTTAACAGGAGTTTTCCCATCTTTAATAAAATAAATAAATAATCTCAAACCATACTTTCATTTTATTTAGAAAACACAAATTTATATCATTATTTTATAGTAACCATCACCTAGTGGCTCACCTAGTTAGGACATTGGCTCCTAGAAAAACACATTTTATAGATTGTTCTATTATATTCTATTATATTTAAATATAAATATAAATATATATATATATATATATATATATATATATATATATATATATATTATATGTATTATTAATTCAAAGTTAATGTGTCTAAAAGACGACTAACAAGTTGGCATAAAAGCATCAAGTTACTAGTGTCTTAATAATTTAAAGAAAAAGAAAGATATCCTAAAAAAGGCATAATATATGATGGTCCATCCACCTTAACAAAAACCTTAAGAACACATGCCCTTGGGCCTAATGGTAGAAAACATGTCCATTCAATCTTTATAGCTTTTAAAGAGGAAAATAGTCGGGTTCTAGAGGTGACAATTGTTGATACGATACGATAAAAATATATGAAACGAAACGAAATTGCGACGAAACTGAAATTCGAATTTGTGTTCGTGTCAAGTATAAAAAACACGACGTCGTGTCGTGTTCGTGTTCAAAATTCGACACGAAATTGACACAATTTAGCATTTGTCAGTTGTGTTTTTCGTGTTTGTCGTGTTATGTATGATTATGTATTAATTAAATAAATTAATTGTTATATTATGTCATCTTTGTCGTGTTGTGTCGTGTTTGTTGTTTTTTAATCGGTTCGTTTTCTTGTTAGTTGAAAAAAACATGACATCGTGTCATTTCGTATTCGTGTTACAAAAAACTTTTTCGTGTTGTGTTGTGTTGTGTCAGACAAAAACACAACACGATAGCCCGATTTACCACCTCTATCGGATCCAATGGGTTGAGTACTTGTTAAAATGGGTTACATTCATATGGATATGTCGACAAAAATAGTTTTTGTCAATATTATAACATTATATAATAAATTGTGTTAAAATATGATTTTAAAAATATAATCTTATTTTTGTGAATAAAGTAGTAATCTTCTCGGTCTTCAGCTAGTTCTTTCTCGGTCTTCAGTTAGTTCTAGTTTTGGTCATGGTAGTCCAACTTTAGAATTTCAGTTGGAGAGAGGTTTGACGTAAGGAGATTCTTTTTCACCTTTTCTAGTTCATTTTGACCATGGAGGGGTTGTACATTGGGATTGAAGATGCGATCAAAGCTGATTTTTATTGGTCTACATTTGTTGGGGATTGTAGTTTTTCGATTTCACATTTGTTCTATGCAAACATCATATTTATGGGAGAGGGGTACGTGACATTATCTTTAATATATGTAGAATTGTTTGTTGTTCTTATTTATCTTATGGTTTAGAAATTAATCTTCAAAAATTAAATTTGTTTGATGTGGGAGTGTGGTCAATAAACGTTTTCATTCATGGTTATGGTGAGGAGTTGTTATTGAGCGGGTAGGAGTTCAAGTAGAATGGGATTAGGGGTAAAATTGTTGAGTTCTATTTTTCAACTACGCCATAAATGTAGAATACTTTAAGGAAGAAGGTTTCAAGGAGGTATCTCAGGGGCGGATCCAAGGGGATCCCGGGGTAGCTTGGGATACCCCTTAAATTTTTTTCGATAGTGTAATTTTTGTTTACGTATCCTTCAAAAAAAAATCGGTATAATGTATTTATACGCATCCATCCACTTATAAACATAAACAAACAATTGGTTTGTTGTTTAAGGCATTGGCTTATTCAAGCAAAGGTCTCAAGTTCTATTCTCGGTTCTTACATATTCTTTGTTTATTTTTGTTTTATTTTCCCAGCTATTCTATCCCACATCGCTAAACACATGTAAACTCAGCCATTTTTTCTATTATATAAACCTGCTATGCTCATGCTTTATTTGATATCTACTTTGAGTCACATACTGATTCATGTATCAAAATTTACTTCAACTTCATGTTTATATAACAAGACTTGAGGTTAGCTAAGGATTCAATTAAGATTTGGGTTTAAAACCGAAACCGAACCAGGAAAATCCAAGCACCTCGGGAAAAAAATTAGGTTACCTTAAAAAAAATGGGATACTCCTTTATTTTGATCATGGTTCCGTCATTGAGGTATCTTAACTAAACAAATAGATGAGGCCATCAAACCATGTATTTGTGTTATTTGCATCAAACCCATCCAAAAATGACAAATACTCGTGATTTATATGTAGTGGATGGCTAAAAAATAATTTTAAGTATTTGGTAAAAAAAAATATCAATCATCTACTTGTCCAAAATAATAACCAGCGGTTTGGATAAAAAGAAAATAATTTTTTTTGATAAAAAAAATTCAATCTAGTTATATGTAGAGGTGCACAACCCGGATTTTTTTTTTCTAGATTCCGACCGGTTTTAAAAGGCACATAAATTTATGAACTTTTAATTTAAAACGTTGTAGCACAGTTTCGGTATTTGGTTGCTCATTTTGTGGGTCACATCAATCTTTTAATTCAAACGTATGTATCAATGAACTCAAACCATATCAACTTAGTCGGTCAAATAAGTAGATACCAGCAATGTAAGTATGTAAAGATCTGAAAATATAAAGAAAGGGAATGATGAATATGTATGGTTGCTTTATGCATATGTACACCTAATTTGGTGTCTTTTATTAAAATAAAAAGAAAAAACAGAACCCACATGTAGCATAGTGGTGAGCATTTTCAAAGCAATGATGAGAATAGAAGCAGCATCAAAGTCATTATATTTGGTGGTTTTCCTTCATTGACTTGAGTACAGTACCTATATATGTATTGGCATGTCATTTCTTTCAAATAAGTTGGATACTTTGTTTTTTTTGATATTTTTATAATAAAATAGATATTAACTTTTATGTTTTGGAAACAAAATTTGATTTGAGATGACAAAAAATAATTAGATTTTATTGGAGATTTTCTTAATATTTAAAACATGAAGTATCTACCCACTAATTATTTTTGTGATACCAAATTTTCACTAATTTTATTCAATAAAAACAAACTATCAAATAATGGTTAACTTCTTAAAAGATTTAAAAAAAAATAGCTAATTTATTTTTATACATTTAAAATGTTTTATAAAGTCTATTTATTAATTTATCATTTTCTGAACACATTATATATTCGAAATAGTTTAAAAAGAAATATTATTATACGATTCAGATTTAATGAATAAAATATATTACCATTCGAGATATATTGTTGAACATTGTAACGTTTAGATTTTTGTATTTGGTACACCTTAAAAAATTATTTACTTACAACTTTATAAAACATTTTGCGTACACTAAAACAATAGTTTACAAGAAGTTATCATCAAGAATCTTATTTGCATCAAGTACATGATCCGAGTCGGATGCTACAACAACCTAACATGCGACACAATAACAACAAAACACTTCATGTCAAAGGCTTAGTGAATAACATATACAATAGTATAACAACGGTTCATCAATGCATATCATAATATATATATGATTTACTAAATTAAAAAGTCAATTCTAGAGACTTTTTAATTTAGAATTGGATGAATAGGTGTCGGTTCATCAATGCACATGTGTCCACCGACTAGACATCTAAACGCATCTCAGCATATAACACTCGCGCCGCAACATTGACTTTTAACGACCAAAGATTTGAGCCAAATTAAAACATTTTAATTCATTCAAAAACCATTAAGTTCATACATCTTATTTTCAAAATAGTTTAACATCAGAGTATCCCCCAGAACCATATCACATGAATCATAAAACATGAGGAGCGGTACGATCACGCCTTCGCTTTGCCACGTTCTCCTGAAGTACCTGAAACAAAACACTAAACTGTAAGCCCGAAAGCTTAGTGAGTTACCCCTAAAATACCAACCACACACAAACATACTCATAACATATCGCAAATAGAACAACCATGCACATCGAGTCTACAGTGTGATTGGTCTGTCCACACTGGGCCTTCAATCCACCTAGTCCACTCTCTGAGTCTACAGTATGACTGGTCCGCCCACACCGGGCCTTCAGTCGGCCTGGTCCACTCTTTGAGCCTCGGCACGTCTGGTCTGCCCTCTTGGTGCCTTCAGCCTATCTGGACCGCTTGTTGGGCCTTCGGAATATCCGGTCCGCCCTAGGTATGTTAGCCTACAACACAAAGCAGGACCCGCCTCAACCCAACCCCCGTCAAACAACCATATGCACAATAAACAATTAATCGCATAACAATTCTTAACCAGACAAACAGTCTAACATATCACATAACATATCAGTAACATAGCAACCATCCTAAACCAGGATGTATCTAGCATATCAGTAACATATCAACCATCCTAAACCAGGATGAAATTTAGCATATCAATAACATAGCAACCATCCTAAGCCAGGATGTATCTAGCATATCAATAGCATTGCATCCATCCTAAACCAGGATGAAATCTAGCATATCAATAACATGGCAACCATCCTAAACGAGGATGTATCTAGCATATCAATAACATTGCAACATCCTAACCAGGATTCCGGCCTAACCAGTCACTAGCATAACATTACCCTATATACCGGGTACCGACCTTAACCAGGTCACTAACATAACACCATCCTAAATACCAGGATGCATATCTAGCATGGCAATAACATAACAAACAATACCCGGATTTCCATCCGATAAAGGGCCGGCCTTGGTGTCGTAGACCCTGTCGATATAGTGAGGAGCACTCACCTGCAATTGCCGACTGGAAAGATAAGACCAAGCTGCTCCGACCACCGACACGATCTTCACCACAGAACACTACCAAACAACCAATTCCATAAATACCCAAAATTACCAAAATACCCTTGGAAGTCAAACTGGTCAACTCTTGGTCAAAGTCAAAGTCCTCAGTCAAAGTCAACCTTCCTGGTTGATTCTACTCGCCGAGTCACCCCGACGACTCGTCGAGTTCCTATAATCAAAAACTCCCATAATACGACTTAACTCGCTGAGTCGCCCCAAGAATCGTCGAGTCCAATGATCTCTGAGTCCCATCCTGGCCGGCTCACTGAGTCGCCGACCGACTCACTTAATCCAAGGCTTTAACCAAAAGAGGTTGGGGTCTGCGACCAGACTCGCCGAGTCCAAGGCAATCTTCACCAGACTCGCCGAGTTGTTTTTCCACTCGCCGAGTCCATGCTTATGTTCATACAACTTGTCGAGTACACCCATGTGACTCGCCGAGTCTCTCCAGTTCTCAATCCATTCAGAAGCTTTCCGAACCATGCAGGGGCTCCAATCTGTAGATCCACCCTTCTACAATCTAACCCTCACATAAAGTTGCAAACTTTATGTGAAACCAAGGAGATATAGGCCCAAAACATACTAGGGCTTGGGTTTTAGACAAAGGGGCTTCACCAACAATTCAAAGACTGAAGCTTTATGACATTCTAGGCCATCATGAGTCTAGATCTGGAGTAGCAACCCTAGATCTAACTCCAAATCCGAGATAGGTCTCAAAACAAGTTAAAGAACTCCCAAAACAACCACCAAGGATGAACCACAAAGGAAATAGCTTAAGATAAGGGCTCCTTACCTTAGAGATGTGCCCAAATCTGATGTAGATCCCTGATCTATACAAACCCCTTGATGCTAGCTTCCAATTTCTCAAGCTCCTTCCAACAATGAAGCCTCACATGAAAATAGGGTTTTCAGGAACCCTCAGGGGGATTAGGAGGCTGGGGGAAGGACATAAAGTCCTTTAAATAGGGTGCAACTCTCTAGATTAGGGTTTTCTCTCTTCAGCACCAACTCGTCGAGTCCGAACCACTGACTCGGCGAGTTGACCACTTAATCCCGCGATCAATCCCGCTCCGAATCGACGAGTAGAATACCTACTCGTCGAGTAGCTTCCTTAGTTTACACTTAGCACCCTCCAACTTCTTGCTTCCGAACTTGGGATGTTACATGACTATTGACCAAGGTTGACTTGACTTTGACCGACGCACCGGGTCAATATAAAAGTGTGTCATGTTTTCCCAGAAATATCAATTTACTTTATAATTTCCTCATATTCTCCTTCTACATCACAGCTAAACGTCAATACACCTTGTATAAACAATTTAAAGCAAACTTCATGCTTTTGTTTCTCCTACTTGTCTCATAAATAAGTTATACCACTTGAAATAATACTTGTTATAGAAAAACGGATATTATAAGTATATAATGAAATGGATGAATTAGTGAAAAGACAATAGAAAATTAAAGTTAAATTATAATCAGATGAATGTAATGAAAAATTATTGAATAAAATAGGTTAAATCTATAAAAATTAAAACCAAAATAAATGTTTCGTAAATATTTAGTGGTTTATAAATAAAAGGAAGTAATTTCTTTAAGGGTGGATGAAGTGGTAGCGTGTTGGTGGTTTTGGGACGACGATATCGTCGGGAACATTACTCCGACTCACAATGGGGTGAGATTTTTGGCTCAGATGCAGGTTAAGGAACACGCGATTCCTCTTCTCCAACGTACAATATTTTTATTTATATATTTTTTATAAAATTTCATATTCTAAATATCCTTTTCTACCATTTTAAAAAATACTTTTTTCGATTTCATTCCATTTTACTCTACTTTGTCTACATTCCAATTTAGAATTTGGAAATGCATGTAATTCCTAGGCCAATTGTATTCGTAGAATGGTCCAAAATCAAAGAAATGATGTTAACCAGAGCATACATTGACACTTTAGAAAATAGTCAGATGAATCAACATATATCAGTATATTTTTGTCATATCAAATTAGAGGTTCAGATCATTCCACGTATCAAATTGCTTCCAAATGGAAAGATATGTATGGAAAAGTGAAGAGTTTAATGATATTTTCACATATAAGATCAATACCCACGAGTCTGAAGTTTCTAACAAATAAGTTTTAAACGTAATAAAAAATGACTATCGCGAACACTATAACATAAAAAAGTTTTCTTATGATGCGGCGTGAAATATTTTAAAAAATCACTCTTTTTTTTAGAATCTAAGTATTTCCTTTAGTTTCCGTTTGTCGTTTGTTTTTTTAGTTATTTCGTTTGTCATTTTAGGATTGAATTTATGTTATTGTGGTGTGGTTTTAGTTTATGTTATCGTAGTATCGTCGTTTTATTAAATGGTATTTTTAGTATTGTTTAATAGTGTTTTTGGTTTTAATTAAGTATAAGTTTATTTTAAAGTCTAAAAAAAATAAAACAATGTTATCTTTTATTTATTTAGAATTTTATAAATAAATTAAACTAATAATAGTGATGTGACAATTGAATTGAGTGAGTTGAAAAATATATCATTTGTATGTGTTGTGGG
The DNA here is from genome assembly GCF_051521515.1 of Lactuca serriola. Classification (NCBI taxonomy): domain Eukaryota; kingdom Viridiplantae; phylum Streptophyta; class Magnoliopsida; order Asterales; family Asteraceae; genus Lactuca; species Lactuca serriola. Next base: position 296,853,740 of record NC_136412.1, read on the forward strand.
TTAAAAAAAATAAAAGAAATAGAAAAGAGAAAAATAGATGTAAATTTTATATGACAATAAGTTGAACAAGTCTGAAGAGATACTTCCACCCGACTGATATTATTTTAAATAGTATTGATCTCTAAAATAAAGATATTTTAACTTTATAAACAAATAAGAAAATTGGTAACAAGCAATTTATTTATGTCATAAGTAATTGATAATTAAACTTACATATGATAATTTTAAAATTTATCATAAAATTGTAAATCTGTTGAATATACGTGACATGTATGCATAATTTATCAATATATTTTTGTATTTTATTAAGTTTAATTGTGAGTGTTATTTTTTGATAAATAAATTCATGTTATAAAATATGATTAAATAACAAGATAAATTATAGAGTATAGAAAGACATAAGAGTGAAGAGAACTTTTATTCAAATACTTGTGATGAAATCAACTTTCTAATACATATGGATCACTATTTATACAACCAAAATAAGATAAAAGATAAACTATGATGGTTTATTATTATACTCATAAAACTCATTGAAATGGTTGTTACTAATCTTCTTATTCTAATCATACATACTTATAAAGCTAGCATTTTTTCTTGAATCTCATGCATTTGAAACCCCAATTCTTTTTTCCTTTCACCATATTTATTTGAAACTCCCATGACTTTTCAATTTCTTTATAATAATAATTATAATTTGGTAATTAGGTTAAATAAATATCAAATCTAAAGTATTCATATATAAACTAAATTTCAATATTAAAATAAAATCTTTCATTCTACTTATAAAGTTATGTTTTTTTAACTTTTAACATATTATACTTAATTTATTAGTTTTAATATATTTTTGGATGTAAACCATTATCATTTTAAAGGTATAATTTTTGAATAATTTGTATAAAATACTTAAATTATTAATTAAAATATAACATTATAGGCTCAACTAAAATATAAAATTTATTTAACTTAAACAACCCAAAAATTATTTTATAAATAGTTAAAAGTGATAAATTGTAGTGACTTTCTAATAATGATTGTAAGTTGGTTAATAAGGTTAAATAAATATCAAACCTAAAGTGTAATCATAAATAGACTAATTTCCATTTTAAAATAATATCTTTACTTCTATTTATAAAGTTATGTCTTTAAATTTTAACATATTATACTTAATTTATTATATTTAAAATGTTGTTGCATGTAAACCATTATCAGAAGCTACAATTTTTGAACAATTTGGACAAAATACTTAAATTGTTAATTTAAATATAACATTACAGTGTCAACTTAAATATAAATTTCAGTTCCACTAAAAACACCAAATAATATTTTGTAAATAGTTAAAAGTGATAAATGCAAAAACTAAATTGTAATATCAGTTTAACTAAAATATTTCCTAAATATATTTTATATAATCGTTAAAAAAATTTCAAATAATTAGTTTCAAATAACTTATAATAACAATAGTTAAAAATAACTCTATATAAATGATTATATTGTTACCTTTAAAATCAAAAAATAATGTTTGATGTTTTAAATAATTATAATGATAGAAATTAAAACATTAAGCAAATAAATTTTAAAAAATTAGTTAAAAGTAACAACTATAAATAATATTAAACCATATATAATATTTAATTTTATTGATGCGTAACTCGCGAGTAGAAGTCATTCAAATGATTGAGATTATGATGTTATAATAGATTTATATATTATCATATAATTCAAAATAATCAATATATTATATCAAATTAATATACGAATTATTATATTAAATTAACAACAACGTTAGTGTTATATTTTAAAAAATATATATTTCTAAAGACTTCAACTATATAAGTGTTTATGCGCATTACAATGTCAACTCAAATATAAATTTCACTTCCATTTAAAAAACTAAAGAATATTTTGTAAATAGTTAAAAGTGATAAATTGTAGCGATAAAACCAAAAACTAAATTGTAATTTCAATTTAACTAAAATATTTCTTAAATATATTTTTATAATCGTTAAAAATTTCCAAATAAGTAGCTTAAAATAACTTACAATAACAATAGTTTAAAACAACTCTATATAAATGATTATATTGTTACTTTAAAATAAAAAAACAATGGTTGATGTTTTAAATAATTATAATGATAGAAATTAAAACATAAAGCAAATAAATTTTAAAAAATTAATTAACAATAAAAACAACTATAAATAACATCAAATCATATATTATATTGAATTTATTTATGTGTAACTCGCGGGTAGAAGTCATTCAAACGATTGAGATTATGAAGTTATAATAAATGTATATATTATCATATAATTCAAAATAATCAATATATTATATCAATTTAATATATACAAATAATCAATATATTATATCAATTTAGTATATACAAATTATTATATCAAATTTAACAATAACGTTATTGTTATATTTAAAAAAATCATATATTTGTAAAGACTTCAATTACATAGGTGTTTTTGCGCAACGCGCGGGCATTCGTCTAGTAAAAGAATAGATTTAATCTCATATTGACAAATGTCATACAATTAGAACTCCTCATTAATGTTATATATCACTTATCATGTCACTTGTCAACCTATTAATTATCCATTTCAAATTTTAAATTTTCACTCTAATTACATTAAATTAATAATTGATTATGCATTTCAAATTTTAAATTTTCTCACTCTAATTATATTAAATTAATAATTGGTTCTTCATTTTAAATTTCAAATTTTAATTTTCTCACTCTAATTATATTATATTAATAACATTAGATTGAAAAATAAAGTAAAATTAATACATATTATAAGATGATATAACTTCAGGTATTTATTTAAATCAATGATTATAATTTTATATAACTAAAAAAATATCTCTTAAGTAATAATTTATTTAAAATATCAATTAATAATTTTGATTTTTTGATATGAAAGTTTAATTAATTTTATAACCGTGGTTCTCACGGGTTATAAACTAGTCTTAAATAATGATAGAGACTTATGGGAGAAATAGGGAATTTAATGGTCATTCACAAACTAATATTTCATAACACTCCCCCTTGAATGACGAGTGTATCATGCCTCGTCAAAACCTTAATAGTAAAACCTCATGGGAAAAAACCTTTATTAAGGAAAAATAGTACATGATTAATAATAGATATTGGAAACAATTGTTTCGTTAAAAACTTTGCTAAGAAAACCCAGTGGGAAAAACATAGCTAAGGAAAAGAGTATAATATGTTTCCAACTCCCCCTGATCAGCACATCACTTGATTTCCTTGAAGCGTCGCATAACAATATTTCGTACCATTTTTTCAAATTTGGATGTGGGTGTAACACCCTGTTCCGAATCAATTCCTAATTCGAGGTTGTGGCCCAAAGAGCGGACATCATAAGGATTATGGCCTTTAAAAAGGTAAGATTTAGGCCCATTTGGATGTGGGTAATGTAGATATGTGACCCAATAGTTCGGTTTGCACTTTGGAGTCAAAGGTTAAAATGGGAATGTAGTGTTTCAGACTTCTTTTATGAATTATGGCTTTTAGTTCGATGTGTTTTAAGTCAAAAGTAATTAGATATGGTTGTAGAGCTCCTCAATACATTTCGGTAGATATAAAGAACGTCGAAAACTGAGTTAGAACAAATAAGTTATGACCGTTTGAAGTTTGGGTGGTTTTTGGGCCAAGCTGAGTACGTTGGGCGTACTAATGGAATCCTGAGTACGTTGGGCATAAGTTATGAATTATGGATTTTAGTTCAATGTGTTTTAAGTCAAAAGTAATTAGATACGGTTGTAGAGCTCCTCAATACATTTCCGTAGATATAAAGAACGTCGAAAACTAAGTTAGAACAAATAAGTTATGACCATTTGAAGTTTGGGTGGTTTTTGGGCCAAGCTGAGTACGTTGGGCGTACAAAAAGGTGTACGTTGGGCGTACTAATGGAATCCTGAGTACGGTGGGCATACCAGGAATACGCTGGGCGTACGTATTTAGTGCCCAAACCCTATTTTCGTGTTTTAATCCCTATTTAAGCTCCTTAACTCCCTCAAACCGACTCCATTCTCAACCTCCACCCCTCCAACACCCCTTTCATGAAACCCTAATCTTAGATGAGCCTAGTGAGCTAAAAGAAGATGATTTTGAGTGCTTTGGAGTATGCATGGTGCACCTTGGAGAAGAAGGAACTTCTTGTAGAAGTTTTGGTTTCATTGGAGCTTGTAGATCTAGACTTTGTTCACCTTGATCTATCTTCTAGAGGTATAAAGTTTGAATCTTGATGATGCATTTGTTAGATCTAGCTAGTTTTGGATGTTATGAGCTTTTGGTCATTTTAGTGCATAAAGTTTAGATCTTGAAAGTTTGTGACCTTATTATGGATAAAGTTGGAAACTTTATCCATCTAAACATCATTGTGATTCAGATCTGAAGGTTGGATACTTGGACTTAATGGATTTATTTGAAAAAGATGCACTTGTGGTCCTATTTAATGCTTAAAGGCTAGATCTTGGTGGTTTGGACCACTCTAATGGATAAAGTTGGAAACTTTATCCATTATGGAGCTTTTAGGATCCATAAAAATTTAATCTTGATCCTTCTATACCTTTCATGAGAGTATCATGATGTCTTAATGGATTAATAAGTTAAGGTTTTAGCTTTTAGACCTTTTCTAGACATGGAAAGTCATAAAGGTGGAAACTTTATGACTTTGAAAGATGTAATGGGACTATATTTGAGTGTTGGATGAAAGGACTTAAGAGATTAACTACTTAATGGAAAAGTGTCATTTTGTCGGGTACGTCGAGCGTACCTTTGAGTACGCTGCGCGTACTTGTATGGGGTCCCGATTCCGGTTGGTAAGTACGCCATGCGTATAAGCTGAGTACGCTAGGCGTACTCAGCCTGAAGTTTGATTTGTTGACTTTGACTTCCATTGACTGTTGAATTTTGACCAAGTTTGACCTTGGGCCAAACTTGAGGGTTTTGGCTTACTACCTAAGATTTTGTCTGGTTCTGGTATTGACAGCTCGGAAAGCCGGCGGGGCAATAGCTAAGGATTTCTTCCGGGGAGCTTCTGCATTCGAGGTAAGTCTCTTCATTGTTTGTATAGGTCGAAGGCACTAATGCCGGCCCATTTGGTTTATGTATTGTAGGAAGACTCGGGGGTTAGCTCTAAGCATTATGTTTGAAAGACCGGGAGGTGGATCCTGGCACACTGTATGCTATTATGTAATGTAGGGAGACCCGGGGGTTAGCCCTAGTCATTATGTACAAAAGACCAGGAGGTGGCTCCTGGCACACTATATGCTAATTAGCTAAGTAGAGTACTATGTATGCTAGTTGTCTTTGTGATGCTTGCATGAAAGACCATGAGGTGGCTCTTGGCACTTGTCTGTAAGACCCAGGGGGTGGCCCCCGGCTTGGCAAGAAATAAGGATGGCAAAAGAAACCGAACCTAATGGTGAAAACCGAAAACCGACATATTAGGGTCAGGTTTGGGGTCGGTTAATCGGGGACGAGATCAGGTTTGGTATGCTTTTAGAAAATTTTCGCGGGTTTGGTTACGGGGGTGGTAAACAAAATACCCGTCCCGATTACCCGAAACTGAAACCGAAACCCGTTAGCTGAAACCGTTCGTATGATTATATATATATATATATATATATATATATATATATATATATATATATATATATATAGGGCTAGGTTATAATGTGGATGGACAACTATTGTGTAGACGTGTGGATAATGCTATTTTATGAAAATTACTAAGAGAATATGTTGTTTAGTAATGTGAATACGTTCAATTTCACAGAACTATTGTTATTTTAATGGATTCTCACCAATTCTAATTCATTTTTGTTCTCATTCGTCGTTTTTTATTTATTTTATTTTTTAAAGAATAGGACTCAATAAACATCCTGATAATATTCTGACATAATGAAAATAATTAAAAAAAAGTGTATAATAACCTTATAGACGATTTAATTAGTGAAAATGCTTAATAATTAAAATAATTATATAAGATTGAACGTATTCATATTATCAAACAACATATTTTCTTTATAATTCTCGCAGAATAGCATTATCCACACGTCCACACAATAGTTGTCAATCCACATTTGAACCTAACTCTCTCTTTCTCTCTCTCTCTCTCTCTCTCTATATATATATATATATATATATATATATATATATATATATATATATATATATATATATTAATTTCCTTGAGTTATCTTCTTACTTGTGAACGATTTAAAGATAATTTCTTGAGATAGCTTCATGTTTATTTGTAGAGCTAGTCTTTTGACATTTTTTTATTCATAGTACTTAGAGTAATAGTGATATTATGGTTTATGAATGCTAGTGTCTTTATTGTTTTTTTTGCCACTAGTAACCACTTATGTATCAGAATAAATACATCTGCTCTTAGTGGTATTGTAAATTATCAAAATTATTTTGGATATGAATTTATGCTTGTATCACTAAGTTTAATGGTTTTGTATTCTCATTTCATCAAAATTATTCTTAATTTGAATGTTAAACGGGGATCTCTATTACCCCTGTTGGGATACCCGCAAACCCAATAGTGTTTGGTAAACGGGTACCCGTTGGGAATCAGGTCGGTGATGGGATCGATTTTCATATTCGAGTATGGGTAATGGATTACCAAAACCTATCCCAAACCCACCTCGTTGCCATCCCTAGCAAGAAAGACCACGTGGCGCCCCATGGCATAATGGCAAGACTATGTATCAGCACATAGCATCTTATTTAATTATGATATATGAATAATATGTATGGCTCACGGTTATGTATGGTAGTATTGTAACTCCCCGACTTTTAGGTATTGGTTATGTGAGATTTTTCTTGATTTCAAGGTGTACTCGATGAGTTGGCTGCCCTAGTCGTCGAGTAGCAATGGGTTGGTCCGCGTGTTTTAGTGATCTACTCGTCGAGTCCAAGAATGGACTCGACGAGTAGGAGCTGGAAGATGAAACCCTAAATCCCGAGGTTATGCACCCTATTTAAAGGATCATTGGCCTTCCCCATCCTCCCCTTCACAGCTTCTTGGCACCCTTAAACCCTAATCGTGTGTGTGTGTGTGTGTTTCTTTGGTGTGATAGAGATTTGAAGAGAGATCTTGGTGAGGAACACTTGGGGAAACAAGTAAATCGAAGCTAGGAATTCGTGGGAAGCAAGGATATACATCGGTTGACATTCTCTGGAAGGTATTAAGTTGTCTCTTTGGCTCATCTCATCTTTAATCTCTGTTTAGGTGGGTTTTCGGAAAGGCTTTTGTGTTTGAGCCAAGATCTGAAGCTGAAACTTCAGATCTGGATTCCCTTTGGTATCTATATCCATAAAGGTATCAGTTTCGGCAAGTATGAGCCTTCCCTCGAGTTTTGGACTTCAATTCAAGCTTATTTTTGTCATTTTAGGGCCTTAAAGCTTTGCATGCACGTAAAGTTTGCAGCTTTACGTGATAAGCAGGCCTTGGAAGGTTGGATATACAATCTAGAGTCTTTGCATGGATTAAAAAGCATCTGTATGGATGAAGGTTTGAAGGGACTCGGCGAGTGGCAAGGTCGATTCGGCGGGTCCGATGAAGTTGGTCGTGGGCTCGGCGAGTCAAATGAGTAACTCGACGAGTCCGATGAAGATTGCCCTATACTCAACGAGTCAGTGAGTGACTCGGCGAGTTGGTAAAATTAGGCAAGAACTTGGCGAGTGGTTGAGGGTGCTCGACGAGTTGAGGTCAACATGGACTGTTGACCTTGACAGTTGACTTTGACTTTAACCAAGGGTTGACCAGTTGACCTCTGGGGGTATCTCGGGAATTTATGAACTTTGGATGTGTTGGATATAGGTGGTGGCGTTGGTGGCGGTGATCCGAGAGTTGAGCTTTCTATTTCTATTCGGTAGTTGCAAGGTGAGTTATCCTCACTATACTTAAGGGTCTAAGGCACCAAGGCCGGTTGTAACATCCCAAAAATCAAGACCAAAAATTTCTTTTAAAAACATTACTATTCCATAGCATTAAGTCATTCAAACATACAAAAATGGGCTATATGACAAATCAGAGTATCTTTTCCAAAACACTTAGGGGTCGTTTGATAGTTGCTAACTAGGTTAGAACTGACTGAGTTAGAAATTGACTGGGTTAGAAATTCTGATTGAGTTACCTTCTGACTGAAACCACGTTGCTTGATTATATGTCTCACTATCTTTACTAAACGATAAAAATCACTATTTTACCCTTTTATGTGCAACACGTTATTTTATAATATTAATTTTCATAGTTCTATTTTTTTAATTTCCTATTTATCTTTTACCAATTTATTTTTGTAATTGTCATTCTTGTCAATTTGTTGTTTAATTAACTTATCATTTATTTATGAATGAAGAATCTAAATAAAAAATTGTCTAAAATCAAAGGACCATAAAATAAAATTATCCATAACGTCTCTTTTTGTTATAGCTACATGTCCCATTGTCTCCTTTGTATTTCCTTGAAATGAAATAAAATACTATTAACATGGATTTTATGAAAATAACATAAACATATGAGGGCTTTAATGAAAAATAAAAACTATTTATTTATTTACTTTTACTTCCTTATTATCGCCATATCTGGCTTTATTCCCAAGTTTTATCTCTTACCTGCAAGTGGGTGTGTTCGTGTAACAGGAAGTGACCAATGAGAATAATGACAAAATCAAAGATGAAATCGGCGATCATTTAGCGATTGCTTCATTATAAGGTATAGACTCAAGGTCTCGTTACTTTCTCTACCTAATATCGCTCTTTCTCAGTCTTCTTTGCTGCATTTTTTTAGCAGCATAAGGTCCTTTTTGGTTTTGTTTTGCTCCTAATTCAATGAAGAACTGCTTCAAGGACAAGGGGTAAAACGTGTAATTTGGGACCGACTGAAAGGCAAAACTCGGTCAGGAGGTTTTGAAATGAGGACCAAGTCATCAACTATTTTTGGACCGAGTCCTTTCTTTTGACCGAGTCCGACAATGAACAGGCAAAATCAAACACATCAACTTCTAATTGAGGACCGAGTCCCTCCTTCTGACTCAGTTAGCATCAATATCAAACAACCTCTTATTCATTTTATCAGAGTAAACATCCCATGCTAAACTTCATGGTGTGTGCCATGCGATCATCCCAAGCTCTTCATTCTACTATCGAAAATACCTGAAACCAAAACTGAAAACCATAAGCACGAAGCTTAGTGAGTTCCCCAACCTACCACATACCATACATATCTACTGATCCAAACATACCATATACAACTGTGAGCACATAACCACAAACTGGGCCCCCTCCCACTGCATTGGGCCTCCCCCATCATCGGACCCTGTCCGTCATCAAGCCCCGCCTGGCATCAGGTCCCACCTGGCATCGATCCCCTCTCGGTATACAGATTTGTTTCCCATAGACCCCGCCTGTCTCAGGGCCTCGCCCGCCATATACATACATATGATCAAATAATATAATGAAACATACATAAACATTCCCTAACCATACCCTGCTCTCAGGCCTCGCCTAACTTGGGCCCCGCCCCTGGTCTGCTACTGAAGTAGTGGAGCCCCGTCCACACTCCTACTAGTAGTGAGATACGGGCCCTCGCCCACACTCACATCATTCCTATCACAGGCCTCGCCCCTGCTATGCTAATATCGAGATATGGAACCCCGTCCATACTCATCTAGTGATGAGATATGGGACCTCGCCCACACTCACCTCCTTACTAGGCACATTCAAGTTTCACGAAGACAACAAGTATAATCTAACGGACTACATAAGAATCTTCCTCAGGAATACCCCGACATTAGACCCCCAGCCCGGAAGCATACTATTATCTAACGTACTTCGGGCTTACCCCGACATCGGACCCTCGGTCCGGATCCTATCATATCGACACATGCAAGAATCACAAAGACCTCTAGCATCCTAACATTTCTCGGGCCTCGCCCGACATCAGGTCGTAACCCGGAACATATATCAATAAGTGCCTAGGGCTAACCCCGGGTCTTCCTTTTATACATAAGCATAAACATGAACATGAACATAGTGGGCTAGCATTGTGGCCGTAGACCCATGCACATAGTTAAGAGACTCACCTGTATTACTGAACTCTGCTGATAACCCTCTGGCTGCTATCCGACAACTCCCCGAACTGCTTCTCCTCTAGCTCCCCGAGCTACTAATACCAATAACAACACTTAGCCTAACTGTCCTCAAGAAGCCAACTAAGTCAACTTTGGTCAAAGTCCTTCTCAAGGTCAAAGTCAACGGTCAGAGTTAACTTCCAGTTGACTCAACTCACCGAGTTGTTCTACCAACTCGTCAAGTCCATGCTCCTCAAATCCCAAAACAACCTCGACTATACTCGTCGAGTCTAACAACAACTCGATGTGTTCTCCTTCAACTAACATTCGGGACCATCTTCAACCGACTCGCCGAGTTGTAGAACAACTCGTCGAGTCCATCTTCATAAGCTAAGGAGATTGCCTTGGACTCGCCGAGTTCCTCCTTGAACTCGTCGAGTACCATGATCTTCATGCCCATTATGGACACAGACTGGTTGAGCCCTTCTTTAACCCCACTCATTGATCTGAATCACAAACAGAAGGGCTTGGGTTTGCGGCCCGACTCGTCGAGTCCATGAACTGACTCGCCGATTCGATCTTGTGAGATCTCTATTTTGTCGATTACAGACCATCCCAACAACTCCAACTCATAGATTTGGACTCCTTATGCTAGCATTGCACGTAAAGTTTCTAACTTTACGTACATGCAAGGTGTTATGGGGCTAAAACACTTAATCCAAGCTTCAAAAAAACCTAGGTCATGAAATGGGATCTTAGTTGGATAAAGCCAGCAACTCTGGGCTCCTAAAGCTCAAGAGTGTCTATATCTGTTGTCCAAATCCATCCTCAAGGGTTTAATACTCGGATTAACCTTGGAAATGATCCAAATGTGACCAAAAGCAAACTAGAAAGGGGATCTATCAATTGGAAGCTCAAGGTCTAGACTTTTTTACCTTCTAACAGTTGCCAAAATGATATGAAGGTTGGATCTACACTTCCTTCCTTGCTCCTTTCTTCCAAGCCTTCAAAATCCACTCCAATGGACCTTAATCTTCACCAAAAGCTCCAAAAATGAAGTTGGGTGGCTAGGGTTTTGGGGTTCTAGATGAGAGAGGCTGTAATGAACCCTAGGGAAGAGAATAAGATGCTTAAATAGGGTACCAAGTCCTGGAATTAGGGCTTTCCCAACCCAGACCAGACTCGCCGAGTCCACTCGCCGAGTTGGTCACTCAATCTGTGACACAGAGTCCACTTCGACTCGCCGAGTCATTCCTCAGACTCGACAAGTTGACCACCTTTTGACTTAGGATTTTCCTTTCCTTTCTTGGCCTTTCTGATTCTGGGTGTTACACTGTCCCTTTGGATTGTTATCTGGTTATGTTATGCTAGTATGATTTGTTAGATCGGTATCCTAGAGGGTAGGATAATATTATGTGGTATGTGGTTTGATCTGTTAGATCGATATCCTAGAGGGTAGGATAATATTATATAGTATGTGGTATGATATGTTAGATCGGTATCCTGGTAGATAGGATGGTATTATGCGTTATGTGGTATGATCCATTAGATCGGTTGTTGTCTATACACTGATATATGATTATTTGTTATATATATGCGCATAAGTTTGTTTGGCGGTTGAGGCTTATCTGCTTTGTGCGGAGGCCAATAGACCTGGGTATTCCAACCTGTTGGTTGTGGGCCGTGAGTATTCCATCCCGATGATGATTGGACTCATAGTATGTGGGCAAGGCCGGCCCAATGCATGGGCGAGTTGGGTTTCGACCCATGGCATCAAACAGAAGGGGGCATATTTTTATCCAGATATTAATAGTATATACATGTTATTTTGGCCCAAAAAGTAAGTCCAATTCTCCCGTCTAAGCAAAATAGCGTCCGGAGGCAAGAATGAAAGGCATGAACATCGAATTGAAACCTTGAGAACTGCAATTGTCAATCGTCAGATACCAATCCCTGCCTATGAAAATTGTATGAGTTGTGTGTGGAAATAGAGGAGTCGACACTTGACGGTCGAGGAAATATGAGTAGAAACACTCTAAATTGACGGATTTTTGAGTTCCATTTCTCTCTAAACCTGATGCTAATCGACTTTTTTCAACCTCTCCTCTAATTTCTATTTTTGAGTTCGATTTCAATCACCTCTCATTATTAAACTGATAAGACTGAGTTCGATTTATTTCAATCTGAAGCAAGAGATAACTAACAAAAGCATCCTCATCAACTGATTTTGGTAAGCTCTCTTCTCTTCAATAGATTTTGATTTTTCTTTAGAATTTGTTTCTTAATTTCTTTCCATCAATCATCACTTATGGACCGGTTTGCTTTAGCTTTTTAGGAGCTGGAATGTTGATATTTTATGGTTTTCAATGTGAAGTAGAGACAAGGAAAGAAAGGACTGATTTTTTATTTCTCTTTAACTGATTTGGGTGGGTTCTTTTCAGCTGATTTCGATTTTTCTTTCTAATTTATTTCTAAACATGTTGCCATTAATCTATCCTTTTTTATGGTTTGTTTTAGGAGTTGGAGCTCTGATTCGTCTCATGTTTGAACTCAAAATTTGTTTGCTTTGTATATAATATCTGTTGTTTGAAGTTGGCTTCAGGTAAATTTCCTGGTCATTGTGGTTTGCTTCTTGTAAAAATTTCTAAAGTTTATTTTTATACTTTTTTGTTCATGTTTCTGTGATAAAAATTTCTAAAGTTCCTTTCTATACTTTTTTGTTCATACTTCAACGATGTGAATTAGGAGGCATATTGTCTATTGAAGTTCTGATTTATGTTTATTTAGAAATATGGTTAGTGGCTACTAGTTCTTGTTCTTGTTTCTAGAAAGGTGTAAGGTTATTTTATTGTTGCTATTAGACAATACTTTTTTAAAAATGGATTCCTAATTCTAATTCTATGATTCGTTTTTCAGATATCATGACATCTTGGAAGTGGAAACGAGAAGAATGAATATGTTCCCTAATGTGTTGGTTACTTATATAATATTTTGGACGATGTCGATTATGTTTGCTTCTGTGAAAAAAGTTTTTCAAAATTGATGTTTTTAAAATAGGGAAATCTTCAGAAAAGTCCAAATATTTACAAAAAAGTTATACTTTAGTCCTAAGATTTTTTTTTGAACGAAAAAGTCCTGAAAACCGGCAAAAATTTGCAGTTTGACCCTTTTTGACCGGTTGAAACCGGTACCAAATTAATTTTGGACTATTTCGTAAACTAATCCAAAATATTAGGACTTTTCTGTAAACAAAAAATATTGGGACTTTTTTGTAAACAAAAATATTAGGACTTTTCTACAAACAGAACCCTTATTATTATTATTATTATTATTATTATTATTATTATTATTATTATTATTACTATTATTATTATTACTATTATTAAAAATATAAATAAGAATACTATTTTTTGAACTTGTTATTATTAATATTGTTACTAATACATATAAATGCATTAAATGAAAAAATAATATTAATGACATTGTTTAAGGGTGGATGTGGAGGAGATGGTGATGCTTTTAATATTGAATCGTGAATGTTTACTTGTATATTTTTACTTTGTATATGGTCATTTCATATTTGTTATTATTGTTTTCAATTCAGAATATTAATACTTAACAATTTGAAAGAAGTTGCATATTAATAGTTTAAGGTAGTAGAGTTTCTCACTTTGTATATACAATTGTTTAAGGTTGAAGAATTACTTTCCAAATCCAACAAATCCACTACAAACATCTGCATAGGTAACCCATATCAAAATTCAAAAGTATTAATTACAATATTTTGTTTAATAAAAAGTAATAGGAATAATTCAAAAATATTAATCAAAATTCAAAAGTATTAATCCAAAAAACATGTCCTATTACTTTTTATTAAACAAGATATTGTAATTAATATTTTTGAATTTTGATATGGGCTACCTATGTAGATGTTTGTAGTGGATCTGTTGGATTTGGAAAATAATCATTCTACTTTAATCATTTTTATATACAAAGTGATAAATCTTCTAGCTTAAACTATTTATAAACAATTTTATAAATACGCAACTTTCTTTTAAATTGTTAACTATTATTATTCTGAATTGAAAACAATAACAACAAATGTGAAATGACCATATACAAAGTAAAAATATACAAGCAAACATTCATGATTTCACTGTTAAAAGCATCAACATCTCCTCCACCTCCACCCTTAAACAATGTCATTAATATTATTTTTTTTCATTTAAATACATTTATATGTATTAGTAACAATATTAATAATAACAAGTTCAAAAAAAGTATTATTATATAAAATAATAATAATAATAATAATAATAATAATAATAATAATAATAATAATAATAAGGGTTTTGTTTGTAGAAAAGTCCTAATATTTTTGTTTACAGAAAAGTCCTAATATTTTTTGTTTACAGAAAAGTCCCAATATTTCGGATTAGTTTACGAAATAGTCCCAAATTAATTTGGTACCGGTTTCAACCGGTCAAAAAGGGTCAAACTGCAAATTTTAGCCGGTTTTCGGGACTTTTTTGTTCAAAAAAAAATCTTGGGACTAAAGTGTAACTTTTCCGTAAATATTGGGACTTTTCTGAAGATTTCCCTTTAAAATAAAGTATGTTTGCACTTCAAAAAATGTACAAAGACATCGTTTTTGGTGATTTTGGTAGGTTTTTGTTTGAATTATATGTTTGTTAGTAAAATTTACTTCATTTTGATTTTATAAGTTTTTATATATATGATTTCTCTATTTTACAATACATATATAAGGGCATAAATTTTTTATCTTGCCTCGGATAATAAAAAACAATGGACCGGCCCTGTATGTGGGCATTCCAACCTGTTGGTTGTGGGCCTGGGGTATTCCATCCCGAGAATGATTGGACCTATAGTATGTTGGCATTCCAACCTGTTGGTTGAGGGTCTGGGGTATTCCAAACCGATGGTTGACCGGATACATAGTATGTTGTTTATGATTCTATGTTTATTACTCTTAGTATGGGTATTTTGGGGGAGCTCACTAAGCTTTTGGGCTTACAGTTTTAGTTTATTGTTTCAGGTACATCAAGGGATCGCGGCAAGGCGAAGGCGTGATCGTACAGCTCCTCATATTTTGTTATGGATTCTGGGAAAAACTCTAGTATAGACTATTTGGAAACAAAATTGTAATAACTATTGGTTTTAAATGTTTTTGAAAAGTTTAAAATTGGCTTGAAGTTTTTGGGTGTTACACGTATCCAGTTGAAAGAGACCTAATGGGTAGGCCAGCACCCAGATATGCTAGGCAGTATGTTTATTGTATGGTATGTGGTATTTGGGGAACTCGCAAAGCTTCGTGCTTACGGTTTTCAGTTTTGGTTTCAAGTACCTCTAGTTTTCAAGTAAAGGAGTTCGGGACGATCGCAACGCATATACCCGTGTTTTCCGCAATATGTGATATCTGGGAAAGAACTCTGATAAATTTTTTATTTGAAATACTTTTCAATGTGTGAACCATGTTACAAATGTGTTTTAGTTATATTAAAAATGAAATTTTTGGTCATGAATTTTGGTATGTTACAAGTTGGTATTAGAGTCTTGGTTTGAGGGATTCGAACATACTTTTGGGTGTGTCTGAACTCAAACTGAGGAATTGGTATGAAATTTCTCAAAAGAAAATCATTATTATAAAAAAAATTCTAAGCAAAGAAAGGGGTGTGATGCATGCTATCGACCAAGCTCAAGTAAGTGGTTCCCAAAATACCAATACATGTTTGTTATGTGATATGATATGATTATGTGATTCGCATGCTAGATTAGAGCTAAGGATCCAGGAGAGATGCCTTTGTATGCTTATATGATCTTGTAAATTTGCATGCTAGAACTGATTAGCCAGTGGTAGGGTGGCTTGTTTAGGTTATACCTGATTGTATGAGCCTTCGAATTGCATGCTAGTACATATTCCTGATTAGAGGATAGAATGGTTTGATTGGAATATGTTGGTTAGTTTTTCCATTGTCCGAATGCTTCCTGCTTTGTGCTTTGTGGGACTCTTAGCAATGTGAGTTAGCTAATAAGTGAATATGCTAAGTCACATGTGGCACAAGCTGGATAATCTTAGAGTGATGGATTTGACCCTGTTGCACAACTCTCGTCTGAGTCCAACCGTTCTAGGGTTGAGTCTTTACTCGAAGGATTATCTGATCTTTGTTGCATGTGGATATATTCGTGAGGTAGCTAGTTGAATGGGAATCCTTCAGCAGCTGAGGATTGGGTGGGTTCGGGAACCTAGAAAATCCTAGGATATGATGCAATGGGTTAATAGTATGGTTCAGTGTGTACTGGTAAAATGGTTTGAGGAAGTGACTTAGAGGATTCAGTAGGATTGCTGAGGAAAGTATGGATAGGTGTGGAAGGTAGTATTAGGCCCGTACTGCTGAAAGTACAGGATCCATACTCGACTCGGTGAGACTTTTGGAGAATCTAAGAAGCTTATGGGAAGTGGATTCTTGAGTATGTTTTGATTATCAGTTTGTCGCTTTTCAGGTGGGAGATGAGCTCGCATGGAAATGGTTCAGGTACGGGTTCCAGCTCAGGTGCAGGTGCTGAGCGGATTAGCGAGCAGTTGCGGGAGTTCATCTCATCAGAGATTTCTCGCTACGTTTTGGAGATAGTGGATGAGCGCTTGGGCGTGTTCCGTGCGGAGATTATGGCTATCATTGGAGCTTGCACATTGACTTTCCAGGAGTTCCGTGCTTGTGGAGCTCCTGTGTTCCATGGGGAGAGGGACCCCATTGTCTATAGGAGGTGGTTAGCAGATATGGCTAATGTGTTCAAGACGAGTTTCTGCCCCGAGGAGGCAAAGGTCAGATATGCTTCCTGCCTGTTGAAAGATCAGGCACGTGATTGGTGGGAGGAGATCGGTAGTGAGTTGGGTGATGATGCGGTCGATGCTATGTCATGGGATGACTTCTCGACCAGGTTTTGAGCTGAGTTTGCACCGGAAATTGAGGTGCAACAGTTGGCGCGAGATTTCCTGGATCTCCGCTAGACTACTGAGACGGTGTCAGAGATCACTGCCAAGTTCCGGGAGAGGGCTTTATTGGTACCGCAATATGTAGCAGACGAGGAGATGAAGAAAGTGAGGTATCACACTATGCTGCGAGATAACATCAAGAAATTCGTGAGTATTTTAGGGTGCGAGACCCTGAATGATATGATCTCTAGAGCCCGAGAGTGGGAAATTGATTTGGAGCACATTGAGAAGAGGAGGTCAGATCAGGTGCATACTTTTGAGGGTCCCGGGAAGAGACCCAAGACTTCTGAACAGCATTTGAGAAGCTAGTAAGACCGGAGTCGGTGCAGCACGTGCGAGAAACTGCACGATAGAGTTTGTCACTCCAGGGGTTTGGGCTGCTACAAGTGTGGCAGGGGTGGTTACGTCAGCAGGGATTGCCCTCAAGGGGCAAGCCCGCTATGTTTTCACTGTGATCGGGTGGGCCACAAGAAGGTCGCCTGTCCAACGTTGAGGGGAGGAGCAGTGAGCGCGCCTGCTACGACTTCTTTGAGGATCACCGATGGACGAGATGGTAGGGAAGGAGCCCCAGCAAAGGGGAATTGAATTATGCATGTATGTATCTTTTGCCTTCTTTCAGTTTATTTATATATGTATTTATGGTTGTTGGAATCTTGCATCGGTTTGGGTAAAGAATATATCTGATTTATTTCCTTGCACATGTATGAGTTGTATTTTCAAATAGTGTCATATACCATTAGCATACCATGAATCTTTAGTGGTTTAGCGAAGGGTGTTTCTTTTATAATGGGTTAGGAGTGTTTAGTGTCATCTTGGTTTATGGTCAAGATCGGTTCGGGGGCATTATGTGGAAGGTTTGCGGTTAGGGTTCTACAGGGTGGTTACCTACCCTCGTCAGGATTCGGAGGGTGCAGTCATTATGCTCATATTGACTCATTGGGTCGTCAAGGGAAGTGGTTTACTACCAAAGTTTTGTTATGAGCATTGGTTAATTGGACTTCAAGATCTGAGTACGGTATCATTTCAAAGCATCTGGATTTATCAGTATTGCTGGGATTCAGAAAGTATTCATCTTGTCTTCAGAGGTTGTATGGTCTTGTAAGTTCGGCTAGTAATGAATCACTAGCATTAGTAAGCACTGGTTGTCACCGCATCGATCATTGGAAGGTAGGAAGGATCGGAAATCCTTCCATTTCTCGTGTGCCGTGGAGACTTAATCGCATCAAAGTAGGGGAGAACCGTTGAGTTACCCAGGACAAAAGCAAGCGTGAAATTGGGATGAGCTCGTATCCCCATCAGGAAAGGAAAGGTGGCCCGAGTGGCTGCCTGTATGGGGGATAATGTGAATTGGAAGTTCGGGAAACTTTCAGGGACCACATCTGATTGATGTGTAGTAGACTATGGGTAACCAGGTTGAGGTTCCATTCAGGACATGAGTTTAGTGTGGGATGTTAGACTGCGTGTGTGCTCGAATTTGGGTGTGTTCGGATTGGTAATCAGCGGTAAGACCATGGTCAACGGTTGAGTTAGCGTGAGAAGTGATGTAAGACTGCGGGATAGCCGTAGCATTCACCAGCAGCTAGATTTCATGGAAGGTGTTGTAAGACTGTGGGATAGTTGTAGCATTTACAAGCAGTCAGATAGCATGGAAGGTGTTGTAAGACTGCGGGATAGTCGTAGCATTCACCAGCAACCAGATAGCGTGGGGAATGTGGTAAGACTGTGGGGTGGCCCGTAGCATTAGTCAGCAGACAGCGTAGAAGTGTTGTAAGACTGTTGGGTGGTCTGTAGCATTCACTAGTTAGCAGGTAGTGTAGAAGTGTTGTAAGACTGCGGGGTGGCCTATAGCATTCACTAGTTAGACAGTAGTGTAGAAGTGTTGTAAGACTGCGGGGTGGCCCGTAGCATTCACTAGTTAGCAGGTAGTGTGGAAGTGTTGTAAGACTGCGATGTGACTCGTAGCATTCACTAGTTGGCAGATAGACTAGAAATGTTGTAAGACTACGAGGGTGGCCCATAAAATTCGTTAGTTAGCCCTTAGTATAGTGGTATAGTAAGACTGTTGGGGTGGCTCGTAGCATTCACTAGTGGTCAGTTAGTATGGGAGTGTTGTATGACTGCAGGGTGGCTCGTAGCATTCACCGGTCCCTACTCGACATTGAGAATGTGACAGATTTGTGATTCACTCACGGATTCCTTTAGATGATTTGGGCCAGGGCGGGCTAGCCGCACGAATGTGAGTAGGCCACAGTACGATCGGATTCGGGAAATGGTAGGTCATTGGAGACCAGACGTGATGTAAGACTACAGTGGTACTTGTATTATTCACCTTTCAAGTTTAGATTATTATTTCAAATCTTTCTAATAATTTTTTAAATCCTAGTCATTTTTTTCAATTTTTATTAGAATGATTGTATTCCTAAATTCAACCCCCTACCCTGCACTTAAATGATACAATGTCCCAATTTCATGCTAAAACAAAAAAAGGCATAAATTAAAAAGGAAGAACTGCAACGGACTCCCCTTGGGTAGTAGTGGCGAGATCGAATTTTGAAACTTGTGTGGTAAAGCTTGGACTTCTCGTATAATAGCTGGGAAAAGTACTGATGAACTTTCTTCTTGTGAGTGAAAATGTGTCAGATCAAAATAAATCAAAGAACTATTCTCAAAAAGTGTGATGAACCTCAAGTACGTCATGGGAAAGCAAAGTCGTGATGTGGTGTAGAACTTGAAGTCATAATGGTCGGGAAATTTAAAATCGCCATGACGTGGTAAAGTGTGCCACATCATGCTTATGGTCGAATGCATTTGCGATAAAATTAATTGCCACGACGTGGTGAAGATGTCCATGTCGTGGTGTGTTCTCAAAGAACTTTGTAAGATCTATAGTAATGCATCGCCTCTTCATGATGGTTAGGACCATTCCAATATTTCTTTCTATAAAAATCTTCAAAATGCTTCTATTTATCATCAAGTGGGAACCCCACACTTAGCCAAGAACATGGTCATTAATTGTAATCTTTACAAATAGCTTGACTTGTTCATCCATTAAGCTCCTTCACCGCTTCATGTACTTTCTTTCTTACACTACAAAATAAAATCAGAAGACTAAAGAAACATATGATTATTTGGTTAAAATAAAAACTTAAAACTAAAAACTAAAAATAAATCAAAAATAAAATAAAATGCAAACTCTCAAAACATCAGGTTGCCTCCCGAGAAGCGCTTCTTTTTAAGGAGTCATGAGTCAAACTCCTTTCCAGCTACCTTGAGTTAGGTGGAAGTGTAATCTCCCCGTTCTCAATCATCTTGAACCTTGCTCATTTGTAGGCAACCTTTCTTTTGAATAACTTTCTCAAACTTTCTGGCATTTTTAGGTTGACATCTTTACTATGCATCCTCTTGGGTTCTTTCTTCATTCTTGTATCTTTAGTTTTTGTCTTGTCTCTTTTCAGGTTTTTCTTGTCAAAATGAGGCTCATCACTCTCTTATTCTTTGGATTCAATTAGCTCCGAGGTATGATCTGGAGGTCTTGTAAAAGCAAACACCTCAAAAATCATAAGCGTTGAAAATGGAGGTATCGAATGATTTACTTATTCTTCTAATTTCTCTTTAGGTTCTTTATGCTCCATGAACTTTACGTTTCCTTGCTTCACAAGATTTTCCTTGGCAGAAGATGGGTAATGAAGTGGTGGTTGATACGACTCAACTACTAAAAAATCATAATCTTCTTTTATCGCCCATGACGTGGCACTATTGCCTCCACGTCGTGGCGACTGGATAGAATCACAAATCTTTTCTTCTTTTGCTTTTCCTTTGGGCGACTGTTTGGACTGTTGATCTATTGAATCAATAACCCCCATATGCTCTAATTTCTCCTCGTCTTCTATATAAACAGTCATGACTTGAGAGATTGGGATTGGATCAGTTTTTCTTGAAGGTGGATCCGGTAGCTTTTCTTGCACAAAATTTGTTAATTGCCCAACTTGTGTGTAGATGCTCATGATAGATGCTTGTTGATCTCTAAGTGTTGCATCATTGGCATCATGTCTTCACTGCTAGCTTCCATAAATCTAAGTAGCATTGACTTGAGAGCATGTATTTTGTCATATTGGACTTGTTCTATTTTGTAGAGATCATGTTTTAGTTGTTGAATTTATTTTGTATCTCAATCTCTCTTGTATTCCAATTCACAATCCCTTGTAGAATGGGATCCCCCACAAACTCCGCATCTATCTTGAATTGATCCACCCATTTTTGTGATCTTTTTACCATTGCGTCGAGCTTTGCAATTATTGAAGTGATAGCATCTTGACCTCCATCTTTACTTGATTTTCCTTTAGTGAAATCCTCCTTTGGGTTGTGCTACTCTCTTGAATGCTTAGCAAATTCTTCAATCAGAGCTTTATTTGTTTCCATATCCTTCTTTGGCATCGACCTTTGCGAGTCTAGAAGTTGGCGAGTGCACACATTGACTCCATCATAAATATCGAGATTTCTTGTTGCACATTGAAGTCATGTTGAAAGCAATGTTGTAACAATCTCTTGTAATGCTGCCAAGCTTTGTATAACGACTCCCCTTCTAATTGTTAAAAATTTTGCATGTTTCTTTTAAGCTTCGTCACTTTTGAAGGAGGGGTAAAGTGGTTTATGAACTAAGTCTTAAAATCAGCCCATATCGTGATTTCTTCAAAGGGAAGTGATTTTAACCATTCCTTAGCTTCACTCTTCAATGTGACTGGTAAAATTCAAAGCATCACCGCATCTTTACTCACGTTTGGTGCATTAAAATAATTTGAAATCTCCACCACCTCTTCCATGTGCTCGGAGGCTTCCTTGCGGTTCTTCTCATAAAAATGTAGATCTTTTAGCATATTAAAAATGTGCCCCGGAAGTTTAAACTTTGTAGTAACTGGGATTTTTGGTGGATCAAGCCCCCATCTGTTGTTGTTCCTCATATGTCGTTTGCACTCGTCCATTGTCATGGTTGTGATGTCCCCCATTTTTTTTTGCTAAGATAAAACTAGAAAACACACGTAAAACAAATAAAACAGAAATAAAATCAATTATAAATGTAATGTGACCACGACATGGTTGCTACTCTGACAGAAAAATAAAATAAATGCAGAAAAATAACTTTTTGTGGTTTTTACCCCACAAAAAGGACCGATTAATTAAAAACAATTAAATTATAACTAGAATAAGCCGTTCTCCAACAACGGTGTCAAAAACTTTGATGTGCACAAATATACCTATCAGTCTTAAATTTATAACCTAACAAATATTTACTAACTATGCACTTATAGGCAGTGTACCTAGTCATATTATAGAATAGCTCAGGTAAGTCGGGTGTCGATCATATGAAACAGAATTCAATTAAATAAACTAACTACTTCTAATTAAAATAAGAAACCAACTATGGTTTGGGGGGTGATTACTGATATTTCAAGATTAGAAGAACTTGAACAATCAACTAGCAATTAAGCAACGAAAAGAAACTAGCTTCAAGAATTAAAAGAATACTTCTACTTAGATCTGGTTTCCCTTTCTCATATGGTTGATTTCTAATGGATAGATTATATTTATTACCAATTTTCTAGATATTATGATCAAACATCTAGGCCTACCAATTTATGAATTAACAAGCAATGATCATACAATAGTTAAACACTAAATCGATACTAAGCACAATTTGGACTATGAATGATAAAAGTTACTTTCATACGATCAAGTTAAGCAACCAAGCACAAATTAAGAGTAATTATGCTATCTAACATAGTTAAAGTTACTAGATTTAATTACTTAATCTAAGATGTGATTAATCCTAGTTGTAATTATTTAATGATCATAAAAAATTATGAGACAAATTCATGCAATTAATATTATCAATTAACACACAAAATGTGAATTATAAGCAACATAAACTAGAACTAAAACATGATAGGGCTTGGATTTATCAAACACAAGTAAAATCAAATATGATCATTCAAATATCGACATCAACATATATGAATAAAGTTCATCTTCACCAAAAAAAAGTAAAATGTATTTAGCCTCTCAATTTAGCAGAAAAACACAATAGATCCATGTAAAATAAGCTAGACATAAATATGAAAAGCAAACCAACTAGATCAATGTTGAAATCTTCTAATTCTTCTTCAATCCTTAAGCTTCACTTGATTTTTGATATTCTTCTGGATTTCTAAGCATTTTTAGTCACAATTAACCTCAGAAAACCGATTGCATGCCCTTGATTTCGATCTAATGTTCGATATTTTATAATTGTCAAAATCTGTACAACATGTCGTGGTCTTTGAGTTTATCCCGTAATCGCCAAGGCATCTGATTAGTCGCCAACTTTCCTATCACCACTTCGTGTTGGAGATCACCACGACGTGGTCTTCAGTCCTTATTTATTCTTCTTTTATTTCAGCTCCTATTTTCTGCTGCCAGCTCCTCGTATGCTTTCTTTTTGTCCCGAGTAAGTCTTTCTTGCTACAAAACATATTTTAAACATAATAAACATCTTTTTCCCAAAACTAAACATGATTATAGCCAAAAGTATTAGAAATATGCATGAATTATATAGGTAAATATGCATACATCAGTTATCCTTAATATATCCTTGTTTTTTGATGAAGTTGTTGATAATGATTTCTTTTTGATTTCTAATAGATGTAGTAAAGCTAAGTTAGATTGGACTACTTGGCTTCATATCCCTTCTACTATTACCACGTAATTGATTTTTCTAGCTTCTTATTATTTTAATATAATCAGTCATTCCAAAAAACAATCATACATTATTCGAACTAAGGGTGTAAAAAATAGATATGGGGTCACCAATCCATAGGGACATGTTCCCAAAAAGTTAGTGTATTTGATAAATATCAGTATGGGGCAGGTCTGAGGGTGGGTTTAACCCACATTTGGGTGTGAGTTTAACCCATGTTTAGTTTTTGTGGAGGGAAAAGATGGATTTCATGAATTAGGTTGGAGGTAACCTCTTTCACATTGTTTGGCCACGTTAATATCCTTAATTCAAATAAATTAGATGATGTATATAAATTTATAACTCGATAAAAAAATCAATAATAATAATTTATAAAAAGTAAGAGATTGTATGTGGGGAATATTTTTATTCTGGTTTATGCTAGTCAAATCCATCTTATATAAAGTGACTTGACACCAAATCACAATTCAATGATTTTATAGAAAAAATAATTGATTAGTTATAATGAACACAATCCACTGAAACAATTCTATTTTATGTAGCAAATGTTATATAAAATTAGACAAATATTTGTGTATTAAGTAAGTTTTTAATAGGTTAAAATGTGTTTGTTGGTATTATGTTTTAATTATACATTGATATATCTAATGACAAACAACTTGTTTGTTTCATTATGAATCTTGTTCATATTTGTTACGATCAAACTGAATCCCAACATTTACATTAATTATTTACCTTGGGAAAACCAATATAGTCAAAAAAAAATAATTAGGACATTTATCGACTTATTGATGTTATTAACATTTATTCAACTATGGATAAGAATAACATTAAACTGTCACACTTATTTTAGGAACATACCAAGCATATTAGGATCATTAAACATATTATATCTAACTACGATATTGGTTTTGAATACTTTATCAGTTTTAATAAGGTATTAGGTTTACTAAGTGTTAGGCTTATTTTATAACAATGAACTCATCTGTTGGTGATGTGCTTATCTAACGTGTTAGGCCTATATAAATGAAAAGACCTTAATGTCATTGATGTTTAAACATGAATATTAACGGTCATTAACCAACTATATTTTGGACCTTTAATGTTGCAAAATTTTTGGTAAGTTTTATATAGATTATAAGGAGGGGGCATTTTCATTCAAATTTGAAAATGGTGAGAGCGTTAAATACTAGGTTTAGTATTACCTTATTTTAGACAAGCAAAGAAGGAGAATAAAATAAGTTGATTGATCCTTTGTCTATTCTTGCATCACATCCCACTAATGTACAATTATATCTTTTTTCAAGCTTTTAGTTAAATGTTTTAGCACCATTCATTGAGGATCACCACTTTGATCCACCTAAATTGAATTTATGGTGTATTTTGTGGTTTATTGTTGTTTAGGTGTGGATTCAATTTTTCCACATCCATTATAAAAAGGAAATTTCGTGCAAATGGTCATTCTAGAGGGTTTGGAGTTTGAAATGATGAGGATAGCGATTAAACATCAAATCAACGGATTAATATTGATAAATATGCTACTTATGATATAATTAGATGTGTGTACATAAATTTGAACTCAATGGATCCATCTTAAGTCATTAGGAATCGATTTGAAGAGTTTGACTCAGGTTAGATGAACTTCTAAAGCATTTCTTTTAGGTTTTACTCGTATTTGGTGTTGATGTCCAATTACACATACATTTGTTTCTTGTGTTTTAAATTACATATACAATGTAATTGTTTCATTTCACTCAAAATTGCTAACTTGATTGTTTTAGGTATGGTGGTCATTTGGTTGCTTCTAGTGCTTCCTTATGAATGTGTTAAGAATATCTAGAAGATGAAAAAGATTAATTAAGCCTAAGAAATCCTACTAATCATATGTGACATTAACTAGAGATTTTAATCCCTCTTACATTTATAGAAATTTTCGGGAGACTAGCTAGACATTTGAGGTAAGTACATTATCACATGGGCACAAGTCCCCTATTATAACAATTTAGTTGAAGTTTTTCTTGTATTATATATACTATAATATTTATTGATTAATTCCATGCAAAGTTTTATGAGAAATAGTATTTATATGATGACGTCTTTGAAATGTTTATGTAAGACGTTTATAATTTTTAAATCACGATATCAATGTATTTTAGAGGTTTGAGAGTAAAATGGATATCCCAACGGTGATCCTGTGAAAAGTTAGTGGGCTATATGAGAATATATGTAACACTCAAAATTTTCAAATAAATTTTTCATTTTTAAATCCATTCAAAACACAATTTAACATCTCTCATATCCAAATTAGAAATGTTCAAAACCCAAACATCAAAACTATTTGTCACATATCCCAGAATACTCAAAACGTAAAGCAACAAGACGGTGTGTACACTCATGTCGGCGCCTTCCTGTGATCCTGAGATGTACCTGAAACACATTTCACACAACACTGTAAGCATAAGGCTTAGTGAGTTCCCTAAAATACCACACACAAATAATTAGCCTCTTATGGCTATATCTCGATAAGGACCCTCCAGTCATATGTCTCTATGAAGACCCTCCGGTCTCACGACTCAGTTTACCCTCTGGTCCTATCACAATAAATACACAGAATAATATACAACATAAATCACAAAGACATAAAACATAATATCACATGTCTCAATATAAGCACATAAGACCCTCCGGTCGATAACACAAATAAGACCCTCTGGTCGCACAATGATTACCACTCAGGTAAGTATAGTGAGAAGACTCACCTCGTAAGTAAAGCAAGTATGTCTCGTACTCAAACTGTCGGTCTGGACTCCGCCTACATATATCACAATCATTTATAATTAACAATTTATATTATCACTCCAAGGATGTTAAGTTAACTCGTCTACTAAATCTCAGAAAGGGTGACAGACCATTTTACCCCTCCATGGTCTCCAAAGTCCACAACTTGACCAAACCCTAAAAGTCAACACTCAAGTCAACAGTCCATGTTCACTCAACTTGTCGAGTGCATCTATGCGACTCGTTGAGTTCCTTCTATTCTCAGAAAATCGGGAAAATTTGAGTCAACTCGCCGAGTTGTCTTACTAACTCGTCGAGTTTGCACAGTGTCCAGAATATTGGGGAAAACCATAGCCAACTCGTCGAGTTCATTCAGACCTTTCACTCATTCAGATGCCTTTAAGCGAGACTAAGGTCCCAAACTCTAGATCTAGCCCTCTAGGGCTGAGATACCATGTAAAGCTACAAGCTTTACGTCCATTCATGACATTTAGGGGCTAAGTTTGCCAAAACAAGGCTCAACAAGGGGTTTAAAGCATGAAGATTGGCCAAAGCTTGATAAAGCTTGAGTCTTTAGGCCTAAAGGGCCTAATAGTGTCCAAATCTGAAGTTTTTGCTTCAAAGCATGCTTAAAACCAATAATGACTCAAAAAGAAGCTAGAAATTCTCATAAACTCTCTAATGGAGAGATCTAACAAACAAGTGATCAAGGTAATAACTTTTTACCTTCAAATGACTGCTAC
Source organism: Lactuca serriola (assembly GCF_051521515.1). Lineage (NCBI taxonomy): Eukaryota > Viridiplantae > Streptophyta > Magnoliopsida > Asterales > Asteraceae > Lactuca > Lactuca serriola. The sequence continues at coordinate 296,881,122 of NC_136412.1, forward strand.
AACTAATTGGATGCCAGATCTAAGGACTCTTTCTTGTTCCAAGCCCTTTACTCTTTAAGTTTATGGGAGTAGGGATGTTACAATATAACAAAGATCATGAATAGACACACGACAATTGTCATTTTCCATGTAAGAAAGAGTTTGGCTAATCATGGAACGGTGATAATATACATCAAAGCTTTAGTTTACATGAGAATTTGGTGTTGAGACTTCTCAAAGATGATTAGTTAGGAGTGATCAATAATGTATTTGAATCTGAAAGTACTATACTGTAATATGTGATCGGATCAAGATTAAAAAGATAAAGATGGGGTATAGTCCAAATTACGACTTCACATGAGAAAATGAAAATTACTGATATATATATATATATATATATATATATATATATATATATATATATATATATATATATATATATATATATATATATATAAATAAACTGATGTATATGATCAAGTTCGTTGTCTTGGTAAAAAAGAAACCAACTATACCTACGTAGATAAGGTAAGTTGAGTTGAATCTACATGGAGTTCGCGGTAAAACTTCGTGGTAAATATTCAACGAAAAAACTACCACTTGCAACTATCAAGGAAAAAAATTTAACTAAGATTTAAATAAAAAAGTCAGGAAGTTTGTATTGCAAACGATTACCAATGATAAATAAATGTTACTTTGGTTCAATGTGAGATGATTAAGACTCGAGTGTTTATTTCCCCTTAAATTCTATTTTATTTACAAAAACATAACCAATGTCAATTAACATGCAATAAAATCAATTGACATTAATGTAATAAAGTGATTGTAATTTTTACATTTGGCATAAAATTTAAAGCAATAGTTGCTCATGGTATTATAATAGAGAATTTAGTTACAAATCCTTCAAATGAGATGTTTGTCGGCAGGGTCGACTCAAGTCGATTTGAGGCCTTGGTAAAATAAAAAAAATAAGGTCATTTTTTTGCCTCTACATGCGATAACTTAATATCAAAAACTTTTTTATTTCTAAAAAATTATAAGTAGATATATAAAAATAGGTTCCACAAATTTAGAGGTATTGAGTTATCACTCATGTTGTCCTACCATTTGATACGAATTTATTTGTCGGAGGAATTCAATGTTAGAAATCATTCATTGTCCATGTGTAATGTAATGTGTATTTATAACTTGAAAATTTGAAATGGAGCAATCGACAAATTATGATTTTGGTTAATTTGTAACTAATATGAGTTTTATGAAGTTTTTGTTAGAAGGTTAAATGATTTTTTTATTTAACAGATTCGTTCAACAATCTTACCAAACAATATTTAAATCATTCATGCATCTTAACAATTCATCACTAAATCATTCCATTTCTACCAATATGTCATAACTGATTCCTTCACACGACTGATACTTACCTCGTTGTGGATCTTAAGACCAACTGGTGTACTTAGCACGAAGCCGCCCGTGGTCTAGTTGGCCACGAACCACGGCCGTGCACACCACCCCGGTGGTTCGTGGTGGGTCGTGGTCGTGGCCTTCCGTGGCCCGGACAACGCACTTAAACGACCAATGAGATCCGATGCAAAAGAATTCGACCGTTTCTTTGTGTAGCCGTTTAACAACGGCTAGATTTGTAAAAAAAATAAATAAATAAATAAACAATTTATTTACCTATAAATACCATACTTTTACTCCTTATTTTTTACACCATTCTTTTCTTTCTCTATACACAAACTACACACTACATCTTAACAACCAAAAATCATGGATCCCAACCAAAATACCCCTCCAAACTACCGAAATCGCAAACCCGATAACGCTTTTGCGTTAGACACAACACCTCGACAATTCCCGACGATGGAGTCACCTCAAGGCGGTTTTATCAATCTACTTCAAAGTGGTTCCCCTATCCAACAAACACCACTTTTCCAACAACAATATCAACCTTTTCCGGCTTTCCAACAACAACAAATGCAACAACAATACCAACAATTTCAACAATTCCAACAACTACAACAACTCCAACAACAATCGTCACAACAACAACAACCACCAAGCTCACAACCACCATTTTCGCCGGATTTTGTTCCGGAAACGCAACCTTCACCACCACCTCAACCAAAAAAGAAAAAAGGAAAAAAAACGGCCCGACCCACTACCAACCAAGAAAGGGTCCCATGGACAAAAGAAGAAGAAGAAGAAAAGTTAGCGGAGGCATGGGTGGCGGCTTCCGAAGATCCAATTGTAGGAGATAGCCAGACGTACGGAAGTTTTTGGGAAAAAGTCCGAGCCATTTTTTACGAGTTAATGGAAAGTCAAGCTCGAAATGCCGATCAAATTACGTCGAAATGGCGAGATATTCGATTAAAATGCACCGATTTTGGAGGAATCTACAACAATCTCCTAAACATACGCAAAAGCGGCTCGAACGATTTTGATGTTTTCAAGGCGGCCATGGACCAATATGAAAAAACAACGCCTACACGCAAAGCTTTTCCGTATATGAAGCCGTGGCTAAAATTGAAAGACTCCCCAAAATGGAAAGAGCAAACGGAAGGAAGTTCCCAATCTTCCGGTTCAAAGCGTTCGAGAAACCCCGATGGAACTTCTCAACAATCGGACGGCCGAACACACATCGACATCAACGACGATCCGATAGATCTTGAAACCGACCAACCTCTTCCTCGGCCCGTTGGAAGAAATAAAGCAAAAAAAGCGGCGTCAACATCTTCGAATTCTAGTGTTATGGATATGTTCGGCGATAAATTTGATCGATATGTGCAGCTTCAAGAAACGAAGGCCGAGGTGATGACTCGGATGGAACAAAAAATGATCGAAGCACAAACATCATTTCAAGAGGCACAAGAGACACTCCAAACAAAAACCGATATGGAAATCTTGAAAATGAAAGCGGACGACCTTGAGGGCGAAGACTTGGAACTTTTTCTAGCAATGAAAGAGTCGGTTGGAGCCCGACGTAGGCGTAGAGGGTAGTTTATTTTATGTATGGTTGGAATTTTTAGTTTTTTTAATGTTTTTTTTTTTTAATTTTTTTTAAATTAACTAATGTAATTTTTATTTTGATTGTTATTTTTATTTTATTTTTTAATTTCAATTAATTTAGTTTTTATTTAATGTAATTTGGTATTTTAATTTAATGGAAAAAATAGTATTAAAAAAATGTTTTTAATGTATTTTTGAATTAAATTTAAATAAAAAAATGAGGTGGAGTGGTGTGTTTAGTGGTAAGTACCCATGTATGTGGTAGTGAAATGTGGTGCTGATGTGGCACCCACCACATATGTGGTATGTGGTGGGTATAACGGATGGCCTAATAGCATTAGTTCATACAAAACAAAACAATTTATTAGATGGCTAGAAATACAAAAACAATTTTGTAATCAATATTACTAAAACACTATGTTAAAGGATATACTCATAATAAAAACTTCATAACAAACTAAATTATATGTTTTAAATAATAAATATAGTTAGATTAGGAAGGTTTATGATGATTTACAAGGGACCATGATCATACCATGAGGACAATGGAATATAATTTCTTATAAGTGCACGTCATATTGCCGTTTTTTGTACGCTCTATTTATCTCCTTCACCACTCCCCCACGATTCTCGAACTCCAGCAGCTTCTCTCCACACAAATCACACGAATCGGAGCAAATACAGCGATAATCGGAACAAGATGTCGTGGCAAGCATACGTCGACGACCACTTGATGTGCGAGATCGAAGGAAATCACCTCTCTTCCGCCGCAATCATCGGTCACGATGGGAGCATCTGGGCCCAATCATCCAACTTCCCTTCGGTCTAATTTCTCTCCATTACGTTTCACTTTTTACCTAGTTTCGCTTCATCTAACTCGTTTTAGGACGTTTGACTTCGATTTAACTTCGGATCTGATCCAAATCGTCGCTGTTTATTGTTAGAATAGTTGAATTTTTTCCGTGAGATTTTGCATGTGGTTGATTCGTTTGATCTGTTATGGACCTTGATGTGAATAGCTATACTGTTTGAGTTCTAGAGGCGCATGTGTTTTCATCGACGTTAAGGTGTAAAAACGCCGAGCCTCTGCTTATTTTGACCTAATTTATTTAAAATCAAATTCAACCAGTACAAAATCTTGACATGACGTATGATTGTAAACTTGATCTCGACATTCGATTAATTTGAATGATGTGAAATATCTGGATCGAAACAAGGCTGAATGAGAAACCATTATTGATTATTTGGTCACTATAAAGGGAGAAAAGCTTTTTGGATGAGAAACATCAACAACGAGAGACACATGACACATATTAACACCATGAAATCTTCAGATATTAGATTAGTTCGACTAAAAATCTGGTTATGGCAGAAACATATACAAATTCAATGTTTCTATATGCTTTTTTGTGTGGGCTTCAACCTTCAAGACATCACAAACCCATCTCTAGATGTTTATGATATGCCACTAACATTCATCTTTCATGCCTGATAATTTCACAGGTTAAACCAGAGGAAATAACTGCAATCATCAATGACTTCAATGAACCTGGTTCACTTGCCCCAACTGGTTTATACCTTGGTGGGACCAAGTACATGGTTATTCAAGGTGAAGCTGGAGCCGTGATTCGAGGGAAAAAGGTAATATCACTTCACAATTCACATCGATCTTGATTTCATAAATATCATATATAAAACACAAGGGTATATAAGTAATTTTGACTTGCAGGGACCAGGAGGTGTTACTGTTAAAAAGACGACAATGTCCTTGATCATTGGTGTGTATGATGAACCCATGACTCCAGGGCAATGCAACATGATTGTTGAAAGGCTTGGTGACTATCTCCTGGAACAGGGTTTTTAATTGATCTTTGGTATGTTTTTGTGTTTGCCCCTCTTGGTATTATTGATCTGTTGCATTTGGTGAGGGGTAGTTTGGTAAATTTGGAATATTATTTTGCAGGGAAGTGATACAATTTTAGTAATTAAAGTTGTGCAAAGATGTCCTGGAGTTGTAAGCCAGGTGGTTTGTGCTTGATACTTTTCACCTGTATTAAGTGTGATGATGGAAGTGGGACACTTGTTTAGTTCCTTATTTTTATTTTTTTAAAACTTTATGGAGTGATTTTTGATGGATGTTTTTAAATGATTTGGGATTATCTCATATTAATATGACTACACCTTTGCTTGTGTAACATTTTTTTGTGGTTTTATTCACCTCTTAATCCATTAATAATGGTAAAATGTGTGTTTTGCGTTTGAGCCTTGTGGTCCCCTATGTTAAAAAACATGATTTGACAAGACAGATTGTAATGGGTTTTAAAAAAAGTTGGATAAAAACTAGTATCCGATAAAAACTAGTATCAATCTCTTATGTATGTAAAAGACATGAATGTCTTTCTTATCGTCTTATTGTAAAAGTTTTGTGATTTTGTACCACATTTATCCTATATAGGCAGAATGTATAACACCGTTCTTCCTCGTAACAAAATCTGAATAAATATCTCCAATGTTTGGAGAGAGCAATGCAAAAAAACTATTTATTTTTATGTTATTAGGTAATATGCATTCAAGAAGAGCATGTTCTTAGTTGATTTAGTGAACATATTCTTAAAAAGTTAAAATCAATGTGTTAGGGAGGATGGAGTCCTACCCTCCTAACCCATTGAACCCACTCTCACATCAATTTTTTTCTTCATCTTTTTAATCCACAATACACGAAAATCTTATCTTTCTCAACCCACTCGATTAAAAAAAATATACAAAACAACTAAGGTATAAGTTTTAAAACATATGGTACAAGAGAAAATGAGAGAGAAAGTAGAGAGAGATGATGAAGTGGGTTAGAGAAACCAATTAACCAACCTATAGAAACGGGAGTGGTACTGTCGGTAACTCTATAGTTAATTAAGATTTTACCTTTGATTGTTTTGTATTTTTTTAATTGAAAGGGTTGAGTGGGTTCAAAAAGATAAAGTTTCCGTGTTTTGTAGGTTGAGAAAGATGAAGACAAATAAAAGAGAAAAAATGATGTGGGTAGTGGGTTCAGTGGATTGGGAAGAAATGACTCTCTCCTCCTTTAAGAGTATATATTGCAAGTTTGTTATAATGTTTTAGAGTAGTATCATACATACTTATAAAACTAACATTTTTTCTTGAATCTCATGCATTTGAAACCCTTTTTTTTAACTTTCTCAAACCACATTCATTTGAAACCCTATTTTTTAACTAATGTAACTCAAAAGTTTTCTTAATTATGATTTAACACTCAAAAGTTTTATAACTTATATTATGTTTAATTAGCATTAAGTGAAAAATCTACTATAAAAAGACTAATCTTTTGTGTCTTTTGTATTATATAAAATCTTACATGTATGAAGGATTTAAAGATATTGTGATTCAAAAGTTTTCATATAGTTGAAGCATTCACGATCCAAATATAATGATTTGAAGAAATTAGTTATGTCGTATCAATGGTAATTGTAATATGATTTTTTCTTTCAACCAAAACAAATGAAGCTTTTCTGTTCTTTCTTTATATCCAGTTTCTCATTTAATTTTTATATGTGATTTTTGTGTATTACTCAATCTTGAATGTGACTCTTAAAACATCAATGTTTTGCTTGGAATATCTTTATGATTCTTCTTTTTCAAGAAAAATATTTTGATTGCAGGTTAGTGAAGAATTATCATCAAGTTTCTATGGTTGAATGGTGTTAAATGAAGAAAGAAGATTCATAAAATGGATATAGGTTTTTTTGTTTGAGTAAAGTTAACGAATGTTAGTTTTTCTTTTGATTTAAATGTATGTTTATGTAACATTTTTATTTATATATTCAACCACCCAATGCTCTTATTTATTTGATTGTAGTTTTTCTATTTTGATTATGTTTATTTTCTATTGTTTTTTGTTGGATTATCCTACACAACATATTTAAAAGACAATATTTAAAAGATAACATAATTTTGAACATTTGATATATAATTATGATAGACTTATCATGATATGTTCTTCATATGAAAGTTATTTATCCATATTACTACGACAAGAATTACATATGACATTTACGAATATATATATATATATATATATATATATATATATATATATATATATAATGTGATTTGTTTAACATGTATATGCACCTATGTATGTTATAAATTTATAATTAAATATCTTTATGATTAATAATTGAAGGGATTAAAATGATGCATCAAAACCAATTATTTAGACGAATATAATAATAATAATAATAATAATAATAATAATAATAATAATAATAATAATAATAAATATACATTTCCAAGTACCGCATTCATTTGAAACTCACACTACAACTCAAGAGTTTTCTAATTTATGTATATTTATTAATTACAACTCAAGAATTTTTAACTTATGATTATTAATTAGTAATCACTAATAACTTTTTATTTTCTTTTCTTTTATAAGAAGTTTTGCTCATTAAAAACATTAATGTATTTGAATAGATTTGTGATTTAATATGGAGAGTTAATATAAATGTTATAATAGATGTTTTAGTGTTTTTATGTTATTAAAAGTTATAGTGTTTATTTTTCATATTTTTTATTATTCGTTATATATATAGCTTTTTTAATACAAATGTTATAATAGATGTTTTTCTATTTTTATGTTACTAAAAGCTGCAGTTCATATTTTTGTTCATACGTTTTGTTACCCGTTATATTATCATTCATTTGATATATTTTACACAATTTTAAATTGTTTAAAAAATTATCAAATAATTGTATATATCACAATGAATTAAAAATTAAACTATAATGTTTAATAAAACTAATATGTTAAGGGAACTGATTTATCCACGTTATGTTTTAATCCATCCACAGAAAAATAACGGATTTGACAATTATACCCTCATTCTAATTCTAGATACCAAGAGAGAAAATCCCAAGTCTGGAAACCCCAAACCACACACGACACAAAAACCCTTCATCCTCCTTCGGCGCTTCTTGTGTGATCTCTATTAAGCCTGAAGCTCGATGTTGAAAGATCGAGTAATCGGAAGATTAATGCCTGGAGTTTTGGCTCGATTGTTGATGGACAATGGAGTGATGATGATTGATCGATAATTACTAGGCTCACTTGATGATCGACCATGGACGCATTGTAGAGATGGAAGTATTTGGAGTGCTTGTAGAAGTGTTGTCGATGGTTGGGCGGCATTGATTAAAAATTTCAGAAGTTGTCAATTCAATTTGGGACAAAGGTCTAGAATGCACAATTGAACCTCTATGTGCAGCCACTGTAATATACATAAATGTTCTTTTCAACTTCAAACAGATCCAACAACTATTGCAACTTTAGTACAAAGAACCTTCAAATCAGCAAAGAGTTTTCAAATCAACCCCACACAACTAGCAGCAAGTTCCAATTTCAACTATTTTACAGATGGTCGTTTCCATTTCCGTGTATGAATATCTATTATTTCAACAAGTGCATCAAAACCCGACAGATGAAATGTAAATTCACGGTCTGATCTACCGGGTTGCCTCAATGCTCCATCAACTGCATCGATCATGTTAGTTACCCCGATTAAAACCACTTGTCCATTGAATCTAGGCCACCATTAACGCAAGAAGAGTGAACACAATGGTGGCTGTGCGTGCAAGATGTTTTCTCTCTCTTCAATATCAAGAAATTCATTTTAAGGGTATAATTGTCATTACAAATTTTTTTATGTGGATGGATAAAAAGTTTTCAGTGGATAAATCAGCACCCATATGTTAACTATATGTTTGCTTTACTACTAACATTTTGTTTCAAAGTAGAAATATTAAATAATAATTCGGTAAAAGTTATTATTTTAACTATATAATTCTATTGTCGCGCAACGCGCGGGGATTCGCCTAGTATTATATATAAGCCAAATAAATAGTTTAGTTCGTTCGATCATTTACGTTAGAGTAAATTACACTTATGGTCCTTATGGTTTGGTCTTGGAGTAACTTGCATCTTTGATTCTCAATTTATTTTTTAGTTTGACGGTGCAAATGTAACATCCCAAATTTCAGAAGTTTGATTTAAGAGCTTAAAGTGTAGATTGAAGAAGGGACTCGACGAGTAGGTATACTTACTCGCCGATTCGGAGCTGGATTCGAGTTATAGAATAAGTGACCGACTCGGCGAGTCTGGTCTGGACGAGAAAAGCCCTAATCTTAGGGTTTGCACCCTATTTAAAGGACCTTATGTCCTCTCCTCATCCCCCTTATCGGCCAGAAGCATCTTTAAGCGATTCCAAACCCTAATTTGAGTAAGAGGAGGAGGAAAGTGAGCTTGGGGCTTTTAAAAGAGAAAGATTTGGAGGATTTGTGTAACACCCCAAGTTCAGAGGTGCAAGTTCAAGGTTCTTAGTGTAAATAAGGAAGTTCGACTCGGCGAGTCGATGGATAGACTCGGCGAGTCGAGTCGCGGTTCTGGTCAAGTGTTAAGTGACCAACTCGGCGAGTCGGCGGCTGGACTCGGCGAGTTGGTGCTGAAAGGAGAAAACCCTAATCTGGGGATTGTGCCCTATATAAAGCACATTATAGCCACCTTCAGCCTCTTGGCTACCCATTTGAAATCCATAAACCCTCATCTCGTGTGTGTGACTCCATTAATGAAGAATTAGAGCTTGGAAGAGAAAATTGGTGTAAGAAGCTTGGGGATTTGGAGACCATCATCAAGGGGCTTGGGTAGATCTGTAATCTACTTCTGCTTGGTCACATTTCAGGGGTAAGGAACCTCCTCCTTGAGCTATTTCATTATTGTTTCATGAATGGTGGTTGATTTGGGATTCATTAGCTTGTTTGGGAGATATCTCGAGTTTGAGGCTTAGATCTGAAGTTGCTATTTCAGATCTAGACGAGTGATGTCCCAAAAGGTCCTAAAGTTCCTTTCTAAGAGTCATGGGTGAAGCCCTTTGTCTTGAACCCTAGCCCTAGAAGAGTTTCGGGCTTATATCTTCTTGCTTTCACGTAAAGTTTGCAACTTTATGTGAGGGTTAGGCTGTAGAGGAATGGATCTATGGATTGGAGTCCCTGCATGGCTTGAAAAGCCTCTATTTGGAATGAGAACTGAAGAGACTCGGCAAGTCACATGGGTGTACTCGACGAGTTGTATGAATATGTGAATGGACTCGGCGAGTTAGAAGAACAACTCGGCGAGTCTGTTGAAGATTGCCTTGGACTCGGCGAGTCTGTTCTTGGAATCGGCGAGTCTGGTCATGGAACCCTAACCTTTTATGGTTGAGCTGTGAATCGGTGAGACGAGGGATGACTCGGTGAGTTGAGAAGGAAGGGACTCAGAGCTTGTTGGACTCGACGAGTCTTGGGGCGACTCTGCGAGTTGAGTCGTGGCATGGGAGTTTCTGAGCATAGGAACTCGACAAGTCAACAGGTTGACTCGGCGAGTAAGGGTCAACCAGGAAGGTTGACTTTGACTGAGGGCCTTGACTTTGACCAAGGGTTGACCAGTTGTCTTCTAGGGGTATTTTGGTAATTATTGGTATTTATTGGATTGGTTATTTGGTAATGTTCCGTGGTGGAGTTCGTGTCGGTGGTCGGAGCAGCGTGATTTTATTCTTCAGTCGGCAATTTCAGGTGAGTTATCCTCACTATATCGACAGGGTCTAAGGCACCAAGGCTGGCCCTTTATCGGATGGGAATCCGGGTAGTTGTTTGTTATGTTATTGCTTTGCTATGTCTTCATCCTGCTAGTTAGGATGGTATATGTTAGGGACCTGGTTAAGGTCGGTATCCTGGTAGTTAGGATGGTATATGTTAGAGACCTGGTTAAGGTCGGTATCCTGGTAATTAGGATGGTATATGTTAGAGACATGGTTAAGGTCGGTATCTTGGTACATAGGATGATGCTATGTTAGTGACTGGTTAGGTCAGTATCCTGATTAGGATGTTGTTGTGTTATGTGATATGCTAGATCGGTTGATTAGTTGTGAACTGCTATATGATTATATGTTTATGTGCACATGGTTGTTGGACTGGGGTTGGGTTGAGGCGGGTCCTGCTTTTTGCTGTAGGCCAACATACCCAGGGCGGACCGGTTAGACCGAAGGCCCGACGAGCGGTCCGGATAGGCTGAAGGCCCCAAAAGGACGGACTAGATGTGCCAAGGCTCGGAGAGTGGACCAGGTGGACTGAAGGCCCGGTGCGGGCAGACCAGTCATACTATAGACTCGGAGAGAGAGTGGACCGGGTGGACTGAAGGCCTGGTGCAGGCGGACCAGTCACATTGTAGATTCAATATGCATGACTATTCTGTTTATGTTATGATATATGTATGGTATTGTGGTTGGTATTTTGGGGGTAACTCACTAAGCTTTCGGGCTTACAGTTCCTGTGTATTGTTTCAGGTACTTCAAAAGATCGTGGCAAGGCGAAGGTGTGATCGTACCGCTCCTCAGTTTTATGTTGATGTTTCTGGGATACTCTGATAATAAACGAACTGAAAACCTTTTTGTAATAACTTAATGAATATGGGTTGTTTTTGAAAAGTTAAAATTGGTTGTAAATTTTTGGATGTTACAATTTGACCACTAAGGAGCTGGAGGATTCAACTCTTTGGTTGTGAGCATCAGTTTGAAGGTAACAATCTGTCACTTTGCCTTTGTTGCTTCTAGATCTTTTCTTGGATGATGTTTTAGGGCCATTTTGGCATGTTAAGGATCCATTTCGAGTTAGAAGTCCAGATCTGAGGTTGCTACTTCAGATCTAGGCTTGTCTTGGTCCAAAAACCCGTAAAGTATCAGCCCTTGGTGTGTTGGTGAAGCATGTTTGTCTTAAAACCTAGCCCTAGAGTGTTTTAAGCCTATAGCTACTTGGTTTCACGTAAATTTTGCTACTTTACGTGAAGGGTGGGCCTTCGAAGAGTAAATCTACAGTTTGGAGCCCCTGCATGGCTCGAAAAGCCACTGTATGGATTAAGATTTGAAGCAACTCGGCGAGTCACATGGGTGGACTCGGCGAGTTGTATGAAGATGGGCAGGAACTCGACGAGTTGGAAGATGTGACATCCCCAAAATCACGGCCAGAAAAGACCGGTTTGTTTATGCTTTGTAAAAATCAGAGTACTTCATTTTATAAAAGTGTTACGGAATTTGTTCCCAGAAAAACATGGTAAATACGTTATTAAAACATTTTCGAAGAAACGTATTTATTTCATTTTAAAACTTTTGGGATGTCATCGTTAATACAGAAGCATAAACATAAACAGAACTTACAATTGTTTACACTAGTGATCTACATCTCTTTAAATTTCTCAGTGTAAAGTGACTTCATATCAACACATGTGATATAAATAAACTGAGTGGGTTAGGTTGGGAAACCTGGTGAGCACATAGGGTTTTCAACCCACAATAATATAATTATTATTTTTAAACATCAAACAATCAACCCAATTACCCATTCCCGTTATCCTCACATTACGTCCCTAAAACATCTAACACAAGGGACCTAGTCAAAGAACTATCATTGGGATGGACACTACTGCTAAGGGGGTTCCTTGGCAATGAAAGTCCTAAAGGCAACCATATGGGGGATGGAGTACACCTGGTGAGCACACAGTTCACACAGTTCGAATAAACACACAGTTCGAATAAACACACAGTCCGAATAAACACCTACAGGTTGCGAGCCTGGTAGTGTTCCACTGGACTGTCTAGAATAGTCCGTGGTCGTCATCTATACTCCGCTAGATGACTAGATCATCAAGAACAGCTATAATGAGGCCTCTCATTATTTTATTTGGTCACACAGCAACTATTACATCTACCCATGTTTTACCCAACACATTTTGTAGATATAAAATACATATACAGTTTAAATCATTGAAAACATGTATAAAACGTTCATCCAGCATAGATAACAAGTATACATATAATATACACACACAACACATAATTTATATAAAATACTTCATATCTATGTGTAAGCTGAAAGTAACTATGCACTCACTTGAAAGGTGGTGACTCAGCACTCGGACAGCGCTTCGATACTCTCAAAACGATTTTCCTTCGATAAAACCTAGTATCAATACCACTAGGGTTTAGTCTAACGATAACCGTGACAAATTAATTGTCTGACTATTATTATTATTATATAAGCGTTAATAACACTCAATATAACTCATAATAATAGTCCAAATAATTATTTTAAGGACCTAATAACATTCCTATAATTATTTGAAAGCTATATTAAAAATTGCGTAAGCGTAGCACACTTACAGCGAATTTTATCGAAAACCGGAACTTAATTGGAGCAGCGTTTCGAAACCTAAAGACTCCTTTTTCTCGGGACTCTGGGAGCCTCGGGGCTTCCTTAGGGTGCTAGGGGTTTTACCTAGGGCTTATGAGTGGTTTGTAGCACTTAGAGAGAGAAAGTAGTGAGAGAAGTATGAGAAATGGTGTGAAAATGGAGGCAGCCCTCGCAGCTATTTATAGGCTGCTGGCTTAGGACTACGTTGGGCGTACCGAGGGTACGCTGGGCGTACTCCTCGGATAAGATCACCAGCTCGGACCCAGTTGTCTTGCACTCATCGGATGGATCAGACCGAAGTTACGCGGGGCGTAATAGCGAGGCTTCGTGGCATGATCCGAAGCGAGATCTGATCAGCGATGGACGGCCCACAACGCGCCACGTCATCAATTCCTTATCAGCCTTTGCAAATTCGATCATAAACTTTAAAAATTCGTAACTTTCGCGTACGAGCTCCGTTTTCGACGTTCTTTATATCCACGCGAAGGTGGGAACGTACTCTACAATTTTCGTTTAGAATCCGTCGGCTAATTTTGGCTCGATTTTAAATTTTATATTATTAACAGGCCGGGACAGGATTGGTCCGTTAAATCCTCATAACTTCTTCATCCGACATCCGTTTTCGCCCATATTTTTCTCGTTACGCTACTCTTAACGAGATCTTCGATTCTCGTTTAGGTCGTGTCGGCTAAAAACCGCTCGATCTAATATTCGAATTTCGGGTTGTACATTACTAGTCCGAAACTTCGAAAAATCATAACTTCTTCATACGAAGTCAGATTTGGGCGTTCTTTTTATCGATGTTCTTAGTTTAACATATTCTAAGACTTTTGTTTAGATCTCTAAGGCTAAATCTCACTCTATCGTAAATTCACTATTTACGCTTCCCGGTGTCGTGCCGGTTCTATCATGAAACTTCGACGGGTCATAACTTCTTCGTTATAACTCGGATTTCGGCGTTCTTTATATGTACGGAAACCTTGTGACATACTCTACAACTTGAATAATCTTTTGTCGAAAAGTCATTTTCGACCCCTATTGCCTCTAAATTGACTAGCTCGGATCTACGGGCGTTACAGAAGAACAACTCGGCAAGTCTATTGAATATTGCATTGGACTCGGCGAGTCAGGTCGCAGAACCCCAACCTCTTTTGGTTAAGCTTCGGATCTGTGAGTCGGTTGGCGACTCAGTGAGTTGGTCAAGACAGAATTCAGAGATCGTTCAACTCGACGAGTCCTGGGGCGACTCGGCGAGTTGAGTCGTGTTATGGGAGATTTCCGAGTATAAGAACTCGACGAGTCGACGGGTTGACTCGGCGAGTAGGGTCAATCAGGAAGGTTGACTTTGACCAGGAATTTGATCAAAGTTGACTTAATTGACCCCGGGAAGACAGTTTAGTCTAAGTGTTGTTATTGGTATTGGTTGCTTAGGGAGTTAGAGGAGCAGCATTTCGGAGAGTTGTCGGTTAGCAGTCGGAGGGTTATTGGCCGAGTTCAGCAGTTCAGGTGAGTTTTCCTTCCAGTAGGAACGGGTCTACGACCACAATGCCGAACCGTCTAGTTAGCAGTAGTTTCCGGACTTCGGTTCGATGCAATAGTTCAGTGTGCTTGATGTCTTTGTGATTCAAACATGTTTTTGTGTTATGTGTTCCGGACTTCGGTTAGATGTAGTATGCAGTATATGTGTTTATGCTAGTAGTTATGATTATGCTATGCCATGTTCAGCCAGTTAGTCCGGACTTTGGTCTGATGCAGTTAGCCGGACTTTGGTCCGATGCAGGGGGCAAGGCCCCAGTTAGTTCGGGCTTCGGCCCGATGCATTTTCCGGACTTCGGTCCGATGCAGGGGGCAAGGCCCCGGTTAGTCCGGACTTTGGTCCGATGTAGTGCGCAAGTCCCAGTATGTGCTTTATATGTTATTGTATGGTATGTGGTAGTTTGGGGAGCTCACTAAGCTTTGTGCTTACAGTTTCAGTTTTGGTTTCAGGTACTTCCGCAAGCAAGGGGAAGAGCTCGGATTGATGACATGGCACACACCACAGTTGCAGTTTATTCCTGGGAGTTTTATTGATATTTTGATATGATATTAACTTCAGTTTTGAATTGATACATTTACTTATTTTGAGACATACGATTCATGGTTTTATTATCTAATAGTTGATGTTGCGATTTTTAGTAATATTAAAACAAAAAATTTTGGGTCGTATATTGGGTCGTTACAACAAATATGTTACATGCGGAGTCCAAATATGTTACATGGGGAGTCTTAACATTCGATCTTTTTTCACCGTTAAACCCCAAGATTGTCAAGATCGAATCAAAGACTGTTTCCGGGTTTGCAAGATCGGAATCAGGATCTTAAGACCCCATAAAATAAAACTTAATTTTAATTTATAATTTTAAAACATGAAAAATATTTCAAACATTTAATATTTCGTTCAAAAGTTATAAAAACTTCATAATATTAGTCATAAGCCACAACCTAAAATGATAAATGCTAAATTGGTAAAGGATAATGACATGAAGTGCCAAAAAAATAAAAGTCAATGAAGGTAGGATCATATCAGATTATGATCCTACGATCATACAATCTTACCTGCAATCATACCTTAAATACGATCAGATTCGTTTTTCATACATAGGATCATACGACCCTACGATCAGGATCGCGATTTTGACAACCATGGGTAAACCCCTTGCGTTAGGAATATTCGGTTTTTCACTTTGAATCTCTCTCTCTCTCTCTCTCTCTCACACACACATTTAAAAGCCTACATTCACAAACTAAACAATTGATTCACAAAAACATATGTTGAGCAAAATAATATAGAGTGGTACGAACCACTCTAATCAACATTGAGATATCAATCTCTTTACATGGTTACAAGATTACATGTGAACCCAAAACAATGAAATATCTATGTGTTTGATTTAAATCCTAAATGAGATGTAGAAATTCAGTCTCTGACAAATCAACGTTTAAACAAATGATTAAGAAATTCAAGAAAATCATCATAAGGATTCAATAGAATTTGCATAATCAATTTATCACACCAAGAATCCGATCAATATCTTCTAATAACATATTCAACCTTACAAATTGAGTCGAATTTTGCAAGCCAGTTTCTTTAAATTCCAAATGAAAACAACTCCCTCAACATAAACACCTTTGCAATAAGTGTATTGTCGTGATTGCGTCAATTTCTATAAATTCCAGTCTCACATCCCCGTACGCAATCGCAAAACATCGCCCATTTTTGGTCCAACAAACTGTGAATGCTCACGAACATCACATTGTTTTTAGTAACCTGATTGTTATGATTGTGTTAGGTGTTTTTGTTTATCTCGTGCACAAGCAGTTGGTAGAAGGGTTAGGCAAGAACAGAGGTATGGATTTGGAGGGCAGAGGAAGCGAAAAGGGTTAACAAAGTGTAGTTATAAATTTGTTAATGGAGGGATCATATTTGAGTTTATAATGAAGTATAGTTGTAATGTGGAGTGTTAGTGTTTATGAATGGATGCTTGTATACGAGATATATTGGGAGGTTCGAAGAAGATTAAGGCCAAGGCATTGACGTCAAGGAAGAAGGAGATGTATGTTGTTCTTACGCCTCATTTCCGAGTTTAACAAAAGAAAAGAAGAGAAGAGAAAATAAAGTCATGAGAGAAAAAAAGAGAAAGGAACGGAAAACTAATTTTTCTTTTGTGTTCCCGAGTTGGAGAGAAGTGGAAGGAAAATGAATCATTTTGTTCTTTCTTTCCAAATCCTCCCAAATCGGAAGGAAAGTTAGGAGGGAAAGTGATCATCTCATTTCCCTCCACTTCCCTCCTTTAATAAAACTCGGGAACACCAATTTCTTTTATTTTCTTCTCATTTCTACCTAGTTCCTTTCTTTTCTCTCGTTAAGTTGAACTTGGGAACGGGGTGTTAGGGTTATTAAAGGGCACTCAAAGTGAAAGACAACAATACCCTTGCGTGTGTGATGGGTTTAAACGGTGAAATAAGACAAAATGTTAGGCAAGGAGTAGGAACGTAACATATTAAAAACTTGTTGACCACCTAAATTAAAAAATAAATTAGAAAACAAACATACAAATTATTGCAAACCATAAAAAATGTTCATGTAAATTACTCTTTATTTTTTATAAAAAATAAACCATAAGGACCATTCTTGTAATTTACTCTTTACTTTATTATAAACCTCGCACACCATCATCTAAATTGTTGACTTCTAAGCAAATTTGCTAAACAAGACAAATAATGAACACCAATATTTTACTTTAATCTGTCATATTTACATACATATAATATTTTAAATCAATTATACTTTTTTCGAAATAAAGTGCATCTTTTCATAAAAGTAAACACATTCATTTAATAACAATAACAATAAAAATACAATCATATTAGCAGCCACATTGTTTCCATAAATCCCCAACATAAAATGAAACGTAGAGCTATACCCGGTATGGCTGTTAATCAGGTTAACCCGATCGGGTTTCAGGTTAAACGGGTCGGGTTAGTTGGGTTTTTCTAGAAAAAATATTAATCCGACACGACCCTAGTAAGGTACGGGTTATTCGGGTTCGGGTTAATCGAGTTTCGGGTTAGTATGGTCGGGTTAATCGGGTTAGTTGGGTTGAAGTTGAAATATAAGGTGAATTTATGTTGTGCCATTTTAATACATAATCCACATGTACAGGGACTTAAAATGTAAAGTTGGTATATGATATGAATTTTTGGAGTTTCTTTTACCATATTAGTAATGTAAACAGTGAATAAAATTGGTAAAACTGTTACAACACAATGGTATTGTATTAAAAGGAGAGGAAAGTTATATCATTTTATACATCTGTATATGTAGTAATTTTACTCTCTGGTTTGTTTAAATAAGAAATATGTATTAGTTGTAAAATCTCATGGGATCTTGAATTCATGTCATTCAACGCTGTAAAAAAAGTTCGGTAATAAATTCTTAATTGGGTTTAGGGTTGGTTTTTTCAAAACAATTCGGGTTAGTCGGGTTAACCCAAATAACCCGGTTAAGAGTTTTGACCATATTAAACCCGACCCTAGTTACCTTATTTGGGTTCGGGTCGGGTCGGGTTAATCGGGTTTGAGTTTTTTTTGACACCCCTAGCCATATGGGAGGATCTCCTGCAAAATGAAATATCAACTCATAATGAATTAATAATCATTGGTTTGCAACGATAGGGAAAGACAGACACACACAATAAAACTGGAAATAAAGAGAACATACTAATACAGAATTGGCGTGAGCAACTAGTAACACTAAAACATGAAATAAGTAGGGAAATAGACTTATTAAGGTAATTAAATTTTCAGTTTGTTCACATCTAGTGAACTATCTTTTTTTTATATACATCTAGGTAACAAACTTTTTTAAAAGGGTTCACATATGACCATTATGATCGGTTGTAACATGCTACATCCGATCATAATGTTCATATGTAAACACTTCTAAAAAGTTCTTTACCTAAATGTGTACAAAAAAAATAGTTAGACATATGTGAACATACCCAAAAAAAGGTAAGAGTAAATTACACGAATGGTCCATGTGGTTTGGGTAATTTATGCGTTTAGTCCCTAACTTATTTTTTAACTAGGATGATCCCTACTGTTTATTTTTGTTTCTCGTTTGGTCACTATCTTACCTAAAAAGACTATTGTGCCCTTTTTAATTTATTTTTAATTAATTTTCTTATTTATGTTTTTATTTTTTATATATTTAAAAAAATTAATAAACCTCACATATCTGTATATCATCACCTTAAACCTGAAACCATATATGTGAGGTCTATTATTTTTTAAATATATAAAAAATAAATACATAAATAAGAAAATTAATTAAAAAATAAATTAAAATGGCACAATAGTCTTTTTAGGTAAGACGATGACCAAACGCGCAACACAAATAAATAGTAGGGATCATCCGAGTTAAAAAAATAAGTTAGGGACAAAACGTACAAATTACCCAAACCACATGTATCATTTGTGTACTTTACTCTTAATGTTCACAAGGTAACTATTTTTTTTAGTAAATTACTAAATTCGCCCCTATGGTTTGGTCATAATTGCATGTTTGGTCCATAAAGTTTTTTTTTGCACTCGGACCATCCCTATAGTATGAGTTTGTTGCGTTTTTCGTCCCTGACATATATAAAAAGACCATGTTACCCTTAAATATTTTTTTCTAATTTACTTATAATAGATTATTTATTAATTTCAACATATTGGTCCCACCATCTCTATTCCCCAACCCTACCCTATCCTACCCCAACACCATCTTCTACGTTCATCTCCTCCCTAGCATTTTTCTAGGATAATGACTTAGGAGGCTAACTACTTCTTATCCTTGTTCATATATTGGCAACTTCTTCTTTTTGTACATATAAAAGCAACTAACTTGTTTTACATGTTCAAATTACACCAATATTACCGGCTAATACCTGTTTCAGCTGATGTGGCTAAATCAAGGTTTGGGTGGCATACACAAGATAATATGAGGCATCTATGTGGCATAGTACACATCAGTTCATTATATAAAGGGTGTTATATGGTTCATTTGTACGTTAAAGCCCTAGATCGACAATATCGACAATGGCTTCTTCTTTTGCTTCATCGGCCTCTTCTAAATGCAATGTTGAATTGCAAGCTGACCATCCATGTAAGTGCGACATGCCATCGCGTGTGAATATTTCAAGAACACCTGAAAATCCTGGAAAAAAAATCCGAGTTTGTCAAAACTCTGTGGTAAATATGTTTTTTTAATCATCCCTAACTTAATCTTTTTCTTCATCTTCTCTTTAATTTAACCTTTTTTATACTTTTCTTGAAGAGTGCAAGAACTCGAAAATGTAATTTCTGGGAAAGGCTGGAAGAGGATGACTATGCAGTAGAGAAGAACAATGATTTGGGACAAATCTACAACCTAACATTGAAGCTTGGAAATTTGGAAAACGAAATTAGTATATGCAGTAAGAAGTTGGAAGAAGATAAGAACTATGATTTGGTTTCCAGACAAGAACTGGACAAAGTCAAGTGGAAGTTGTTTACTCATAAAGTTGCATTGTTTGTGTTATTTTTCTTGTATGTTAAAGATGTAGTTTTGAAAGTTTGATGTGTTCTTTGTATCCTATTTGATGTATTTTGAGTAAATCATGTAGTTCATGAAGTTTTGTATGCAATGAAAGTTGGACGTATTATGACTAAAGTGTGTGTTTGAGTTAATGTAACATTGATGTATCATGACTAAAGTTTGATATATAATGAACTTGTGCAAACATCTAAGTACACATGTAATGTATACAAACATCTAAGTAAACATGTACTTAAACAAAGATGTTAAAGTACCTTAGAATACAAAAGATTTCCAAACATGCATGACCCAAGATGTTAAAGTACCAAACATTCCAAAAGATGTGTCAAGTTTGTCCCATTGTGCCAAAAGCTATTACAAGACCCAAGATTCCAAAACATGCATACCAAAAGTTATGCAAAAATATAAACAAGACATGAAATCAAATCTCCAGTGGGTGTTTGTATCACCCCAAAAATCATGACAATTTTTTTTTTATTTTATTAGTAAATCGTTAATACAATTTTTCCCATGAAACCAAGGTAACCAAGAGTTAGAAAAAACATTATCAAATCAGAGTAGTTTACATAATGCAGAAAACATGTGGTGTGTGCCCTGCAATCGTCCCGGGCTCTTTCATTTGAAAACTGGAGTACCTGAAACATAAACTGAAAACCGTAAGCACAAAGCTTAGTGAGTTCCCCAAAATACCGTAAACATACAACCACAGAATATCAAGCAACATACATATAATTGTCATGGGCTCCCCCGCATGGTCTTGATCTGGAATGCCATGGGCTCCCCCATGGTCTTTACCTGGAATGCCATGGGCTCCCCCATGGTCTGATATCCAAGTGCCACGGGCTACCCCCTAGGTCTTCCATGCAAGTATCACAGAGACAACTAGCATACCACATATCACATAACAACTATCATACCACATAATACATAATGGTCCAACATTGGTGCCTTCGATCCATGGATATAGTAAGGAGACTCACCTCGGACTGCAAAAGCTCACTGAAAAAATCCCTAGATGTTGCCCTGACGGCTCCTCAACTAGCAATATCAATAATACACCCAATTAACAATTGGGCTCCAATCCATAACCACAACTCCATACCTTGGGTAAAAGGACCATTTTACCCCCAACCTAGCCTTGACCAAGCCCATGACCCAAACTACAATATGAAAGGCCCAAGACTCATTAATCAACCAATGGCCCAATTTTGCAAGGTGGGCCCAAACTCCTTACATGGCCGTGACTTAAGGCCCAACCATTCTCTCTAGTCGAAACACTTTGTATCCCGATGGCCCATTAATAACTCAAGCCCAAAATACCATGGATTACTAGATCCATCAAAGGCCACTAATGACCTAATTTTCCAAATTGGGCCAAACCCCATACGAGCGTAAGCCCATAATTACCTTAATTATAAGTCAAAAGTCAAATTCAACGGTCCGAGTTGACCCAACTCGTCGAGTTGTCCTTTAACTCGTCGAGTTCTCCCATTAAATGCATAGATCGGGAAAATTCACATCAACTCACCGAGTTCTCCTCATAAACTCGTCGAGTTCGCCAGGAATCAAACAACTTAACGCTTTAAGCCGTTTTTATCGAATCTAGAAGCTTCCATTCTCAGATCTCTTCCCAAATGATGACTAGAAGGGTAAAGTTTCCAACTTTACCCTTAAAAAAACCACTACAATAAACCCAGATCCGAATCCTTGACTTAATAGAGTGAGGCTTAACCCATTAAGCCCTTCAACTCTCAAAACTTAGTCCCAAAACACATGTCTAACATCCCAAGGTTGGATTATCATGTAAAGTTTCCAACTTTATGTCCATTCATGCAAGAAAGGGAACCTAGAGCCCAAAATGGCTTAATAAAGGACTTAATGCATGGATGGGACTTAGGACTTAGCAAAGCTTGCAACTTTATGCCAGGAGAGGTCATAAAAGGGCCAGATCTAGCATAATACCCTTAAAACCCTTATCCTTTGGACAACCCAGTCAAACACCCAAAAAATCACACTAAAACATCCCACAAAGAGATCTAGAAGATAACAACACAAGGTTTCGAATTTATACCTCAAAAGGACTGGAAAAAATGGAGAGTTTCTGGATCCAAAGCCTTCCTTCCAAACTAAGCACCTTCATTCTTCAAACTCCTTCCAAATATCACCAAAAACCAACTCTCCAAGCTCAGCATAAGCTCACACACTCAACCTTGAAGGGTAACACACAAAATTAGGGTTCTCTGAACAAGGAGGTTGGTAAGGAGGCCAACAAAAGGGAGTTACGGTCTTTAAATAGGGTGCAAAACCCTAAAATTAGAGTTTTCTCAAACAACGTCCAACTCGTTGAGTTTTCCTATACCAACTCGACGAGTTGGTCCTTAAAAACACGTGCCCTAAAAGCTTCCAACACGTTGAGTTTATGGCATAAACTCGATGAGTTGGCCCTTAAAAAGGGAATTTATTTCCATAATTAACCTTCTAGATTCCGGATGTTACAACCCTCCCCTACTTAAATTATATTTCATCCTCGATATCACTCCTTATTAACACTCATAACAAAACAACCACCCTGATGATCATAAACAAAATATCAACGCACAAAATAATCTTCCCAAGGAAACTGGAATCAACCCTGGTAGATCGAACCTCAAACTCATGCAGAAAACCACCTTTACCTTTCCTAATACCCGCAATCTCAAATTGATCTGACTTCTTGACAACTTATCCCCTCTCAACCACTATCAAACTAATTCCACAATAAAACCAGACTAGGCAACATACTTCCAACCCAGATTATCTTAGTGCGTTGAAGGAACAAAATCACCGATCATATACAACTATAGAGCACTTATACTCGACAGAAGGCTCAGATAATCATTTGAGTAGAAGATTTGTCACTACAATGGTTAGACTCAGACGAGAGCTGCACAACAGGGTCTAATCAGCCACTCTTAGATTATTTAATCCAACTGCAACGACTTAAGAATATACCCCGAATAAAAAGTGACTCCACACACGAATCCCAAAATACTGAAACCACTCCGACTCATCCAGATGCCACTTGTTGCTTTCCAAAAGCAGCCGAGACCTCCCTGGTCCTAATTTATCTGACAGCTACTTGAAACAACGGACTCCTACCTGATTGTTGGGCTAAAAGACGCAAAAGCACACAGTAGCCCCACTCGATTACAGAAAGAAGATCTCGACTGACGAAAATTGCTCCACCACAACCCGCCATCAAATCCACTTCTTCAGATTCCGAACATGATGTGGTCCCTCCACAGATAGTACCATCCGAAGGCACAACATAATGGCTCATCCTGATATCATATTAGACCTATTCCTTACTCTTAAACTCTGCGATTGATGCCTTAGGCATAATGGCACCCCAAATCCTTATTGCATTGAAACAAAACCCTAAACAAAACGTGCGTAAAACCCAACTCAAGATTTTATCCAAAACTGATTCGATACCCCACTCATAACCCAACATCTATGAATCTACACCTGCATTTCACACCACATCCTTCTGGTTACCAACCCCTTTACCCAAACAATAAATAGGTATACCTAAACCATCTTCAAGACTTCCACTCTCGCACCTGGTCCAACCACCAAGTTCCCAAGAGTTCGACAACCAGGCCACCCAACCTAAACCTCTCCGCGTCACACACTAGTCACCCACATGCCCTACAACTCAAGATCTAAACACTTGACTCAACAGTCCCTACCGGTTCTAACCTAAATTTTCATAATCACCCGGGCTCGCCCGCGGACCCCAAAGACCCTCAACCTATAATAGAGAATAACTACCTGACAACCCGGGCCGACATGCCAAGGCACGAACTGATTCCCCCCCCCCCCATGTTTGTGACCATCACATAAATAGTCTATATCGAACCGATGAATGCTACGATCCTATCGCAACCTTACATTACTTCCATCCAACCATGCTTACCACCCATGGCCTCACCACACTCAAACCATCACCACATTTCACCTCCCGAGCCGAATCCTGTAACCCATTAGGAGTTTGAGTCACGTCTACGAATTCCCACTGCCTATAATCAAAGCGATGTCGACCTGCGATTGGGAGTTTCCTGAACTCCCACCAACTCAACCTTGGCCCACACAGCCACTTATTTCTCCCCCACTTAGATTGAACGATGCTTTATCACTTCTTAAACCTTATGGATCTGTGATCCATTTCCTTCAATTATGTAACATCCCAAAAATATAGTCCAAAATTTTCATTTTAAATCATAAATAAAACCATAGTAATCCCAATCATTTCATGAAAACATAAGTGAAAATATTTCAAAACACTATATCAATCACTGTATCTAAATCATATATCAAAATATCATAGTAAATCATCCCATGCTAAAAGTTGTGGTGTGTGTCATGCAGTCATCCCGAGCTCTTCCCTTGCTAGTGGAAGTACTTGAAACCAAAACTGAAAATTGTAAGCATGAAGCTTAGTGAGTCTCCCCAAAATACCACACACCATCCACATAAACACATACTACAAACATTGGGCCTAACCCGCTACATCGGGCCCCGCCCGACATCGGACGAATCCGGCATCAGCCCCGCCTGGCATCGAGCCTTACTCGGTATACATATATGTTTCTACTAGGCCCCGCCTGTCACTGGGCCCCACCCGCTATACACATACAAACAATAACATACAATCATGCTAGTACATAACAGTCAAACACAACACTATAACTGCTAGTCTCAAGGCCCCGTCTATCTTGTGCGCCGCCCCTACTTCGCTAATAATGAGATATGGAACCCCATCCATACTCGACTAGTGATGAGATACGGTACCCTGCCCATACTCACCTCCTTACCAGGCACATACAATTATGACAAAGACAACAAGTATAACTAAACATGCATTCCTTTATAGGGTACCACCCGACATCGAACCGTAGTTCGGAAACATACGTAATAACCTTCCTCAGGCCTCACCCGACATCAAAACGTAATCCATAAACTTATAAACTACATCGGGCTAACCTCGACATCAGATCTAAATCCGGTATACACTAACATACATAAACGGGTCGACATTAGTGCCTTCGACCCGTTCCTACTGGAGAAAACTCACCTCACAAGCTGACTGCAAAATCCTGCATATAAACCTCTCGCTGCTAGCTGGCAGATCCCCGAACTGCTGATCCCTCGACTCCCCGAGCTATCATTAGCAACATAATACTTAGTCAAAAACCGATAATCCTTCTTAGGGTAAAATGACCATTTTACCCCTGGTCAAAGTCAAAGTCAACACCCCGAGCCCATGTATTTAACCCAACCCTTTTATTATAAATTATTTTTAAAAAACGTTTTTGTGAAAATTCTCGGATTCTAGTTTGAGTCTGGATTCACACAAGAGCTCCTCTAATTCACTCAAACCAAAGCTCTAATACCAACTTGAAACGTCCAATTATTACAACCATTTTTTTATTAAGGTAAAACTTTCCAATTATCAATCCATTATAAGAAAACCATTTATTCCCCATTACATTTATTGAAGACAAGAGTATTTCAACGAATGTGAAATCCTCAATGTTGCTAATGAGTTTGTACAGTTCCGCATTCGCCTTCCCACGATCACTGATAGAACCTGAAAACATAAACAACTAGGTAAACACAAATCTTAGTGAGTTTCCCCAAGATACCACCACAAAAACATATAAAACACATGCATACTGGGTCCATAACTAACAATCTGGATTACCATGAGTTCACAACACGAGTATGGCTTGCCTTTCGGCCCACAACTCATGTCTGGCTTTCTCCCGAGCCCACAACATAAGTCTGAACTTCATTTCCAACCTATAACTTATGTCTGGCTTGCTCCCAAATTTGTCGGCTTCCGCACAAAGCAACATTGCCTCAACCCACTACCACCATATATCGGCACATAAA
Organism: Lactuca serriola; assembly: GCF_051521515.1. Lineage (NCBI taxonomy): Eukaryota > Viridiplantae > Streptophyta > Magnoliopsida > Asterales > Asteraceae > Lactuca > Lactuca serriola. The sequence continues at coordinate 296,907,454 of NC_136412.1, forward strand.
CAATCAAGAATCAAGTAGGCACATAATACAAGCAAACGTCAATCATACAACTCTCTACCGCCTACTAGTCCTTTCACAACACACTGTCCCGCTACCATCCAACCTCCATGAAATGTGTAACCATAAGTAACTAGAGGTGAGATAGCCACTTGGACATATGATCCTACTCTAGAGCCACAACCAAAAAAGGAACATGCAAGAAAGCCTAGATCAAGAGTTATCAGGTTATCCTACATGACTACATACAACCCCTAGGGCACTCCACTATAAGATAACCAAGCTACTAGCACTCTAACCAACATACCATTATTACATCATCCTATCATATGAGGATATATACACAAATCTAGCAGATCACTATAACACATCGACATCCTATATACCATGATACAGATCTAACAAATCATCACAACATAACAACATACTATATACTAGGATACATAACCTAGTGGGCGGGTATTGGTGCCTTCGACCCACGTGTATAGTGAAGAAAACTCACCTGAATCGAAGAACTCTGAAACGCTGCAATACGATCCCTTTTTTTGCACTGCTTGCACCCGTGAATCCACTAACACCAAACCAGATAGAATCTTAATCAATAGCCCAAAATCCTCAAATTTGACCCAAAGTTAAACTTTGTCAAAAAGTCAACGGTCAACGAAAGTCAACGTCCAAGGTTGTTGAGTACCCTCGGCATACTCAACGTACGCCCAATGTACGCAGCATGTTCTCAATCCTCCATTAGGAACTTTATCCCTTAAGGCCTTTTATCCAGAGCTCAAATCTAGACTCAAAACATCATCTTAAGTTATAAAGTTTCCACCTTTATGACTTTCCATGGCTAGAAAAAGGTCCAAAAAGCTAAAACCTTAACCTATAAATCCATTAAGACATCATAACTCTTGCATGGAAGGGATAGATTGACCAAGATCACACTTTTATGGCTCTTAATAGCTCTATAATGGATAAAGTTTCCAACTTTATCCATTAGGAGAGTCCAAACAACCAAGATATAGTCTTTAAGTCTCAAAGGCTCCAAAAATGCATATTTCTCAACTTAATCCATTAAGTCCAAGTCTCAAACCTTCATATCTGAATCAATATGATGTTTAGATGGACAAAGTTTCCAACTTTATCCATAACAAGGTCACAAACTTTCAAGACCTAAAATTTATGCACTACAGTAACCAAAAGCTCATAACACCCAAAACTAGCTAGATCTAACAAATATATCATCAAGATTCAAACTTTATACCTCCAGAAGAAAGATCAAGGTGAAGAAGGTATGGATCTACAAGCTACAATGCAACCAACACGTCTCCAATGAGCTTCTTATTGTTCACGATGCACCAAGAACACTCCAAAGCACTCAAAAACTCAAGGATCTCTCAAATGGGGCTAGGGTTTCGAAATTAGGGTTAGAGAGGATAGAGGTTGAAGGTAATAAGTGTTTGAAATGAGTTAAGGTCTTTAAATAGGGTCCAAGACCCAAATATTAGGGTTTGCATCAGCCTTCCTGGTATGCCTAGCATACCAAGTTGAATCTCCACGATTAGCCATGCCTAGTACGCCCATCGTACACCCTGTACACCCAACATACTCGCCATAACCCAAAACCTTCCTAACTTCTAACGATCATAACTTCTTTGTTCCAACTCCATTTTCAACGATCATTATATCCACAAAAAGGTATTGAAGAGACCTACAATATTATCTATATATCTTGGACCAAACTTCTTGAACAAAAATCTATATTTCATGTAAGAAGCCGACCTATGACTTTCCCCTTTCTATCCTTCAGCCCAATACATAGTTCAAGGGTTAAATATCTTAACCATCATTACCTCCTTTCACAAGGACTAAACTTTATCTCCTTAAGGACCAAAGCCTTTACAAAATCGACTTTCGGGCCATGACCCATAAATGGCAGGAAACAAGATGTTATGTTAACAACCTCCTTAATCCTCAAACATAGAAAAATGCTAACCCTAGCTTCTCCTTGTGATTTTTGAGATTTTGGTTGTGGTGGCTTGAAGAAGAAAGGATCGCCTTTGGAGCATAGATCCAACTTGGAAGCTTCGTTTGTATCTTCTAGCAACATCTTTGGACATTTGTGAGTAACCAAGATTCAAGCTTTATGATTCCTTATTACTAGATCTAGGATTTTATACATGGTTATCCATGGTTAGATGAGTTAGAGTGTTGGGAATACATAAAGTTAGCAACTTTATGGGACCTCAGAGTCCCTTGGTGATTATATGTGGTGGATCTGAAGTTTGGGTGATGTTTGAGCTTATGCTTGAGGTTTTGACCTCATTTTCTTCATAAATGCCCTGATTTAAGCTCAAGTATTGCATTGGACATGTAAGAGCTTAACGCATCAATTTTTATGGTTCTTGGGATGTTAGGAAGCCTTCTAGAGAATATGGATTAGTGGCTTAATGGTTAAGGAGTTTTTTCATCAAAATGTCATTTAGACAATTCTAATGACATAAGACTGTGTTTGTCACACCGTGAGGATCGAAGGTTACAACTATTTTTTCTTTTAGTGGCTCACAACATGACCAATAGATCGTCACATCGTGAGGGACCATTGAGCGTTGAATTTTATTAACCGTTGACCCTTGACTTTTTTTATCAGTTTGACTTTGGGTCAAACTTGAAGGATTTGGCCTATTGATTAAGATTCTTCCATGTTTTGATGCTAGAGGGCCCGTGGGATCAAGTAGTGGAGAAAATGGAGTGTGTCGTAGTGTTTTTGGGTTCTTCTATTTAGGTGAGTTTTCCTCACTGTACCCGTGGTTCGAAGGCATCAATGTCGGCCTACTAGTTTTGGTTATCATTTAGTAGAGGGATGCCCTACGGACTGTATGTAGTCACATATGATAGACTGAGGACTCTTGATCTTGGCTTTCTTGCCTGTTCCTCATTTGGTTCTGGCTCTGGAGTAGGATCATTTATCTGGGTGTCTCTCTCACCTGTGGGTACATATGGTTATGCATTCCTTGGAGAGTTGGTTATGTATTTTTGTGTATCGGATGTTGTTGTGTTGTAGTTATATACTCTCTCTCTCTCTCTCTCCCTCTATTTCTCTCTCTCTCTCTCTCTCTCTCTCTCTCTTTCTCTTTCTATATATATATATATATATATATATATATATATATATATATAGGTTGTTGAACTCGCTACTCGATACCTGTTCGGCCGACTGGGGAGTAGCGAGTACTCGGGGAGTACTCAGATTCGGTAATTCATGTAGAAATATTTTTAGGAAAATTATATATGTCAAAATTATAATTTGATTGAAATATATAACAATATTAGATACATGTGAATACATAAAAACTGAAATACACACAAATGTATCACTTCATAAATAATTACTGAAAATTTAAGATCTATATGTAGTAATAATCACATGTGTGTGTTAAATAATAAACCATTAAGTGTATTATACATATTAATCTTGAAATTCTTGATTTTTTTTCTCTTTTTATGACAATTTTGACCATTTGACCGAGTTTGACCGATTTTGACCGAGTTGGTCGAGTTTGACCGAGTACGCTCGAGTTAGAGAGATTTTTGACCGATGTTGACCGAGTTTGACTTAATCCTAGTTTTTTTGCCGAGTTCACTTTACTCGCCTATGTGGAGGGTCGATTCCGACTTTCGAGAAATCGGCCGAGTAGGCCGAGTTTTGCAACACTATATATATATATATATATATATATATATATATATATATCATTGTGTGTTAGGATGCAACAATAGTGGTATGCTGGTTAGAGTACCAATAGGCTGATTATCGTCTAGTGGAGTGCCCTAAGAGCTGTATGTAGTCATGTAGGATAGCTCGAGAACTCTTGATATAGACTTTCTTGCTTGTTCCTTGTTTGGTTATGGCTCTAGAGTAAGATCATCTGTTCGGGTGGCTATCTCACCTCTGATTACTTATGGCTATGCATTCCATGGAGATTAGCTGGTAGTTGAGCAATGTGATGTGAGGGGTCTAGTAGGTGGTAGTGAGTTGTATGATTTATAATTGCATGTATTGTGTGCCTACGTGATCCTTGATTGTTTATATGTTGATATATGGTGGCGAATAGGGTTGAGGTGATCCTGTTGTGTGTTGTAGGCCAAGAGACCAGGTGCAGGCCGATTGTAAGCCGTAGGCATGGAAGCTCGGGAAGAGCGGTTAGGTTGATGCTCATGCCAACATACCCCGGATAATTCAGTCCGATGACTGTGGACCCAGTATGCATGCTTGTATATGTTCTGATGTGTGCAATATTTTTGGAGAACGCACTAAGCTTCGTGCTTATCCAACTGTTATTGTTTTCCAGATATCATCAGTTATCGTGAGAAGACGAAGACGTGACTGCACACATTCATCAACAACAATGAAGATTCCGCGTGCGTTATATCACCCTGATTTTCAACAAATGTAAATTGGAACAAATGGTTTTCTCAACATGAATTTTATAATTAAGAAGTTTTACCTTAGTAAAATGAAAATTTTTGGTTGTGAAAATATGACATTACAATATGGTTGTGTGGAATTATTGTTCTATTTTAGATGGTCATTTTTATGAATAACTCTAAGTTTTTCTATGACCTATCTAACAATTATCCAACAACTCAAATATCAAATTAAGACATGTTAGACATTATAGAAACAATCGATACTTGAAAACCTAAAATGGTTGCCCTTGTCTCCCCTCCCTTTGGTAGGTGACACAATACTATGAACCATGTTAGATTGTTAGTTGAGTTTGCTAGTGTCACTTTAAGTGGAAACCTGGTGATTGGTGAAGCTCTATTACATTACATATGTGGTGATAGAAAATGCAATCTAACATAAATGCACACATATGGGTGTAGTGATTTATACTTATGCACACAACCTGAATATACTTTGCTATTACCTAGAAACACTATAATGCATAGATAACTATCTTTTCGTGGATAGCATCACCAGTATAAAAAAAAGAACTTGTATTTTTAACTCAAAACTTTTCATTTTAACTTCAATCTACAAACAGGGTTAAATTTGGGGGGCCAAAGTAAAAACATTTATTAGTTTGGGGAGTAAATCGGGAAGAATGTAATCTTTGTATTTGAAGTTTTGGGGACTTTTGGCGGTCATTTTTATTTGAATTTTGTTTATTATTTTCAATGGCGTCGGTCAGTCAGCTACTCAGCTTAACTATTCCCATTTCCATTTTCTATCCGTTTCACTTTCACACACAAGTTGTGAGAAACCCTAATCCTACTTACGACGATGAAGGGCATGAAGTCACTGAAGCAGCTCAAGCTCTCTGTTCCTGCTCAAGATGCTCCGATTACCAGCTTCTTGTAAGTTTGCATACGATCTCCTTTTCAATTTTGAACTAAGCCACGCTGTTTCTATGTTGATTTGATTTGTGATTGTGTTCGGATCATGTGAAGCCCTAATTTGTGAATTTTTGGTCTAATGAACGTGAACGTAGTTACGCGTTTGTAGTGTCTGATATCTCCATTTGATATCATTTAAAGCCCTAATTGGTCAAAATTTTGATTTAATTTCAATAAACGTAGTTACAGTTTTGTAATATCTGATGATTATAGTGGATTCTTAGGACAACGAGCGGGACATTTCATGATGGGGATTTACTTCTAAATTTGAAAGGATTAAGACTCACATCTGATGATAAGGAAAATCGTGTAAGTCTCTCATTGTTAAACCAAATCTGATTTGTTAGATTTGATTTCCTTTAAATTCTTACCTCCATGATCTTCCAAAAAACTCAGTTTCACAGTTTCATTTTCGTATTTGTACAGCCCTCTGATGCCAAGGAGATCGATCTCCAATTTTCACTGGAAGACCTCGAGACAATCAAAGTCATTGGAAAAGGAAGTGGAGGCATTGTTCAACTGGTTCGACATAAATGGATTGGGAGATTGTTTGCTTTGAAGGTTGGATTTCATAAAACTCAGATTTCATAAATGCCTTCCATATAAATATAAGCTACACCTTTTAAGTGCATCCATTATGGTGACAGGTAATCCAGATGAACATTCAAGAGGATATACGCAAACAAATCGTGCAAGAGCTGAAAATCAATCAAGCATCTCAATGCCCTCACATCGTTGTCTGTTATCACTCTTTCTACCACAATGGAGCCATCTCTTTGGTTTTTGAATACATGGATCGTGGATCTTTAACTGATGTAATCAGACAACTCAAGACCATTCTTGAACCATATCTTGCTGTTCTCTGCAAACAGGTTAGTCATTAGTGAATCTTTTAACACTTTGCACCTCCTACCTAACTTGAGAGTACAAAGAGGGCATTTACGTCTTTTTCCATCTCTCACCTTGTGAATCTTTTAATGTTTATGACAGGTATTACAGGGTCTTGTGTATTTACACCATGAGAGACATGTAATTCATAGGGACATAAAGCCATCTAATCTACTTGTAAACCAAAAAGGTGAAGTAAAGATCACAGATTTTGGTGTTAGTGCAATGCTTGCTAATTCAATGGGTCAACGTGATACATTTGTTGGAACTTATAACTATATGTCTGTAAGTTGACTTTTTTCATACCTTTCTTAACGTTTACCAATTTAAAATCTTGTTCATGATATTAATTGTTTGAATTTTTAAGCCGGAAAGAATTAGTGGGAAGACATATGACTATAAAAGTGACATCTGGAGTTTGGGTTTAGTGATATTGGAGTGTGCTATAGGAAGATTTCCATATATACAATCTGAAGATCAACAAAATTGGCCAACTTTTTATGAGCTTCTGGACGCCATTGTCTCAAAGCCGCCACCTGCCGCCCCATCGGATCAGTTTTCGCCGGAGTTTTGTTCCTTTATCTCTTCATGGTAACTTAACATATTAAATATGATCATAATTTATAAAAGCTGTTTATCAAATTTATAATATATTTGTATGTAAATGTGTAGCATACAGAAAGAGCCTAAAGACAGATCATCAGCTCTAGAGCTTTTGAGTCACCCGTTTATCAAGAAATTTGAGGATAAAGATATTGATCTTGCTATTCTGGTAAGTTCTTTGGAACCTCCTATAAATTTTTCTAAATAAGTTATGTATGTATTATAATGATATCAGATTTTTATTACAAAAATATGTAATGCTATTATCTTTTGCATACTATATAATAGGTAATTCTAATATCATATGTTTGTGGCATGCTTTTTTGCCATTTATCTCATATTGAAAGTATCAACGAAGTGTATGCAAATGATTTCTTGATTGATTTGAACTTGATTCATTGTTGTTGTAAGAATTAGGATTGGGTCTGAATTTTTTAATATCTGGTTTTATAAATTCTGGTTAAAAATTTATTTAATAGCTAGACTTTTTAATATGTGTTAAAAAAACTGTTTGTAAATATATATATATTTTAAAAACCGGTTAACTAATATCTAATCTTTTAAAGAAAAGGCCTGGACCTTATAATTGGTGATGAAAGCCTAGTTATAGGTTTTCTCACATTCGTTATTATTATTAATAGTTGGAAGCCCAACTTTTTAATTGTTGACTTGGCCCACTAAAAGGCCCATTTAGCCGGATTTTATAATCAAGAATAAAATGTGTTTTTATGACGAGATGGTAAGCCAAACAATAACACTCTTTTATTTTCTGATGTGAATATTTTCGACGTTTTGATTTTTTAGCAAAAACCGAAAGCATGCGGAGAAAACGTATTTAAAAGATATCTAAAAAAGATAAAGATAAAATGATTTTATTTTTTTCAAGATACAAAAGGGTTTATAAGCTTAAATTTCATAAGAATATAAAATCGATATTAGGGATTTGAGGTTAAGGTGAATTTTCCATGCCTTCTTAGAAGAAAAAGAGAAATATACCTTTTTATAACAAGTAACAGGTAACATTTGATTCAATTTTTCATAAGAAAATAAAGAAACATAAAGTTCCTTTTAGAAAGGAACAAATTTCCATTCATGAGTCTTACCCAACTAGGTGTGAGAGGGTACTAAGACTTCTGGATATAATTACGTGTTGCATTGCTATAGCTCCTTATGTGGAGTTTGAGATAATGACTTGAAAGGGGTTTCATCGCTTTACATGGTGATTTTCAATAGTTGAGTTTTTAGTGTGTACTCTCTAGAGGCATTATTTGGTGCGTAAATGTGTTCTAATGCAAGCCACATATCTTGTGATGTAGTTCCTTGTCTGTGTTGGAAAAAGGCTTTGATATGGTGGATATGATTATGCGAATGTGAGCATCATTAGCTATCAATGAGAATAGCTAGGGTTGTCTGTGATTGTTTCTCCACTTCGACTTTTGGCTTCGAGCGTGGTATAAAGCCATTGACATAACCGAATAGGTTATTGGAGACAAGAAAGGGTTCAAGCATAGCCTTCCAAGACCCATAGTTTGTGGGTGAGAGGGTGAAAGCGAATTTGTGAGAATTATGAGATGTTTTCTCTTGAGAGGTGAAGGCAGCTATGGTTTAGGCTGTGTTGGTATTGCTGTCGTGGAAGAAGATCGACGATGGGTTTTTATTGAGCCATAGGATTAGGGTACTTGGCTTTGATACAAAGATAAACCATGATTTTTTTATTAAGTAAAAGATTACATATGCTACCTTATATATAATACTGAGAAATACAATTAGGTACCCTTTAATATAAACAGTGTATTATCTTGTACTAAACTTAGTCTAACATTTTCCATTTTAGGACTTCTTAATAAATTTCATTATATTATTGTTATATGTGCTTGGATAAATTTCATTATATTATTGTAATATGGGAGGACCTCACATCTTATTTATAGTAGTTGGTTTCAAACTACGCTGGGCGTACTCCTCGGGGTACGCTACGCGTACGAGGCTAAGCTGCGTGTATGAGGGGGCAGTTGTCAGCATCCGAAGCAAAGACCGTGGGGAGCAAGCAAGGGCTGAGATTAAGCCATGTCACTCTCCTCACATCAGCATAACCTCGACTTCTGAATTCCGTAATTTTCGCATACAAGCTTCGTTTTTGACGTTCTTTTTATCCATGTGTAGGTGGAGACGTAATCTACGACTTTTGTATAGACTCCGTCGGCTAATTTAAAATTTATTTTTGAAGTTATATTTTAACATATTTAGATAGGTAAAGTCTGTTAAAAACTCATAACATTGTCATATGACGTCCGTTTTCGTCCGTCTTTATATCGTTGAACTCCTATTAACGAGATCTTTAATTCTCGTTTAGATTGTGTCGGCTAAAAATCGGTCCATCTAAAATTAGAATTCCGGGCTGTGCACTGCTATGCTAAATCTTAGAAAAATCATAACTTCCTTATACGAAGTCAGATTTAGGCGTTTTTTTATGCACGCTCTCGATTTAACGTATACTACGACTTTCGTTTAGATCACTAAGGCTATAAGTATTTTATCGCAACCTCAATTTTTACGTCACACAACGTTGTGCTGGTTTTGTCGTGAAACTTCAACAATTCATAATTTTTTCGTTATAACTCGAATTTCAGCGTTTTTTATATATACAGAACCTTATGACATATACTATAACTTAATTAAGATTATTTATTCAAAATAATCTTCTATCAAAAAATCGTTTTTGATGCTTATTGTCTCTAAATTGACTAGACCAAATCTGCGGGCGTTACATTAAATGACCATACAACTTGCAAGACTTAATGGGTAGGCAAAGGATCACAATCTAAGATTTTAGAATTGGATCACAATCTAAGCTTTTAGAATTGGAATGAAGTATAATTTCCTCCCCCTTAATTATAGCAAATAACTTTTCAACCCCCGCAACTTCATGAATTGAAACCCTTAAGTTTTCTATAATTAACATTGCTAACTTGCAACACTAAACATAATAATCATGCTCCTGCTAACATGATACTTATTATAATAACACTTATGCTCCCACTAGCTTTGACATGTATCCAGAAATCAGTTGGACTTCTAGAAACCAATACTTTATTGACTTTCTTATCATAGTTCAGATTTTTGATACGAGATGCTTTGATAAGACTTTATCAAAATCATACACATTTTCTTAGACAACTCTCATGTGTGTCTAAACAATTTTAGAACTATGAAAAGGGATTCCGTAATCATAGTTTCAATTGTTTAGACCTTTGCTATTTCTCACAAGTCCATGTTAGTGTGCCAGTTAACCACACACGCTCCACTAACGACTTTGAGAATGCAAATATCACAATTGCTATCTATTTAAAATCACTTAGTGAAAGCGTTTCCTCACCATCATTTTCATGAATCGGAGAGAAACCTTATGACACTTAGATTTTATGGTGTATGTGTTCCTATCCATGTGAATTTGTCAAAACCATAATCACAAGACAAGGTTAGTGACAAATTCATATGGACCGAACTTGTTCAATTTTAATTTCAATGCCACCTGGTAGCACAAGGGCCTACCTTGTTTTCCAAGTTGTTATGCAAGCAACTGAGAACTCATAGAACTCACATGCATAGTCAACTTTAACCAGAATGGGCATAAAAACAAGATTTATGTCAGCACGATAGGTTATAAACCTCAAGTCGTGTGCTAGTGATAAGCTACAAGTTTTATTCGTGATTAGTTATTGAAACTCTTTCAGGATCTTTAAGACTCCTACTGTAATTTTGACATATAAGACTCTCTTGCCAAGAACCATTCCTTGATAGACAAATATTCAAGAGATAATGCGGATTCTTATCAAGACAAACACTTCACACAATTGGCCTTAGTTGGTCTTTGTTTAATCCAAAACATCACAACTTACCAATTTCAAATATACAAGAGTAGAAAACATTTTTCTTTACATTTGACAAGTGTTATAAACTTTCTTTAAGATATGTCACTCAAGTTACAGTCTTGGAGTATGACTCTAAGAATTGTTTTGGAACGAAATATGACTCATCTTCTTGATTTAACCATTTCAACAATTCATGACTCCTCTTCTTAGCCATAAGGATGCACTAAGATCAAATGTCCTTAGAGGATCCAATGTGATATGGTTTCATAATCATTAAGATGATCATAAAACATGATACTAAAGTACTCTCCCATCTTTTCAGATTTGAGAAATTTTTATCTTTCTGCTTAATATGATTCTTCTCATTCATTCTGCCATACATTGAAACTTTTCCAACATTTCAAAATTATACTTAAACTTGTAAATATAACGATATTTACTAACTTTAGTAAATCATGACGAATAGTCTTATTGATCTTTGTGGTGGACTTGACCAGTGCACAAGAATGTGTATTCGAACGCTTAGTCCTTCACTTGACTCACATATACATGTGAACAAGGAATTAGTCTTAATTTTCCAAAGATGAAAATTATCATTTATCATACAATACAACTTGCATGATTCCAAGTTTCTGTTCAATTGAAACTTGGGTGATGAAATTTTTTCCTTATTTGATAAATTTAGACACTACCGCAAAAAAAAGAATAAAATTCATATTTCCAATATTGCTAGAAACCAAGGTTTTAAATGGCGTGAGGCGAGGCGTGGTGGCAAGGTCAAGCCTCAAGCTTAACGAGCCATGGCGAGCCATGACGTTTTTCAAAGCGTGATGTAAGGCAACAATTTTGTATTAATTTAAAATTATATTACCACATAAATATAAATTTATATTAAATATAACTACTTTTTAGAAGTGTTAGATCAATAACTAATAATAAAAAGTTAACAAAAACCACAATACTTGTATCTCCGATTTGAAAAAACATAACAAAGAGCAAAAAACTATGTCTCAAACGAAAAAACACGCGCCATAACACGCCATGGCGTGCCATATCACGCCTTGCCACGCGCCACGCCTAACAGCAACGTTATCACGCCTTGCCACGCGCCATAACACGCCCTAACGCGCCATGGCGCGCCTTTTAGAACACTGCTAGAAACATACAAACATCATTTTTTCATAAAATAAAACTTTATTTTTTATAAAATGAGGAAAAAGCTTTTTCCTTACAATGCAACTTTAAATGAAAACTATGCTATTACATATTTCCTAGCAATCTATCATAACTCCTAAGCAGCAGCTCAAAAATCCAACCTTCGAACCATACGATTGAAATCCATCTTCGCGATCAGATTCAACATACTCTTCCTTTAAGTTTCCTTCCCTTTCCTTGATCCTGCCAAACATCAAAATGCAACCTAGTCACATCATGTATTAAGAACCAACAATTAGAAACTTAACAGAGTTAGATAGTGTACTTATATGAAGCAGAGTCAAACTTTTTGATTCTTCCTTCTCTCAGATCTTTCAGGTAGTCAGGGCAGCTTCGCAACCAATGCCCCTTCTCTTGACAATAAAAACATATAGACTCTTTAGGAATGGTACACAGGACTATCACAGACTTAGCCTTTCCCTTTATCTTTTGGTCAACCGGAAGTTTGAGAGGATTGTTAATGCCTATGGAAGAGAAAGATTTTCCGGACTTCCAATGTTAACATTGTCAATGCCCATGGAAGTTTGAGAAGTAGATCTTCCACCTAAATTTACTTTTCCAGTGCGCCAAAACATTTCTGATTCAGTAGCAACAAACAAATAAGTAAGATCAATAAGGGTCATGTCGTCGTCTGTCACATAGTAGTCCTTAATGAACTCACTATATGACTTAGGAAGTGACTGGAGAACCTAATCAACAACCAACTTCCTTGAGACTTCGACACCCAACATTCTCAACCTGTCGATATGTGACTTCATCTCCAAGACGTGAGAACACACATGTCTTCCATCTTCATGTTTCATTGCAAGTAGGTCTTGAGTGACCTTGAAATTTTCAAGTATTTGAGCTTGTGGGTCAGGGAGAATAATTGGAGGAGGTGGAGGAAAGGAAGTATGATTTCCATGATCCAATCGCAAGACATCATCTTCATTAGGAAAGCTTGTTCCAAGGGATTTAAGAAGACCATAATTTTCTGAACCAGACATCTACATTGGGAGAAATTCAAGTTAGTTGATTTAGGTCATTAATAAAACACCCAATTTGAAATATTAAGGCTAGGACCCAACACAATATTTTATAACTTGGAAAAGGGATGCCGTAATCCAAAGTACAAAATATTTGAAGGTAGGCGAATGACGATTCACCAATTTCCACCATGAAAAACGAAATATGTAGTTTTAATTGGATTGAAACTCTTAGATCTTTTGAGATTCATTGAACTTTTTAATGGCATGTTTAAATCTCGATTGTGCCCTCTCAAGTTTGTGATTGGGATGCCGAGGATCACAAACAAGGTGTGAATAACCATGCAAATTATCTTGGTATCCTTAATTTTATCATCAAATCGATGTGCCGGTTACCCACACACGCTCCACCGATCTATGATAAACCTTAAGTCACCATTTGCCACTCTTACTAGTCCATGTTAGTTTGCCGGTTACCCAAACACGCTCCACCAACGAGTTGGTAATGTACAAAGTGTAATTTTATGGGTTAGCACCAACTTCACATTTTCCTAAAGTAACTAAGATTAGGAATTTATAAAAGGTTTAGTTACTTTGTATTTATCATTATACTTATAATTAGAATTATAGTCCTTGTCCTACCCGTTCGGCTAACGACCCTTCACCAGTCAAGGAAGCGGTGGGTGAGAGTGGATACCCATTAAGCTGTCATTTTATAGGCAACAACCTTATCCCCCCTTATAGACCGACTTCGTGAATGAGGCCTACTAACAGTAAGACTGACTTCCTCTTATATATATATATATATATGTATATATTAACTTATAATACTATAAAGTATAAGAGGTGAATTTTAACTTTTAAAACTCTAGGGTTTGGAATTAAAGTGTGTGTGAGACTTTACATATTCCAAAACTTAAGGGCAAGATAATATATATATATATATATATATATATATATACATATATATATATATATATATATATATATATATATATATATGTATGTATGTATCTGTGTGTGTGTGTGCTAACTTATAAGTTTTGAAACTATTCAAAAAAAATTTCATTTCTATAACTTGTGAGTTTTAATGGTTTTAAAGAAAAAAAAACTTTTGGAATTCCATAACTTGAGGACAACTTATGGAGTCCACTAATTGGCATTTAGATCAAGAATTACATTAACAAACAATTTGCAAATAATTCCTATGATCTACTAAAAATCATAAGTATGAACATTCAGATCAATAATTTCAAGAATCATACAAACATATATAAAACTTGAAAATTTGATAATGACCATTGAAAATGGATTAGCATAATCATTACCACACCAAAAACAGGTTTTATAAGTCCATAGCAGTTTATGGTAATGATTCTAGTCTATTTCCAGTAGCAAAACTCGAAAGTCTGCACTCAGGGCCTCCTACTCGTTGAGTGCAAGAGCCTACTCGACGAGTACGATGATTTTACACTTGGACTCGTTGAGTCCCCCCATGGACTCGGCGAGTCCACTGAACAATGAACATATTTTCGACTTTTTAAAGCATTTTGCATCAAGTATAATGAAAACAAGCAAATATGATTTTCCAAAGTTCTCATCCTAACTAACATACCATGGGGTACTTGTAATATAAAACTTAGTGGGATGACATACATTTTTCTTATGGTTAATTCCTTGGAGCTTTAAGAGCCTAACACCAATAATGTGGATGCCTCAAGTGGAATCACAAATCACCAAAAGACTTTGGAAAACTTGAGAGAATAGTAATCACACTAGATATCGGCCCACTCTTGTTCACTCACACACTAGTGCCATTTCATGTGCCAAAGACCTCTTTATATAGTATGGAGGATTAAGATTACATTCATGTAAACCCTAATACCCATGACCTTTCATTTCCATAGGATCCATGAAAAAAAAACTCCATGGACTATCTATGCAAAGATTAGCCCATTCTAAATGAACTTGGCCCATTATATATATATATATATATATATATATATATATATATATATATATATATATATATATATATATATATATATATATATATACCTTAGTAAGCATTTACCACATTTTGAATTTTAAGAGGTACAACTTTTAAAACATCATATACAACCAATTTATGCATACAAAAAATACAAAAAATGTAATTGTTAACTAGTCAACAAAAAAGTCTATTACTCTTATATCGGTAGAATGGTCCTCGCTTGACCTGTTCTTTCTCTTCATTCACCTAATTTATAGTTTAAAACACTGAATACCACCTTTAATTATGAGTCAATGTTCAACTCCACTAGAATCGGTCAAAGGCCCGACTTCTCCTTTATCTTCGTCACCATTGTTCACCACCGTTATCTCCATCCCGCATAGATCTTTAAATTGTGGTTATTGAACCCGGTGAATATTGAGTCTTCTCATCTAGGTTGAATCAATGTTATTTCGATTATTCCAATCGAATATTCCAACTCCGCTTTCTCCTTTGCCTACTTCAGACGCTTAATCACTATGGAGTTAAAAAATGGTATAAAAAAATCCCACCCCACAGTCTCTTCCTCCAAATTCGGTATCGGGTTAGAGTTGCTACTCTTTTGCTTTTTATTTTATTTCTCTATCTATCCATGAAACCCATGATTACTTATCTATCTATGAAACCCATTATTACTGGTGTTGTTACATCCTTCCTCTCTATCTCCCTCTGTTTCTTTGCAAAAAACAACCACCATGAACTCCTTGGCCAAGTCCTAACAGTGAGCTATGAAAAAATGCAATTTTTTTAAGTTTGGTTCTTCTTCTATGTTCTTTCTTTGACTTTTGATTTTGTGATTTATTTTCTTTAAAATTTGTTTTAGTTGGACTTGTAGGTAAGATCCAAAGAAAAGAAGAAGAAACTTATTTAACATTCGCACATAAGGTGTTTGATGTAATTACTCAAAGAGTTATTTGTTTGTATTTTTTGTTTCTAACAGGATAGTAACCTCTTTGGAAAGAGGTAAGTTTTTTCTCTCTTTACTACAAACTCCAATCATGATAATCTCCTTCCAAAATGACCTTGATGATTATAATTTGTTGATTTGAAGTAGAGAATAGAAAATGTCTTTGGTCATTGCATCTATCTGATAGGAGTTGCATCATTTGTGGTGAATACATTATATGATATTATTGTTTAGTGGTGACTTTGGTCATTACAGATGTCAAAACGTGGTGTTTGGCAGCTTCAAAAATTTATAGTGAGCTAATGTAATCTATTTTCCCATAATTAATTAATGTACTTTACTTTTGAGATATTTATCAGCATTTTGGCCAACTGATACATCTCTCAGCAGGTTCACGAGAAAAAAATGGTGTTGTACAACTCTCTCTCTCTCTCTCTCTCACCTTCTCCTTTTCTCTAACTATGTGTGTGATTACAAAACCTGAAAGCAAAAACCTTTTTATTGATTTTTGTCTTGGGCTTTTTTGGTTACATGTATGATACAATATCTATCAATCTCTCATGTTTATGTTTTTTTTTTTCTTCTTACAGTCTATTTATTCCCCCGATTTCTGATCTATTTCACTTGGATCAAATTTCCCTATTCAAGTGGTATCAACCAATTGAGTGTCTTTCCGGGTTCTTACTTTATACTAATGTTTTAAAGTGGGCTAAACTAACTTTTTATTTTTTTTAAAGAAACAATTTTTTTTTTGCTTATATAGATTATGTCTTTGTTTGTTCGTATAATGGTCTTCAAAAGCAATTATGGTCTATATCTTATAATCCTTCTAAATGTGGTTGTGGCCCTTTTATGAGGTTGTGTGTTACACCCTTCTAGCTATAAAATTATAATTTTGTATTTCTTTTTCATTTTTTCTAAACATTATTGTAATAATTTGAAGGTGGACATGGTGTTCTATCTGATACAATACCATAGAAATATCTTTGGGATTCAATATCAAAATTGCATTCAAAAAAGCATAATTTGAAGGTATCTCCTATCATTCTGATTATTAGGTCTTTTAAATAACTGATATTTTTCAAACATTTTGGTGCTCTTTTTTAATAGAAAGATCATGTTGATGATTTAGTTTATATGAATGGGGAAATTCATAATTTGTTCGAAAATAAAACATGTTATAATCTTTTATAATTTAAAGTAAATAAAGTTCTAAGAGTTGTCAAGTAGGCTGTTCTAATAACCAAGTCATTGTATTTTAGAATTTCACAAAATAACAACTCATTGTATCCGTTTTTCTTTTCATCTTTTTTTTGAAAAATAACATTGTGTTCAATTCCCATTTGTGTAAAACTCAAAGTTTATGAGCATAAAAATGTTAATAATAATGAATTTGAGAAAAACTTGAAGTTTATTACTTGATATTTTAGTGAACTTTGATTTAAATTCGTTTTAAACTCATTTGTTTTGGCTTCCTGACAATGAGAAGCATTGATATTCTCTTATGGTTATGACTGATGTAGAGAAGATTTATTACATGATCGCTAAACTTTGGTGCTTAAATTGCTCAAAAGGATGATGTCAAGTAACGAGCAGGGTACGTCCAATGTGATTCTTGAGGTATAAAGATACAATTACTTTAGTAATATGTGGTTAAAACATATTATACTCTCACGACCATTATAGATCAAATATTGGATAGTATATTGTTGTTAGAGTACTTGGAAAGGCATTTATTGCAAGCTAAATTCCAAATTACTATATCATTTTTTTTCCATAGAGTACTAAATATTATATTATATCTAAAGTATAAACCTAAATCCTCCAAATAATCAATAAAAATTTCCGGTTAAGGCTAAATGCAGGAAATAGCAACATACTTTCGTTTTCTTTTGGTATTATTTTTCCCTTTATTAGATTATGTGATTGGTGAGTTATTTTTCTTATACATGTTATGTAATTCGAAGCAATTTTTCACATGGTTTTTTGTTGGGATTACACCAAAACAGGTTTAATGCAAAATATAGTGACGTAGTGTTTTTATTTCTATATTATAGCATTCTACTTTCTTCAAAGCTTTTGTATAATGTATCAATTTATTATCTCATGATGTAAGTAAAAAAAAACCATAGAGTTTTTTATTTGAATGGGCTGGTGTTTTTGCGTCTTGCCTCATTGAAAAAATGTAATGTTTTGTTATGCAAATGTTCGTTGACTCTTGTGGTCAGTCATAACATTTGTTGAATTTACTGGTAATATGTGTTTTACAAATTAAACATCAACATGCTACATATTTATGGTATTCGTTACATTCTTTTCATTTCATTTATTCAAGTTCCAAAAAGTTGCAATAGATCCATGTATATTTTCACAAAGAAATTATATATTTGTCTAAAACGTCAAACCGTGTTACAACAATCAATCATTGTTTAAAAAACCATGTCAACTACCAAGAACCCCTCCTTTAGTCTTACATAACTTTTAAGCAAAAGTCATTGAAGTTTACCATGGAATCACAATAATTTAATAATTGGTTAACCACTAAATGGAAAAGAAATTTTCTAAATCATTAAGAAAACTATGGTTATTTGATTTTCAATGACCACTAACTAAATTAATATATTAAAATCAACAAAGCCTATCAATTAAAGTCAATGCTCTAAGATTAAGAAATACTAAATAATCAAAAGTTTAATATCTATATATGAAGTATCAAACATATGATTTCCATCAATGAAAATAGTTTGTTAAAACCAAACAAATTACAAATTGAAATGTTTTTAAAGAGCATGGTTAGCCAAAAATATCAACACTAAATTTGGTTAAAAAAAAATTAGAGGTTACTACATAAAAAATATTCAATGTTATTTATGCATTTTGGTTTACTAAATGTAACTAGAAACATAATTTCAATGCCACATCACGTCACAATATGAATATATTAATGAATCCTGAAAAACAAAAGTTCAACAATGACAAAGTCTATACCTCAAAGTTATCAAGGGTTTCGTCAATATTTTTGTTTTCAGTAGAAATAAGCATGTGTTAAAAAAACAAATGATAAGTTTGCATATATAGGTTTCTAATGTTTTTATCGACTTAATTTCCAGTTAAAAATTTGATGGTGTTTACAATTAAACATAGAGTTTCCATTGACATCATGATCTATTTACAAGTCCTTGCAAAGTGCTACTTTGAGATCATATATTTGTAATGTATTTAGTCAAGGTAGATTTTTTATTTATCATTTACAAAAGATTTTTTTATTATAAAAAGATTTAAAAAAATATTTAAAATCATCAAATTAAGGTAATAAACTTTAAATATTCTTAATCCTTTTTAGAATTAATTCATACGTTTTTTTATTCATAAATATATACAATTTACTGTTATGGAGATTTTTAATTTGAACTATGGACAATAACCTGACCGCACTTGGGACGTTATGCCTAAAACCATTTGATAATGAGATTTTCAATTTTAACTATGGACAATTATCTCACAACATTCAAGACGTTATGCCAAAAACCCTTTGATAAGGAGATTTTTATTTTAACTATGGACAATAATCTCACAATACTTTAGATGTTATGCCAAAAGAACATTTGATAAATATTATCTATCTAAGCTTATGAATTCTCATAATGTTTATTTAATGTAACCGACTTTAAAAAATTATGAAGTAGTTTATTTATTGCCCCCACTTGAATCTCACTTGATGCTTATTATCAAAACCTCTCTTGAACAAATTGAGTTATTATGTTTTATGTTAATTGGTTTATTTAATGTCTCCACTTGAATCTCCTAGATGTAGAAAACTATTAGCGCAAAAGAGCTAATCGTCTCTACAAACTAATTTCACGAAAAAAATATTTGCACCCGACGCTTGGCGCGGGTAAACGGCTAGTATATATATATATATATATATATATATATATATATATATATATATATATATATATTAGTGTCCATATTTAATTAGTTCCTTTTGATCACTAAATTAATTCTAAATTAATTCTTGATCAATACTAATTAAATAATATGATTTCATATTAATATATTATAACTTATAATATATTAATAAACCATAGACATACTATTATCAAAAGACTATCCATACAAATTGTTCCGGTGAAGTGCAACCCAAATGGACCATGCTATTCTCGGGTCGAGTACAAACCAATAATAGTTATAGGTTAGACATCTAATCCAACAAGTCACCCCTGCCCCCACGAGTCGCCGACGAGGGAGTAGCTGCGGCGTGGAGAACGAAGGTGCAGAGGAATGATGTTCGTGAGAAGAAACAATCACACGAGAGGTACCAAGTCTCGTTTCTTCATCCAAAAGCATTGATCTCATCTCAGAAAAGGTGGGTAAAGGCTTTGAGAAGCGAATTATGCAACAACATTTTTGTATTTCTCCGGGAGTCCATTTAGGGCATGAAGAACAATGTTCCTATCCTTAACTTTTTAACCAAAACCTTCAAGTAAATCGATAATTTTCTTTATTTTGTCAAGGTATTCATGAAAGGTTAAGTTTCCCACCGTGATGTTTCTCAAATCATTTTCTAAGTGCATATTAGTGGACTCAACATCATCATAGAAGAGTGTATGTAAGTTCATCTAGATTTTACGAGTAGAAGCTTTAATGGAGTAGGCTGAAGTGATCAATTCTTGAGAAATAGAAGCAAACAGCCACAACTTGACCACTTGATCAAGTTCTTGCCACTCCATGTCTGCAAGTGGGGAGGAATTGGGGAATCGTATGTGGTGTCAATATGATCAACAACACCATATGAGATGTAGTGAGCATGGAAGAGATAACTCCATGGTTTGTAATTACGAGCTGAGAGATCCAAAAAGAGAGGGACATATGTTTTAAATTTTGTGATACCATATGCCTTATGAGTAGGTTTTGTAGAAGAATTGTTTTCACCAGTCATGGTGATGAAGAAGAGAGTAATAGAGAAAGAATGGAGAAGAAGAAGAACATTGACAGGAAGGAAGATGGGGACGTGGCTAGGGTTGAGAGTTACGCTCTGATACCATGTAAGTCAACGTATTTTCCTATAATGAATGATGTATTACTCAAGCGTATATATACAATAAACAATGGGCTAAGTACCTAAAGGGCCAAGACAATACATGACTAATTATACATGGGCTGAATACAATACAATATATGTTAGATAATTATGGGACCACATCATACAAATATGTAACGTTATCATTAAATCCAGTTATTATGGTAATAATATAAAATTTTGATGGACCAATTTATAAAATAATTACTTACCTTGTGGGTTGTGTTTCCGGTTTGACTCAAAATCCTCAAGATCCATTCTATCTCTTACATTAGAGTTTATATCCATCTATAAATATATGTGATGAGGAGCAAATCAACGCATGGAAATTCGTTTAGGGTTTGCTGAGGGATTTTAGAAAGAGCTTTTGAGATCAACTGGAAAACCCAACCCTAGTTAACAAGATTCGAAGATTATAATGAAATTAGGTATGTAAACGTTCTTTAAGCTATAACATAGCTCAACCATTAGAGATGCTCTAAATTCTTAAAGTTTTATATCATATGGTTTAAGTGAATAGTGTTAGACCTAAAGGTAGACACATTCAAAATACTTCAGGTGATTTGCTAATAAATTACATTTATGACATGTTATTTTCAAAGCAAATTAAATGACACAATACATCACCAAAGTGATTTCTTTTGAGAAATTAATTTACAAGGTTTTTTTGTGTATTTATTATTGCGGATACTAACCGTCCCAAAGGTAGGTTGATATTTGGGTGGATAAACACATATATGACACTAAACACGTTGACAATTTTTTAAGGGGTCATGCCATTAATAAGTCAATCTAAAAAGGGGCTTATTAATTGACATGATTTATTGTCAATGTTTATTGCTAAATTTTATTGTTTATGTGTTTGTTAATGCGGATTTTAATCGACCTAAAGGTAGATTAATATTTGGTCGGATAAACACATGTTTGATGATCAATATGTGACAATTTTTAGGTTGCATGTCATTAATAAGTCAATCCAAAGAGGGACTTATTAATTGACATGATACATTGTCAATTCTTATTATCAAAATTATAGTTTATGTGTTTATTAATACGGGTATTAGCCGACCCAAAGGTAGACTGATATTTGGCCGAATAAACATATATGTGGTGATAAACTCATAAACATGTGTCGATTTTTTGGTTCCATGTGAGTAATAAGTTAATCCAAAGAGGGGCTTGTTAATTGACATTATTTATTATCAATGTTTATCTCTAAAACAAGGTTATCTCTTGCAAATTAGTATTACTGTCCAAATACTTGATATTAATGTTGTGTCGATACCTTGTAAAGATGTCATAAATTGAATTTATTGATTACGATTTATGGATTAATGAGCATAAAAATAGATTTGCTTATTTTTGAATTGTGGTATTATATCTGCTAACATTGATCATAGTTATGAATTATCTACTTAATGAGATTAACTTTACGTAATGGAATGAGGGCATTATGTTAGTTCTCAATTGTATGGATATTGACCTTGCACTTAGGATAAAGCAACATTCTTTTAGGATGTTGAGTTTGGGGAAGAAACAAGGTTAAAACATTGTCCTTAAGGAGTAATCAATCTTGATTCCTATTATTGTCTTTTTGATAATATGCAGATTATGAATCAATGATCGATAATGTTATTCAATCTCCTATTCTGAATACACAAACTCAACAACCTCAACTTTGGAAATCCTATGCGTGGTACAACATTTTTCATTAATTTATTATCTCTTTTGGCTTCGAAAGGTGTCAATAAGTGCGCGGAGCCGGAGCCCGACATGTTCGCCCGTTGGGCCGAGTGTTCGCCCACTTCAGAGTCTTCGCCTTTAGATAACAAAAAGTGTCCACCCCTTAGGTCGCCAAACTACGACGAGAGTTTCTACTTTTGAAGCACCAGTCGTGTAGGGCAACCGAGCTAGGCCAAGTCAAAAAGGATTTGATGACTTCATATTAGGGAAAAGAGAGTGAGGGGAAGAGGGGGCAGCCCTCGGCCCGATGATACAATTCACTCCAACAGACAGGCATGGTTCTATAGTCAAAGCAACTTTGTCATTGTCGTGTACCCATCGGACGGCAGCCCTTTCGGGGGTTCCTTAGGGACCGATTCACTATGCGTAGATTGACTGAACGCAAAAAAACCTTCTACTGTCAGGCGATCGTGTTTTCACAGGATTTATCGTTACTTATGTCAGCATTCTCACTTCTGATATCTCCAGGTCTTGTCACCAAAAACCTTCCCTGATTGACAGAACATTTCGGTACTGACACTTGAAAAAGCTGCTTTCAACGTCTCGTCGCTTCGGTGAATCACTTGAGCCCTGATACATTTTTGGTGCCATGGAGCTAGACCAGTGAGCTATTACGCTTTCTTCAAAGGATGGATGCTTCCAAGCCCACCTCCTGGTTTTCATCGCTCGATAACTTCCTTTACAGATTAAGTGAGAGTAAATTTATCTTTCTGGTTTTGGGCAGATATCTATGAAAACTAAGTTTGGATCATAAGAAAGTAGCCAAATGGACTTTAAGATATCTATATATAACAAAAGGCTATATGCTCACTTATAGGAAATCAGATGTTTTGGAGATCATTTTTATTACGAATATGATTTTATTAGATGCAAAAATAGTTACCGATCCATATTGGGATACTTTTACATTTTAGCATGATAAGCCATTTCATGGAATAGACTTTGGTAGCTTCTTCCATAATGACAACATAATTTGTAGCATGGAATATGGTTGCATAAATTTGTCACGAGGCTACACATTATTGGTATTGAAAGACCAATAAAGTTGTGATAATAAGTCAACAATGTTATATTCCAACAACAAAAGTTCTATTAAGTCAAAACATATTGACATCAAGTTTCCTTCTAACAATACAATAGTGCAAAATGGAAATATATAACACATATGAATAAACTCCATAAAAGCAGCTCAGATCATAAAGGGATTACCTCCCTAGGTCTTTCATGAGCATACTACACACATTGATGTGATATTTGGTTTTAGTGAGAGTTTTATGGTGCTTTATGTGTTGTTTAACAACAATTATGTTTTTCTATACATAATTAAGAATTTGGTTAACTCCAATATTAGTTGCACTTATTTGAAGTTTGATTTCACTTCATGTTAAATAGGAACTCGCTGAAAATCTATTTAGATTTTAAAACCACACATCATATTTAATCTATGTCGTTAGTTATATGTGTATATGTGACTATTGATATGTTTAGTTACGTAAATTGTAACGAAGTCCGCTTTGATCCTATACTATTATGATTAGTGGACAAGATTGTTTAAGGGTACCAATATTATGATAACATTCATTAAAGCGCTTATACAATTATATGTACATTTATATATTTGTGGTCAAGTGAGAGATTGTTAGATAATTGTGGGACCATATCATCTAAATATGTAATGCTATCATTAAATCTAGTTTTTATGGTAAAAATATAAATTGTTGATGGACTGATTTATAAAATATTTACTTACATTGTGGGTTGAGTTCCTGGTTTGACTCAATATCCTCAAGATCCCTTCTATCTCTCACATTAGGGTTTATATTCATCTATAAATATACTAGGTGTGTGACCCATGTATTACATGGTTTTATTTAAATGAAAATTTAAATATAAAATTTAAAATATTTGAGAAGTTTGAATTTATAAGAAAAGTGAGAAAATTTTATAATTATAAAAATTAAAGTGTTTTTTTCTTTTAAATTTAAAACAATAATTTAGATAAACAAATAAAGGAAATTAATGGAATTTTAATTTAGTAATTTTGAAATTAGAAGGAAAGTCCATTAATGAAATTGATATGAATTTATTATTAGATTTAAATAATATATGAAATTTAATAAAATAGAAAAACCATAAAATGACATGTACGTGGAATAAAAATTAATTTAAATAATCATGAAATTACATGTGGCAAAATGAATAAGAATATGACATGTGCAAAAAGATCTTTATTTATTATATTAAATGTGATGATGACCAAAGCAACACAAGAAATACACATGAAAATTCGTTTAGGGTTTGCTGAGAGATTTTAGAGAGAACTCTTGAGATCATCTGGAAAACCCAACCCTAGTTATTCAGATCCGAAGATCATAATGAAATCGGGTCTGTAATTGTTCTTTCATGTTTAAGTTTTCTTTTAATTAGATTCGAGATTAAAGATCAAAAGTTCATTCTTCCGCGTTTTATATTTTGATTATATAAAATAAGCAACAATATACACATATAGATATAGTCACAGTGGCGTAGCCATGATTTTGTTTTAGGATAGACCAAATAATTTACAAAATATGAATAAATAGCAATATACTTCGAATGGTAACAACATGTAACAATATATGATTTGAAAGTAAATTGTTTGTTTAAGATGGAATAAATTGATTAACTAAGACAATAAAAAAAATATTAATATACTAACTTGATGAATGAAGAATTCACCATGGAGATTGAAATACAATTTGATCTATTCAAAAAATTGTTGTCTTAATTCTTTAATCGACATGTCTCAGTAGGTAGATTATTTCATTCATTAGGAATTTAAGTTTTGAATGGATACAATTCACAGTCTTTGCATTTTTTATTCAATAGAAATATGAATTTTATATATAATATATTTCACCTCAAATTTATATGGAATGGACCAAGGCCCACTCTTGCACCAATATAGCTACTCCTGTCTTGTCTGCTTAAAAATGATTTTAATACTATGATTAGTATTATAAATGTGATATTTTTCAAATTTTATCGCAAGCACAATGAACGGACCTAAATGAAAGTCAAAAGTTTTGTTTAATTAACATCACTTGTTATTGAAGAAATGTGAGTTGGCAATTACAAGGATGAAACCTTGACCACATAATTTTAAATCATTGATTATTCATCCATGCCTTCATTTGTGGATCAGATTCGTTGTTAGTTTTATTAAATAATGGAAGAATATATGTTTGCCCAAAAGGCACCAATATTGTCTCATTCTATCATTATTTAAAAGTCTATATTATATATTTAAGTAAATTATAATTTTGGGTCATGAGGTTGATGTTTATCTGCAATTTTGGTACAAGTTGTGAAAAACTCATACATGTAGTTACCGTTCGTTTCAATTTATTGCACGTATGTTTGTCGTTATGTCTAAACTTTTATAAGTTTGATTTCTAAATAAGAGATTTTGCAAAAAATACCAAAAAAAATTGCCACTTTCAATAATTACCAACGAGTCTGCAGAAAGGTTCTGCACGAGTCCGCAAAAGGGTTTTTGTAGACTCGCCTTAGATACTGCAAACTCATTATTAAAATCATGGAGGTTTCAATCGCATATAAATGTCTATCACAATAACAAAAAAAGTTTTACACTTAGTTCAAAACTTGGACTAAAATTACAAATAAATGTCTAACACAATAACCAAAGGGGTTTTAAAAATTTAAATAGATTATTATCTAAAAAAACTAGATAATAATCATTTCAATTCAAAGAGCTAGACACGCACGAACGCTATCCACATATTACCTAAAATTATGGCAATTTGCGTCCTCATTCTAAGGGAATTCCATAAATGGAAAGGTTTGGTGACTAGATATGATAGTGTTGGAATTTAACATGGACCTTATCCATCACCTATGCTACCCGACATTTCCCTACCCTACCCCTACACCTACCCCAAGTAATATATTTACATCCCAATACCCTTTTCAACATCATAACAAAGAACCCCCTATATACATCTCATTCTATGCATCAAGTTTTGTTCATAATAATCAATTGGTGATAGTAAGGATAATCAAATATTAGAAAAAGAATGAGATTTAGTTCAAGTGATGAGGAAAGTAGCCAATCTAAACAAATTCAATGGATTCAGACAGAAGTTAATATTACTGATCCTGAATATGATTTTGTCGAAAATTGCATAGAGGTTTCATGTGATTCTTTAGAGACATTGTCATCCATTGAAACGATTGATGACACTTCTTCGACATCATCTCCCGATGGTCCACTGTATAGGTTATCCGAGCTTATGGCACAATTACCTATCAGGTGAGATATTGTTTTCAGTATGTATGTTGTATTTAAAATGTTGACAAAATTTATAGTTGTCTATTATTTAAAACGTTAAGAAAATTTATAGTTTTCTATTATTTCAAGAAGTTTTTGACACGGTAAACTACAAGTTGTTAATCATAAGTTTCTTGAATCTTATGTAGGAGAGGTTTATCAAAGTACTATCAAGGGAAGTCCGAATCATTTGGATCACTTGCAAATTTAACGACCTTTGAAGATCTTGCAAAGAGGAGTCATAGATTTGGAAGGCCAACAAAATCATCAATTAGAAGTGGTCAAAGTAAAATACTAAATCCCAAGGGCAACATTGTCAAAAACAAAAGGAGTTCTTTATCTTTCATTGTAAAGAGTTCTCTGTTTTCTTCATTTGACGCAAACCTTCTCTAAGCTTTATATATATAGACTATAGTTAGAGAATATAAATGGGTTTTCCTACATACACTAACAAATTCGTGTGTAGTGTTATTGAGCCAAACTACCGAAACTATGATTTGATTAAGATTGGTTTGCTTTTTTATGCGATTTTTGTATTTTTATTACTTAAGATGTAATTTCAGGAATACAAATGTGTATAAACATACTTTAAAGAGTTGATTTTGTTATTTGCAAACTAGTTTATAGTAATACAAAAAACTCATCATATTTCTAGAAGTTATATATATATATATATATATATATATATATATATATATATATATATATATATATATATATATATATATATATATATATATATATATATATATATATAGATATAGATATCGAGTAAATTATATTTTTGATCTTTGAGTGTGGTTGGTTTTTGTGATTTTGGTCTAAAAAAGTTTTGTTTTACAAATTTATTCTTATTCTAACGATTTTGGTTAAAAATTCAAGTAAAATGATTAACTTAAACTTTATATTATGACTCCGACATGTTATTTATTTTAGAGTGAAGTATAAATTTGGTCTTTATTATTTGCCCAAAACTATTGATGGATCAAAAACATTTTCAATTTGCATCACTAATCCAAAAGAGAAAAGTTTTTATGGTGTTGGTCTTAGACAATCTTCTAAAGACTTTTTTTCCATTATAGTTTTCTTTTTACATTGTTTAATATTAATATTAATATTTTTATAATTAAAAAAATAAAGAATAAGACAATAAATAGAAAATATTAATATTAATATTTCTATAATCCAAAAATTTCCGATTGATATTGAGCAATCGAACATCAATGATCATCGACATATATAAAGAGCTCAAAGGTTTGTGAAGCATTAAAGTGATGATGGAAGCAACAAATGTTTAATTTATCATATGATATAATCTTAAGATTTTCCATTACACCGTAAAAGTCTTTGGGAATTCTCATCCTATAGAGCGCATGATCAACATCATCCATGTATCAATAGTCAATCTTTCCCAACCCATGTCTTTTAACAAAGAAAAGGAAAAGGAAAAAAAATTGAGGTAAACGATTTGGTTAATGTGGTGGTTGAGCTCGCGAGCTATGGCGGTGGTGGTGCCGGTGGTAGAGTTGTGGTGGGATGAGGAGAAGAAGAAGTCATGAGAAGAGAATGATAGATAGATGATGAAGAAGGCATATACTATGTCAACAAAGGGTGGTCGTAGAAAAGAGGCGAAGACAATCCCAACCGTTTTAGAAGCCTAAATGAGTGTTATTACTCGAGGAAGATGATCAATTATATAAAGATGTTCAAGTTAAAATGATAATATAATGTCAAAATTGTAAAAAAAAAACTAATAACATAATAACTTTCGTGACATTTACCCTTTAACATACAACCCATACACCTTTACGTAAAGAAATTCACACTCACACAAGCTAAGGCATTTAGCCTTCACATTAAACTTGTAACAACAAACGTAAAACCAAGAAAATTTGAATTCATGTTGAAATTTACGGTCATTTTATAATTATGTTGTGAGACAAACTGAATTTGATGCTTCATTTGGGTTTTGATTTACAAATCTGAATTACTTAAGGTTATAATCCACGTTGTAAGAAATTGAAATTAATGCCTGTGATATCCCCAAATTTTACAGCCAGAAAAGACCGATTTGTTTATGATTTATTTTTAAAATCAGAGTAATCGTTTAAAGAAAACTGTTGCGGAATTTGTTCCCAAAAACAAAAATATGATAACCATTTATCAAAAAAATTCTCAAAGAGAATGTATTTTCATTAAATAATAAAATCTCGGGATGTCATGTTCGATACAGACCAAAAGCATAAACAATATAAAATAAACCTTACAACAGTTATTTATAACTACTGATCTATAATCCAAAATCTCTCGTCCAGTCCACCAACTTATACCCTTGTGCCATTACCTGTAATGCAAAGAAAACTGAGTGGGTCAGGCTTGGGAGCCTGGTGAGCATATAGGGTTTTCAACCCATAATAATACATTTATTATATTCAATTATCAAACAATCAACCCAAATACCCATCCCCACAACTCCTTTATTTTCTCAGGGCTTTACCCTAAGAATCCACTATCCTTCATTCATTCATTCCTAAGGATTTACCTAAGGAATTGGCACAAGGTCCATTTGCTACCACGGTTTATACAATAGACACTACGTCACATAGTCACCAGGGTTCATACAATAGGCACTACGTCTTATAGTCACCAAGGTTTACACAACAGGCACGAAGTCACATCGTCACCAAGGTTTATCAAACAGGCACGAAGTCGCATCGTCACCAAAGCTTACTCAATAGGCACGAAGTCGCATCGTCACCAAAGTTTTACTTAATAGGCACGAAGTCGCATCGTCACCAAAGCTTTACTTAATAGGCACGAAGTCGCATCGTCACCAACTATTCCATCTATCCATGTTCTACCCAACATTTTTGTAGATATAAATACAAGCACAATTTAAATCATTTAACACCCGTATAAAAACATCAATTCCAAGCCCATCTCAAATAGAAAAATAATATATAACACATAGTACGTATTTCATAGCTAATACTTTGTATTTATGTGTTAGAAGAAAGTAACTATACACTCACTTGATCAGAAGATGATCGGACAACACTACGGCTTGTAAAAGTAGTATTCTTCGGTAGATCTGGAAGATCTTCACAAAAAACCGGGCTCATCGCGGGCAGCGCTTCGGCTCGGAAATTTCACTTCTCGGGATCTTCGAGGCCTCGGGACTTGCTTCGGGGCTCGGGAATGATACCGGGGCTTCGGGATAATTCTTGCACGAAAAACGATGCAAAAACGCGAAAGAAAGAAGAGAAATGAGCAAATGAATCGGCTGCACTCGAATCCCTTTTATAGGGTCTGGATTCGCGATTTACGTTGGGTGTAATCTTAGGTTACGCTGGGCGTAACCTGGATAAGCCCGGTGACTCCCCCCTTGGATAATATCGAAAATTTATATTTAAATTTAATATCGAAAATAATTAATAAACTTCAAAAAATCATATCTTCCTCATACGAACTCCGTTTTCGACGTTCTTTATATCCCCGCGTATGTGAGACAATGCTCTACAACTTTTATTTAGACTCCGTCGGCTAATTTTGACTTTATTTTTATTATTTATTTTTAGTAGGCCGGGACAGAAAAACTCCGTTATAAATTCATAACTTCTTCATCCGACGTCCGTTTTCGCCTATCTTTTTATCGTTTCACTACAATTAACGAGATCTTCGATTCTCGTTTAGATTTTTTCGGCTAAAAACCGCTCGGTCTCAAATCGAGTATTCGGGCTGCATACTGCTAAGTCGAAACTTAGAAAAATCATAACTTCCTCATACGAAGTCAGATTTGGACGTTCTTTTTATGCACGCTCACGGTTTAACGTATTCTACGACTTTCATTTAGATTGCTAAGGCTAAATATCGCACTAACGTAAATTCACTTTTTACGTCGCGCTGTGTCGTGTCGGTTCTGTCGCGAAACTTCTACAGGTCATAACTTCTTCGTTATAACTTGGATTTCGGCGTTCTTTATATGTACGGAATCCTTGTAACATATACTACAACTTAGTTAAGATTATTCATTCTAAATAATCTTTTATCAAAAAGTCATTTTTGACGCTTATCGTCTGTAAATTAACTAGCCCTGATCTACGGGCGTTACAATGCCTCATTTAGGTTTTGACATCTAAACTAAATGTCGTCAAATAAAAATAAACCGAAAAACTAAATTGTATATCTAATAAATTGAAACATAAGGTATGTTAGTGAAACTTAACCAATGGACATGTGAACATGTAATCGGCCTTTTGGTTTTTTGGCTCACTGCTTATAGCTTCCATTCTCCTCTTACATCTTAGGTCATGTTTGATAGTTCCTAACCGGGAAAGGTATGTATAGATAAGATATCCTGACTGAGTAAGAAACCGTGTTGTCTGATTGTATATCTGACTGAATGTGCTGACTAATAAAAAATGACAATTTTACCATACTGCTCTATACAGTGATGGATGATGTTGTTGAAGAATTATAAAAACATACTAATATCTGTTATAACTTATGATCTACAAGATATTAGAATAAATTTAGATTAAATAACCTTCCACAATAACATTTTTAACTTTCAAAACTTATTTGACCCAACAAGCTCTTATAAGCTATAAGAAATGGTGGCTCAATGATTTTTAGTCTCGCCATAAAGGATAACCAACTTTCAACATGGTGCCACAACTGGCCACATACTACATGTGAATATTTGACCTTAAAACAAGAGATTCTTCGATTTTCATAGGATACAAAACAACTTGTTCAGAAACATCATTTCCAACAAAGACTAGCTTGTTTCCAGCATTCCACACATTAGTGAGAACCACTTCTACAACCACCCTTCTCCATTCACACCACCATCTACGCAACTATCACAACATCATCATCTTCTTCACCTCGCATTAATCTCCATTATCAGCCATCTTGAACCTCCACGATAACCCCATCCATCCATAAAACCCCTTACCTCCATCATTACACCCTTATCTCCATATCAACCATCAAAATCACCAACCTTCATCTCCATTAACACCTGATATGCATGTATGTGTGTATGAGCAAATCAATTGAAGAGAAGAATCGAAACTTTGAAATATGAACAGAACAAGAAAAATCCAATTGATAACAACAAACATGTATATGAGAACAAAAAATCAGAACATAACAACAAAAACCCAAATGAGAACAACAAACATGACCAGAACAATAAAATCAGAACTTTGATGAGAAGAATCAGAACTTTAAAATTAGATGAGAAGAATCCATACATTTTCAAATCATCGATCGATGTACCTAATGACAAGAGGCAGAAGGCGTACCTGATAAGAAGAGAAGAAGATGTCGATCGGGGGGGGGGGGGGACAAATTGTCGACAGTCAATTGGAGGCGTGAAAGAGGAGAATAGAGGAGAATAATTGGGGATGAAGGCGTTGAAAAAGGAACGTAGGGCAAGGGCACAACTGGAAACACTTCTCTCTTTCTCAGTCAGTCAGTTGCCATCTTCTTACTAAGCCAAAATTTGCTTTCCGAGTCAGACACCCAAAATTGATCTATCAAATGACTTTAGCTGACCGAGTCAACAAAATATATCTGACCAAACTCGGTTAGATGCATATCAAACACAATTTTACACTTCCTTTTCGCACTTATCATAGTCAACAACATCGTTTCTTTTAAAGATGGGTTCATACCCTTTGGTTTGACAATTTATCTTTTGTTATCTTTTGTTTTTTGTGTATTTTGTTTTGGTTGTCTTTTATTATTATTATTATTATTATTATTATTATTATTATTATTATTATTATTATTATTATTATTATTATTATTATTATTATTGAAATATACACAAATGGTCCATGTGGTTTATGGTAATTTACGGGCTTCATCTTTATTTTTTATTCAGACCATCTATATAATAATTTTCTTGTTGTATTTTAATTATTGAAGCCACTCTATACTCCTTGTTGATGTGTTGTCGAAAAGCCGACCATCCACCATTTACAACTTATATCATTGTCTATATACATCAAACCTCAAATACAGATGAACCATATGGTAGAAGTCAGGTTAAACAACATGTTGTCGCCATAACATGACCGCATACTATACCACTTTGCTTCATTTCCCACATGTACATGTCCGAAGTTGCAGATCTATAACAAAAGTTTTCCTAAATTTTGATACTTGAAAAATGTTTGACGACATCTTTCTTACCTGCCACCAAACATACTTGTGCATCCTCTTGCGCTATCTCTACATATGTGGTGAGCCACGATTGACCCCCCTCCCCTCTAAAAAAAGAAGCACCATGATTTTGGTAATTTTACAACTAAATAATATTTCGTTATTTATATAATATTTTACCTTCCAAGTCGCCACGTTGAATAAAAATCCCTCAAGTGTACTCACAGACAACCTCAATGACTGTTGTTATTGCTAACCGGCGTTAAATGAACGATAACATGTGGATGGATTCTGAAATATCAAGGTTGAATACATTCCAACATATAGTAGGGAATAGGGTTTTGGTACTCACTTATCAACTAATTTTACATAAATGACCCTTGAAGTTTAGAACGTCTATCAATTATTAACTAATTTTCATTATTATTGAAAAAAGAATTAATATTAATAATAGTCCGACCGTTTGTCACTTATTCGAACGCTTGTCAATTATTTGAATGATTGTATAAATTCAAAAAATTGTATAATTTTGAATAACTTTTTGTACAACATAAAAAATATTATTAAATAATAATCTTCCTCTTCCTATTCTAATAAATGAATAAGTTTATTCTCCTATTGACAAGTGTCATACTATTTGAACTCCTCATTAATATTAGATGTTACCTATCATGCCATTTGTCAACCTATCTTAAATATTACTAAAAAAGAAACCTTATGACATCATCTTAAATAATCTGGAGCATTGATTATATTTCAATCTTATTTTTTTCACCCTTAGATCAAATTGCTGACATCATCTTCCCCATATGGAATATATTTAATTCCAATAAATGCTTTCCAATCATCAATCAATAACTTACATTGGTTGAAATGGAATGTATTTAATTCCAATAAAAGTTTTCCATATTTTACATCTTGAATTTTCAGTTATGAAGATTTTAATATGATCAATTTTAAAAATATATTACTAACAAATCATTTCAATCAAGACCTTAATATCAACCATTAATATAAATCCGTTTATATTAGTAAACCATTAATATAATTTTTTTTTATTAGGAAATCATTAATACCGAAAAATCATATTCAAATTATCGCATACATATACGATTCATCATTGAATCCGCGACTCACATTTATTTTCAATCGTTTCTTTTCTTCAAACTTTCTCCTACAACATCGTTAATATTGCTTATAACTTCCATAATCATTCTCTACTATAAACATTCGCTCTTGTGCGCTAGAATGTCAGTACCTTCTTTCGCTTTTTATATTTTTTTCGATTATTTTTTGTTCCTATATCAAATGTATGTATTCATATATTTCGATTTTCTTTGTCACAAATTATATGAAATCAGTTAACTACTTTTCTGAAACTTTTCAAATAAACATGAAAAGATATTAGGTACCTTTAACAAAACAAAAATTAACTATCTTGGGAACTGACATTAATTACGAAAATGTTACTTTTATATATTAAAGATGATTATGATTTTTTTTATAATTTTTATGTCATAAGAATCCGGTTAATTTTGGCATGATTTTAAAATATCATTGAAATTATTATGTTTTTGTATATCATATCAACCTACTTTTTTATCTTCGTATAGTAACAATAAAATTTATTAATTTACACAACAAATATAGATATTTCAAATTTTGTAATATTATTATACCTTACAAAATACAACTCCCTCCAAAATAAATTTTCGCCAGTAATTTCATCCATAATCTCAACAAATTTAAATTTGTATTTTCTTTATATAAATTTTTTTTAATGATCCTGATTTTTTTTTCTCCAAAAGTATATCAAACATTTACGTCTTAGATAATGTTGCCCTATTATAATTGTTATTTTCCAAAAGTATATCCGTTTAATGAGGAATTTGATATAATAAAGAAAGTGAATGTTAATTAAAATGAGATATATATTCCATAATTATTAAATGAGTTTATTAAAAAAATTAATATCAAGGTGTAAACATTAAACATTTTTAAAGTGAAATTTCAGAATACATACAAACGATGATGTTGTACAATGAAATATAAAATTGAATAGACTGAAAAAAAACACTATTAAAGCAGTCAATCTTGAAAATAACATAGTGATGAAAAATTATAAAGTAAGACAAAAATTATAAGATATTAGGAGATTTGTAAAAAGTACATTTAATAAAAATGTTACGGTTATTAGAAAAAATAAGACCGTTAAGATTAATGAAAATACAGTATATAAACTAAACTATCACAATAGTAATGAAATGTCATTATTTGATATTCATATAATTGACAGATATATCAAATTACATTGATGATATACTAAAATTATTCAAAGTTGCGCCAAAACTAATGCAAAGTTCTTGCGAACACTAAATAAATAAGAACAAACATAAAAGCTAGCATTTATATTTATAATCAATTTAAAATAAATCAATCATGATTTAGATAAGAATCTTCATTGATGATATACTAAAATTAAATCTATATAACATTTAACATTTTATAAATTATATTACATAACTTTATTTGAATAAATGAAATAGTTGTTAATATTTAATGCAATAGAAAAAATTGTATATTGGTTGTCAATATATGTTTAAATTAGGTAACATTATTATGCAAGGAACGTCTAATTAAAATGCTTATAAATATATAAATATCATAACTATATGAAACGAGGAAAGTCGTTCAACTAATAAAACAAAAAATGATGTCTATAAAAAGATCTTTCAATGATTATATATATTTTTTGTTTTTAATGTATTTTCTACACATTTCAATAATACCAATAACCATATATTTTTTTATAATCATTATACAATATCTATAAACGATTATTTGTTTTTTTATGCGTTTTCCGCGTTTAACGCGGGCTATAATCTAGTTAATTATCAATTTCAAATTTTAAATTTATCACTTTAATTACATTAAATTAATAATTGATTATCCACTTTAAATCTTAAAATTGTTCACTCTAATTATATTAAATTAATAATATTAGATTATAAATAAAATAAACTTAATACAAATTATAAGGTGATATAACTTCACGTATTTATTTAAATCAACGATTATTATTTTATATAACTAAAAAAATAACTCTTAAGTAATAATTTATTTAAAATAATTGATTAATCTTTTTGTATTTTTAATATAAGTTCAATTTATTTTATAATCGTGGTTCTCACGGGTTATAAACCAGTAATAATAATAAATTAAAAAGAAAAAACAACAAAAGTAAAAAAAAAAATCGCTTTTTGATGTGATTGATATTAAAAGGTAATTAATGATTGATATTAAAAGGTAATTAAGGGTTAATTAGAAGTTTCATTCTCCTCTTAAATTTCGCTCTTTCTTTTTGCAATTATTATAGTCAACAACATCATTCTTTTATCATGGAATTCTTGAACATCGTTCCACCATTGATATTGATGGTTTGTTTTGTTCACTAATAATTATAGTTAGATTTGGATGGATTAAATTTTCGTATTTGAAATCAAATTTTCCGAATACTGAATTTGGATTAATGATTAATTTGGTTGTGTTTAAGAAGTCACCACTCAAAGTTAATTGATATGAATTCTTAACATAATAAACCACAAAATCAAATAAGGTTAAAATTTGTGTGTTTAGAAAAGTGATACCACCCGATTGATCCAAATTTTAAGTAACTTAGCACCAAGCCTTCCACCGTGTCCTATCGTGTAACGACCCGAAAATTCTTTCATTAATGACGTTAGCTTTCCGTTAGTCGACTATTTAGTATCATAAAATTATTTCAATTCTAAGTGAAATAAATTAAACAAAAAGGTGTTGATTATTATTGATTATTATTTTTAAAAAATGATGTCAATAATTTATGAAAGAATTAATCAATAACTATAAGGTATATAATTTAATTAACTTGACGGTACTTTAGTGTATTTTATAATTCATTAAGAGTATAAATCAAAGTTGAGGTGTTGAGTTATTAAAATGGTAAATGTTATGTTAATTAGGGCTAGGGTTGAATGGGTTAAAATTAAGATCATGAAGAACTAAGTTGTAAAAAAATCGAATTATACCCCCTCCCCCCCCCCCCCCCCCCCCCAATTCAGTCGACAAGTTAAGAGGTACTGGCCTCGTCTGCTTCTTCAGGTGCGCACATTTTTTAGCCAAACGAAAACCTTTCCTTGGGCCTGTTGTGCTCGTCGATCATCAAGGAAGAAAAAAATCGATCGAGACAGGGAAGAAGCGAGAAAGAGAGGGACGACTACATTGCAAGGCGAGTGGGAGAGAGTGAGGTCGACGTGTTTACGTGGGGACGCAAGGTTGTGAAATTCAATCACTTGAACCTGGTAAGAAACTCGACATCTTCTTCATCTCGTGATTTTGTTTCAATTTGTAGGGCTAAATGGAATAATTCTAGACAGAATTGTTAACCTGTCTTGCAAAGGCTGTAGAGGCCATTTTGAGCCGATTTAGAGAAAACCACTACAAGAACAAAATTATAGGAAATAGAGTCTAGTTTTTAGAAAGTCGAAATCAACTCAATTAAATCACAAATTCTGTTTTATGCTAAAAACACTGATCAGGGTTTGGCTGGGAAATTATAAAAAATATATTAAAGTTACTATCAAAGTTGTATTTTTGAAACATGTACTTTATTTGTTAATTGCTTGTTATGTGTGGCTTTTAGGGGAATCCTTGAGAACTTCAAGTAAGTGCAAGACTCAGAGTATAAGGAGAGTCTCATCAAGGTTAAATGTGAGTTTATAGTTTTAACTTACTAAGGTTGGATAATTGAAATGTGCAATCCGTAGATGGTGATTTGATTCACATTAGAATGGCCTTGTCATTAATTATGCCTTGTGATGACATGATATTTGTGATACCACCGTATGCTTTGTGCATTGCCATGTTATGAGTTATTTGCTAAGATGCTTTCACTCTAATGAATTTGACATGATAAGCAAGGGCGGATCTTTCATAGGGCTAGGGGGATGTGCCCCCCCTGATTTTTTTGGCATACATAGTCCCTATGCTTTAAATTTATACATATTTAGTCCAAAAATATAAAATTTTGACTATGGCCCCCCTATTCACCAATGTTTATACAAATTATATTTTCGGCCCCTCCAAATGAAATATTGAATTTTCTTAACTTTGGTGCATAGCCGAAAACTACATCTCATAAGTGGGTTATTGTGACATCCCCAATTTCACGGCCAGAAAAGACCGATTTGTTTATGGTTTGTTTTATAAATCAGAGTATTTGTTTAAAGAAAACGGTTGCGGAATTTGTTCCCAAAACAAGATATGATAAAAACTTATCAAAACATTTCTCAAAGAGAAGGTATTTTCATTTAATAATAAAACCTCGGGATGTCATGTTCCGATACAGACACATAAGCATAAATAGAACATACGTTCATTTACTCTAGTGATTTACATCTCCTTTAATCTCTCAGTGCAAAACAACTTTGTATCGATACATGTGATACAATTAAACTGAGTGGGTCAGGCTTGGGAACCTGGTGAGCATATAGGGTTTTCAACCCACAATAATATAATTATTATATTTAATCATCAAACGATCAACCCAATTACCATCCCCATTATCTTATTTATTTCTTGGGATTTTACCCTAAGAATTCAACTACCCGTCGTTCATTCATTCCTAAGGATTGACCTAAGGAATTGGCATAAAATCTATTGCTACATAAGGCGCATCTACCAACATCATCCTTTAAGCGAATCTACCAGTATTATCCTATAAGCGCATCTGCTAGTATTATGACATTCTATAATTGGTGCATCTACCAATATTATTCTTAAGCGCATATGATAGTATTATCCTATAAGCGCATCTGCTAGTATTATGACATACTCTAATTGGTGCATCTACCAATATTATTCTTAAGCGCATCTGCTAGTATTATGATGTTCTCTATTAGGCGCAACTACCGATATTATGATGTTCTCTATTAGGCGCAGCTACCAATATTTACCTATATCATCTTTCATACCTCATCATTTATCTACCCATATTCTACCCAATATATTTGTAGATATAAAATACATATACAGTTTAACTCATTTAAAAACTATATAAAACATCCATTCTACACTCATCTTAAATAAGCAAACAATGTATAAACACATAGCACGTATTTCATAGCAAATACTTAATATTTATGTGTTAGAAGAAAGTGACCACACACTCACACATATAAACAACAATATATATACACATAGCACGTATTTTATAAAATACTTCATATCTATGTGTAAGATGAAAGTGACTATACACTCACACATATAAACAACAATATATATACACATAGCACGTATTTTATAAAATACTTCATATCTATGTGTAAGATGAAAGTGACTATACACTCACTTGATCAGAAGATGATCGGACAACACTACGGCTTGTAGAAGTAGTATCTTTCGGTGAAACCGGGATATCTTCACACACCGGGTTTCTCGCGGGCAGAGCTTCAGCTCGGAAACTCTTTTCTTCTCGGGATCTTTGGGGCTTCGGGACTCGCTTCGGGTTTCGGGGTTGATACCGGGGCTTCATGATATTTCTTGCACGTAAATCGACGTAAAACGGGAGAGAGAGAGAGAGAAGAGAAAATAGCAACCCTAAACGGCTGGCCCTTCAAATCTATTTATAGGGCAAAAATTGGCCCTTGCCACATCATGGCAACCTTTTTCCACGTCGTGGGTTTGGTCGTCACTGCATGCGTCATCGCAAGTTGCATCCGGGGGACTTCCGGAGGTGTCAGAAGAGTTGCCACGTCGTGGCACTACTTGCCACGTCGTGGTATCTGACAGTTTTGGGGTTTCGCGCCCCGAACTTCAGAAATTCATAACTTTCGCATACGAACTCCGTTTTCGACGTTCTTTATATCGCCGCGAAGGTGAGATTATGCTCTACAACTCTCGTTTAGACTCCATTGACTAATTTTGAATTTATTTTTAATGTATTATAATTATATTACTTATATATTATTTTTAGTAGGCCGGGACAAGAAAACTCCGTTATAAACTCATAACTCCTTCGTCTGACGTCCGTTTTCGTCCGTCTTTCCATCGTTGCACTACTATCGATGAGATCTTAAATTCTCATTTAGATAACTAAGGATAGATATCTATCTACCTTAAATTCACTATTTACGTCGCGCTGGGTCGCGCTAGGTCGTGCCGGTTCTGTCGTGAAACTTCGACAGGTCATAACTTCTTCGGTATAACTCGGATTTTGGCGTTCTTTATATGCACGGAAACCTTGTGACATATACTACAACTTGGTTAAGATTAATCCTTCTAAGTAATCTTCCATAAAAATGTCATTTTTGATGCTTATCGTTTCTAAATTGACTAGCCCCGATCTGCGGGCGTTACAATTATCTCCCCCTTAGGATGATTACGTCCCGGAATCATCAACGAAATAGGATTCGTATACTGACTCCATAAGTTATCTCTCCATCCTAAGTAATAACCTTGATGCTCAATCCTACATCTGCTCTTCGTACTATGTTGGACTTTCAATCGTAACCTTCGAGTTACAAAATAAATCCTTTTTGAGGACTCCTTCTTCTTCTTAGGATAAGTACTTCCCCTTATCTATTATAACAGATCGATGGGTCATGTTCTAATGACCTCTCATCGTATGATGCAACGCTTAGACTCAAGTCTCTTAGAGTCAAATTCCATAATGGATTATTCATTCCTTCATATTCTAACGTGATATAATCACATTTTAGCATGTAGCATTTCTAGCTACTAACCTCTTTAACAACGAGCGCGATGCTATCGATCGCATTGATTTCAATCTTCTGACTTAAGTCAGATGCTACATCGAACTCGGTTCTCAAAACCACGTAACAAACTCATTGCAGTCGGACTCAATTTGTCATGACCGCTAGGGTCAGAATAACAACCCTCTTACTAGTCATTACTGAAACAATGGTAATGACATACATGAATAAAACAGAATCAATTACTAGTTTCTTGGTAACCTTGCGACTTTCCCTGATCCAAGCGTGATTCCTGTGCTTCCAGTAGTATAGATCTCTACTACTATTCACACCTACTCATACTCGTCCCAAGTATTGTCTGGCAGTCCCCAAGTCCTAAAATCACAAAACAATTTAACACATACTAATGTGTCCAATTAATCATAAAAATTCTCCTAGACTCTACTAGGACTTCTTCGGTGCGTATCTTCAATCATTAATTCTACTTCAACTCGGTTGGTGATGGAAATTCCAGACGATGGGATAACTTCAAGAATTACACCAATCGTTCCATCATCTTGCCAATCGCAGGTGTACTTCAGACGTATCGTACTCCTCTTAACGTTCCGTTATTTTATTAGACATATTCTGAAGGCAGGATACCACTCTTACGATATCTTCTGATAGGTGTCATCCACTATCATAAGCCTTCTTCATTTCCTCCATTTACTCAATTCTCTATGAGTCTTCACCATGACCTTTCTTGCACCCAAGCAGACGTTCGGTGTACCAGGCGAGAATTTAAGATAAGAAAGCTTTATTTACAATAAACGTATAAACCTCCTTATCACTCCGAAACATTTACATGCTAGTTCTAATATCATATCAAACGCTTAGAATCCTAAACACATAAGGTCTCCAGATCCGGTCGGCAACAAACCATAGATCCGAACAAATAATAGCATATATGGAAAACATATAACATTTAGCACATAAAAGCATTTTAGGCATCATTCCTAAAATATACTAGTGCTCGTGTCTTAAAATATGGTAGACACTCATCTCACAATCATCGCTTAGCATTCTAAGTTTAAGTCTAGAAATCCTACAAATTTCTAGTTCGCTTAAACTAATGCTATGATACCAACTGTGACATCACCAAAATAGATCTCGGCCAGAAAAGACCGATTTTCATTTATGCTTTTAAAATAATTTCAGAGTAAATCCTTTTGATATGAAAGAGTTGCAGAATTCGTTCCCAAAAACAAAACGTGATAAAATAATATTTACCAAAGCATTTCATAAAGAAATGTATTTTCATTATATAATCAAAACTCGGGATGTCATGTTCCCATATAGACCATAAAGCATAAATGATTACCTTACAAGTCATTCAACAAATATATACATATACAGACTTGTAAACAAAATAACTTGATGGTTCATCCATCCTATGCCCTTGCGCCACTACCTGTAATACAAATAAAACTGAGTGGGTTAGGCTTGGGAGCCTGGTGAGCATATAGGGTTTTCAACCCACAATAATATAATTATTATATTTAATCATCAAACAATTAACCCAATTACCATCCCCATTATCTTATTTATTTCTTGGGATTTTACCCTAAGAATTCAACTACCCGTCGTTCATTCATTCCTAAGGATTGACCTAAGGAATTGGCACAAAATCTATTGCTACATAAGGCACATCTACCAACATCATCCTTTAAGCGAATCTACCAGTATTATCCTATAAGCGCATCTGCTAGTATTATGACATTCTATAATTGGTGCATCTATTAATATTATTCTTAAGCGCATCTGCTAGTATTATCCTATAAGCGCATCTGCTAGTATTATGACATACTCTAATTGGTGCATCTACCAATATTATTCTTAAGCGCATCTGCTAGTATTATCCTATAAGCGCATCTGCTAGTATTATGATGTTCTCTATTAGGCGCAGCTACCGATATTATGATGTTCTCTATTAGGCGCAGCTACCAATATTTACCTATATCATCTTTCATA
This sequence comes from Lactuca serriola, assembly GCF_051521515.1. Lineage (NCBI taxonomy): Eukaryota > Viridiplantae > Streptophyta > Magnoliopsida > Asterales > Asteraceae > Lactuca > Lactuca serriola. The sequence continues at coordinate 296,950,424 of NC_136412.1, forward strand.
CCTCATCATTTATCTACCCATATTCTACCCAATATATTTGTAGATATAAAATACATATACAGTTTAACTCATTTAAAAACTATATAAAACATCCATTCTACACTCATCTCAAATAAGCAAACAATGTATAAACACATAGCACGTATTTCATAGCAAATACTTAATATTTATGTGTTAGAAGAAAGTGACCACACACTCACACATATAAACAACAATATATATACACATAGCACGTATTTTATAAAATACTTCATATCTATGTGTAAGATGAAAGTGACTATACACTCACACATATAAACAACAATATATATACACATAGCACGTATTTTATAAAATACTTCATATCTATGTGTAAGATGAAAGTGACTATACACTCACTTGATCAGAAGATGATCGGACAGCACTACGGCTTGTAGAAGTAGTATCTTTCGGTGAAACCGGGATATCTTCACACACCGGGTTTCTCGCGGGCAGAGCTTCAGCTCGGAAACTCTTTTCTTCTCGGGATCTTTGGGGCTTCGGGACTCGCTTCGGGTTTCGGGGTTGATACCGGGGCTTCATGATATTTCTTGCACGTAAATCGACGTAAAACGGGAGAGAGAGAGAGAGAGAAGAGAAAATAGCAACCCTAAACGGCTGGCCCTTCAAATCTATTTATAGGGCAAAAATTGGCCCTTGCCACATCATGGCAACCTTTTTCCACGTCGTGGGTTTGGTCGTCACTGCATGCGTCATCGCAAGTTGCATCCGGGGGACTTCCGGAGGTGTCAGAAGAGTTGCCACGTCGTGGCACTACTTGCCACGTCGTGGTATCTGACAGTTTTGGGGTTTCGCGCCCCGAACTTCAGAAATTCATAACTTTCGCATACGAACTCCGTTTTCGACGTTCTTTATATCGCCGCGAAGGTGAGATTATGCTCTACAACTCTCGTTTAGACTCCATTGACTAATTTTGAATTTATTTTTAATGTATTATAATTATATTACTTATATATTATTTTTAGTAGGCCGGGACAAGAAAACTCCGTTATAAACTCATAACTCCTTCGTCTGACGTCCGTTTTCGTCCGTCTTTCCATCGTTGCACTACTATCGATGAGATCTTAAATTCTCATTTAGATAACTAAGGATAGATATCTATCTACCTTAAATTCACTATTTACGTCGCGCTGGGTCGCGCTAGGTCGTGCCGGTTCTGTCGTGAAACTTCGACAGGTCATAACTTCTTCGGTATAACTCGGATTTTGGCGTTCTTTATATGCACGGAAACCTTGTGACATATACTACAACTTGGTTAAGATTAATCCTTCTAAGTAATCTTCCATAAAAATGTCATTTTTGATGCTTATCGTTTCTAAATTGACTAGCCCCGATCTGCGGGCGTTACAATTATCTCCCCCTTAGGATGATTACGTCCCGGAATCATCAACGAAATAGGATTCGTATACTGACTCCATAAGTTATCTCTCCATCCTAAGTAATAACCTTGATGCTCAATCCTACATCTGCTCTTCGTACTATGTTGGACTTTCAATCGTAACCTTCGAGTTACAAAATAAATCCTTTTTGAGGACTCCTTCTTCTTCTTAGGATAAGTACTTCCCCTTATCTATTATAACAGATCGATGGGTCATGTTCTAATGACCTCTCATCGTATGATGCAACGCTTAGACTCAAGTCTCTTAGAGTCAAATTCCATAATGGATTATTCATTCCTTCATATTCTAACGTGATATAATCACATTTTAGCATGTAGCATTTCTAGCTACTAACCTCTTTAACAACGAGCGCGATGCTATCGATCGCATTGATTTCAATCTTCTGACTTAAGTCAGATGCTACATCGAACTCGGTTCTCAAAACCACGTAACAAACTCATTGCAGTCGGACTCAATTTGTCATGACCGCTAGGGTCAGAATAACAACCCTCTTACTAGTCATTACTGAAACAATGGTAATGACATACATGAATAAAACAGAATCAATTACTAGTTTCTTGGTAACCTTGCGACTTTCCCTGATCCAAGCGTGATTCCTGTGCTTCCAGTAGTATAGATCTCTACTACTATTCACACCTACTCATACTCGTCCCAAGTATTGTCTGGCAGTCCCCAAGTCCTAAAATCACAAAACAATTTAACACATACTAATGTGTCCAATTAATCATAAAAATTCTCCTAGACTCTACTAGGACTTCTTCGGTGCGTATCTTCAATCATTAATTCTACTTCAACTCGGTTGGTGATGGAAATTCCAGACGATGGGATAACTTCAAGAATTACACCAATCGTTCCATCATCTTGCCAATCGCAGGTGTACTTCAGACGTATCGTACTCCTCTTAACGTTCCGTTATTTTATTAGACATATTCTGAAGGCAGGATACCACTCTTACGATATCTTCTGATAGGTGTCATCCACTATCATAAGCCTTCTTCATTTCCTCCATTTACTCAATTCTCTATGAGTCTTCACCATGACCTTTCTTGCACCCAAGCAGACGTTCGGTGTACCAGGCGAGAATTTAAGATAAGAAAGCTTTATTTACAATAAACGTATAAACCTCCTTATCACTCCGAAACATTTACATGCTAGTTCTAATATCATATCAAACGCTTAGAATCCTAAACACATAAGGTCTCCAGATCCGGTCGGCAACAAACCATAGATCCGAACAAATAATAGCATATATGGAAAACATATAACATTTAGCACATAAAAGCATTTTAGGCATCATTCCTAAAATATACTAGTGCTCGTGTCTTAAAATATGGTAGACACTCATCTCACAATCATCGCTTAGCATTCTAAGTTTAAGTCTAGAAATCCTACAAATTTCTAGTTCGCTTAAACTAATGCTATGATACCAACTGTGACATCACCAAAATAGATCTCGGCCAGAAAAGACCGATTTTCATTTATGCTTTTAAAATAATTTCAGAGTAAATCCTTTTGATATGAAAGAGTTGCAGAATTCGTTCCCAAAAACAAAACGTGATAAAATAATATTTACCAAAGCATTTCATAAAGAAATGTATTTTCATTATATAATCAAAACTCGGGATGTCATGTTCCCATATAGACCATAAAGCATAAACGATTACCTTACAAGTCATTCAACAAATATATACATATACAGACTTGTAAACAAAATAACTTGATGGTTCATCCATCCTATGCCCTTGCGCCACTACCTGTAATACAAATAAAACTGAGTGGGTTAGGCTTGGGAGCCTGGTGAGCATATAGGGTTTTCAACCCACAATAATATAATTATTATATTTAATCATCAAACAATTAACCCAATTACCATCCCCATTATCTTATTTATTTCTTGGGATTTTACCCTAAGAATTCAACTACCCGTCGTTCATTCATTCCTAAGGATTGACCTAAGGAATTGGCACAAAATCTATTGCTACATAAGGCACATCTACCAACATCATCCTTTAAGCGAATCTACCAGTATTATCCTATAAGCGCATCTGCTAGTATTATGACATTCTATAATTGGTGCATCTATTAATATTATTCTTAAGCGCATCTGCTAGTATTATCCTATAAGCGCATCTGCTAGTATTATGACATACTCTAATTGGTGCATCTACCAATATTATTCTTAAGCGCATCTGCTAGTATTATCCTATAAGCGCATCTGCTAGTATTATGATGTTCTCTATTAGGCGCAGCTACCGATATTATGATGTTCTCTATTAGGCGCAGCTACCAATATTTACCTATATCATCTTTCATACCTCATCATTTATCTACCCATATTCTACCCAATATATTTGTAGATATAAAATACATATACAGTTTAACTCATTTAAAAACTATATAAAACATCCATTCTACACTCATCTCAAATAAGCAAACAATGTATAAACACATAGCACGTATTTCATAGCAAATACTTAATATTTATGTGTTAGAAGAAAGTGACCACACACTCACACATATAAACAACAATATATATACACATAGCACGTATTTTATAAAATACTTCATATCTATGTGTAAGATGAAAGTGACTATACACTCACACATATAAACAACAATATATATACACATAGCACGTATTTTATAAAATACTTCATATCTATGTGTAAGATGAAAGTGACTATACACTCACTTGATCAGAAGATGATCGGACAGCACTACGGCTTGTAGAAGTAGTATCTTTCGGTGAAACCGGGATATCTTCACACACCGGGTTTCTCGCGGGCAGAGCTTCAGCTCGGAAACTCTTTTCTTCTCGGGATCTTTGGGGCTTCGGGACTCGCTTCGGGTTTCGGGGTTGATACCGGGGCTTCATGATATTTCTTGCACGTAAATCGACGTAAAACGGGAGAGAGAGAGAGAGAGAGAAGAGAAAATAGCAACCCTAAACGGCTGGCCCTTCAAATCTATTTATAGGGCAAAATTGGCCCTTGCCACGTCATGGCAACCTTTTTCCACGTCGTGGGTTTGGTCGTCACTGCATGCGTCATCGCAAGTTGCATCCGGGGGACTTCCGGAGGTGTCAAAAGAGTTGCCACGTCGTGGCACTACTTGCCACGTCGTGGTATCTGACAGTTTTGGGGTTTCGCGCCCCGAACTTCAGAAATTCATAACTTTCGCATACGAACTCCGTTTTCGACGTTCTTTATATCGCCGCGAAGGTGAGATTATGCTCTACAACTCTCGTTTAGACTCCATTGGCTAATTTTGACTTTAGCTTTAATGTATTATAATTATATTACTTATATATTATTTTTAGTAGGCCGGGACAGGAAAACTCCGTTATAAACTCATAACTCCTTCGTCTGACGTCCGTTTTCGTCCGTCTTTCCGTCGTTGCACTACTATCGATGAGATCTTTAATTCTAATTTAGATCACTAAGGATAGATATCTATCTACCTTAAATTCACTATTTACGTCGCGCTGGGTCGCGCTAGGTCGTGCCGGTTTTGTCGTGAAACTTCGACAGGTCATAACTTCTTCGTTATAACTCGGATTTTGGCGTTCTTTATATGCACGGAAACCTTGTGACATATGCTAAAACTTGGTTAAGATTAATCCTTCTAAATAATCTTCCATCAAAAAGTCATTTTTGATGTTTATCGTCTCTAAATTGACTAGCCCAGATCTGCGGGCGTTACAGTTATTGATGCAAATTAGGATCATGCTTGAATCACTAATGCTTGTTTGGTAAATCTTATTGTTTTCACATTATGTATGGTTATGCCTTGGTATTTATTGATATGATGCTATGGTTGATATGTGTTAATGGAAGTTGCGTGCGATGATTACGCCTAATGTAATCAATAGTCGTATGTTATGTTCGATTGATGGTATACGATTTTGTTACATGCTATATATTTTAAATTAGTTGATCATCTAGCATGATCGTTTTGAATTAAAGTTGTAATGAATTGGTAGACACATGCTATAACATGTTGATATATGATTAATTTTATTACATGCTTTATTGCTCGTTAAAGTTGTATGTGTAACATGATTATTTTGGTGTATGCTTGTTTTGTGGAGTATAAAGGTGTTAAGGGTAGAACCTTGCAAGTATAATAGGTTGAAAGAGCTTAAGCCATAACGATGATTAGTTACACGCTCTTTCTAGATGGTCGTGTGACACATGGTTCGCGTACACCCTAGTATACAAAAACTGGTGTGATACTGGCTTAATGTTGTAGCTGGATCAAGCATCACGTGAGAATCACCAGGTGTAACAGTAGAATTGGCACCATTTGTACTGATCTGAATGACATCATGAAATACTTGTACTTTGCAATTCGGAGTAGCAAAAGTGAAAGTCTTAGGGCTGGTGTTTCGGGTGGAAGTCATTAGCCACTTAGAGCACTTTACTGGCTGGGCACAAGAGTAGTGAATGGGGTAAATATATTGGGTAGGATGTCACCAAGAATACCAAAGTAGATAAGTGGTTGAAAGGTGATCATATACAATAATCGGTTGAATTAAACTTGTATATGATAATCGGTTGAAATGAATCACGTAAAATAAACGATGAATTGAATTATATGTAATATCCGGTTGAATTAAGTTGATAACTATATTTGGTTGAATTGAAATTAAAATGATATGGTGAAACGTTGTATTGTAAATGGTTGAAATGAATTATGATATATATGGTTGAATGTTGTTTGTTATTTGGTTGGTTATATAATAAAAGATTGAATATATAATAAAAGGTTTGTTAAAATATTGGATGCATAACAAAAGGTTGGATGTGTAACAAATGTTGGTTAAAAAAAGGTTGAATAAATAATGAAATGTTGCTTATATGAAATGTGATCGTATATATGCAATGTGGTTGTTTATATGGTATGTGGTTGATCATATATGTTATGTGGTAGAATTGTGGTTAAACATCTATGCATTTATGTGCTTGAACATGCTATTGAATGATTATGATATGTGGTTGATTGATAAGTGGTATTTGTTTTTCATATTATTGCTTCATTGTAAAATGACTAATTGACCCATTTGGGGTTTGTATACTTTTATGCAACCTTTATGAACTCATTTAGTAGGGGTTGGCACTTTTTTTTTCTTTTGTGTCTTATGATTATGATTGGTGCAGGAAACTTAGGAGGTTGACCTTGGTGAGAAGGGTGTTTATGGGGTAGTTATGCTAATTAGATGATACTATTTTTGTCACATTAGATGTTTTATCAAATTAAACATCTACTTTTGTTATGTTTTAAAATGGTTTGAAATTATGATTTGATTTTGAGGTAACTTGGTGATTTGAAAATATTCTGAAATAACCAAGTCTTCTGCTAACATATTTTGTTAAAGATTGTTTAAAAAAAGGAAAAAAATTATGGTAAAAATCACGACATTACACATCGACATGTATCACTTCCATAAACTACACCTACATGGTGATGAAATACCAAACCTAAAATTTTAACTATTTTCTTGTGCCCTAAACAAAATTATTTTTGATGACTAACTCACACAAATTCCTAAATCTTTATATTGCTCCAAGTGGGACTTAAAGCTTTAAACCCCAAATCTATTCGGCACCTTTGTAACAAATCTTGGAAATGTATTGTGTTTGTATAATCTAGGCTCCAAAACCGATGGGTTATGGTGGATTCTTTCATCAAACGAGAAACTAGAAATGGGATTGACATTAAATTTTGGAACGATAGATAGCATGGAGATATTTTGGCGACTAGATTCCCTAGATTATTCGAGCTTGATTTGGATATGGATTGTGAAGTGGTGCATAAGGTAGCTAATGGAACTTGGTCTTGATCTTGGTGATATCTTATATAGAGGGGGTGAAGAATTGGTCTAATTTTCGGTTATGTTGGAATGCCTTCAAGATGTTATTTTCACTGATTATGCAAATAGATGGCTATGAGATATTGGTACATATGAGTTTTTAACCGTTGGAGAGATTAGAAAATGGATTGATGATGCAGTTCCGTCTACATTGAGCTTGGAAACTAGATGAAATATATTTGTGCCTAGAAAGATAAATATTTTAATTTGGCACGTGATTTTGGATAGAATTCCAACCCAAATTAATCTAGCTCACAAAAACTTGGATATTCCTTCGGCTTTGTGTATGATCTGTAAACTCGAAGTGGAACAACTTGATCATTGTTTTGTTAGGTGTGAAGTGACAGCTAGAACTTACAACACTATTTTTTCTTGGATAGACATTGTTCTTTCCGATTTTGATTCAATTCATGAGATATTCACATTCTTTGATAATGACATGACGAATGCAAAGAAAAGAAGGGTGGTTGATGCGATTGCTTATACTACTATTTGGTACATTTGAAGATTTCGTAATGACATGGTGAGAACTAGATTGGGGAAAAGCCCCGTCTCTTCGATTTCTTAAATGGCATGCCCGTCGTCTCCTCGGTCTTCTGAATATTTTAGCTTTGTACTGATTTTCGTTTGCCGCCTTCACGGCTTCATGCCGATACGTGAATTAGGTGCTGTTTGTTTTTCTATAAAAACCTCTTCAAACCACTTATTGCTGCGCGGCGCAGCACACACACAACACTTTCCCTCTCGCAGCAGTTTGTTTTTTTGGAAGACTTCAGATTACAAAACCTATGCGCGTGTGCTGCGTGGCGCAGCACTTGACTTGCCTCTTCTAACCTCTTCAGCTTTCATTTTTTCTAAGTGTTTTTTAAGAATTTTTGTATAACTTTTTTTAAAATTTTTTTTTTTAAAACTTTGATTTTCTTAAATTTTTATTTACGGATGTGACACAATTTATTTTTATAATTTCCACGATTTTTTTTAACATGATTTTTTTAATTTTTTTTACCGTTTTATTAATAATATTTTTCAATTTCAGTTGCATCTTTTTTAACGTGTGTAATTTTTTACGAACTTTGTAGACAATGTTTGCAATATTTTCTTAATTTTTTTATTATTTTCTTTTTTAATGTTTTTTAAAATTAGTTTTTTTTTTCTATAATAAAACTATTAGCTTATTTTACATTTTTTAAAGTTTTTTTTTTAAAAAAAAGTTTTATATTTTTGTTTTTTTACATGTTCTTTTTATTATTATTTCAATGTTTTAAAACTAGAACTATTAAATTTCGGTGTTCAGAACTATTTTCAGTTTATAAAATTAGTTTATTTAAATTTCAGTTTACTGCAGCAGTCTGCAGATGTTAAAAAACAAACATGCTTCTTATTATAGGCTGCAGCCGTTTGTTCCACCTCTTCTGCTACAGAAAATTGCAGAGATGGTCCACAGACTTCATTAATTTTCGTTTCGAAAAAACAAACAGCACCTTAGAGTCACTTGTTTGATCAAAATTTAGTAGTGGGTCTATAATACGTACACAAAAACTGATGCTCCCTTGGATTGTTGATGCCCTGGGCTGGCCCAGTTCGCCCACCCCTTGGGTTTGCGACTGGCCTATTTTTCTACCTTTCTAAGCCAATTTTCATTTCTCCTTTTGGATGATGCTTGCATTCTTATCTTTTTCTCCCTGCATCATATATATATATATATATATATATATATATATATATATATATATATATATATATATATATATATATATATATATATATATATATATATACCGAAGATAATGGTAAATCGCAAGAAGCAATGGGGGCTTTAATTAGCCTTTAGTTTTTCGAACTTAAAAAAGTTCAAATGGCTTTTGAACTTTATAAGGGAGAAAAATGATAGCTACATTGAACTAGAACATGCTGGAAATAAATGCCATTGACTTTGCTACAAATCCACACCAGCTTTGCAGTTGAAAAACACTTAGGTTTGCTTAGTTAAGAAGCCAATATGAGGATAGAATAATTTAAGATTACATATGCTATGAAATTTGAGGTGAGATTCAAGTTGCATAAGATGCACCTCTAACTCTTTAAGGCCATTGATGGACATCTTTTCTGTTGGGTAAGGTCTTTTTCTTATTAAATTAATTCTAAGTTCTAACTATAACTAAATAACTAATATACTCTTGTCTCATTACATGATAAAAAAGATAATCTTTTTAATATAATATTAGTTTATTTGCGTATTCTTTTAGGTGTGTTAATGCACACCTTTTCCTAGAGGGGCAACCCCTCTTTGAACTATCTCAACTACTTGCATACAGGAAAAGGCAATTTGATCCTACTCAACCGAGGGCGTTATCATCAAATGCATAATGCATTAGATTGTTTATCGACACTTTCTAGAAGTGGTTTTTTGCATAAGAGAATACTTGTTAAAATGATCAAACGTTGTAATGTTATCCTAACCAATGGGTAAGGAGGACAGTTGTGACTTTTATAACGACAAGTAGTGACATTTTAGGTGCTGTTGATTCATATGTAATTTTAGGTGACCATGGAACAGAAAAACACGTTTTTCACTACAATTCCTTACAAAATATATCAGTGCAATTAATTTCTAAAGTTATATTTTCTAGGAAAAAAATTGTAAACTATATATCCCTCCAATCTTGACATGGAAAATACCAAGCATATTTAGACCTTATTATTTGTCCTTTTGAATAGTTATGTATTCATAACGAAATTAAAGGATGATTCCAAATCCTTTAAATGGGACAAAGCAAAATGTTGTAGTTATTTTATGGAATTTATACTTTTCACCCTCAATCTTTTTAATAACATGTTACGCTGCCCTTCAATAACCACAACTGACAATAACTTCTTACACCTTGAGTTATCTTCATTTTCCGCTACAACTTCAATTCTTTACATTTTACTTTTCTTCTAATACTTCCAGCATCAACTAGACACACAATTTCAATCATTCAATGGATCAAAGTTTTTTTGTTTTTTTTGTTTTTTTTACCGCATCTGATGATTCCACTATTAAAATATGGGATTCAAGAAAGTTGAAAAAAGGCATTACATTCCGATCAAGGTTAACTTATTCTCTAGAAGGTAGTCAAGCTTTATGTGCTACAACCATCCATGGGTACACTCAAGTTGTGACAAAGCTTTTAATGGGGTCAATCCATATGTTTTCATGGGTCAATCCATATGTTTTGAGGTGATTACATTTCCATAGGGCTCGAGAATGTTGTAGAAAATACTCTCGAATTAGTAGTGTAATTAAAAAGATTAACATTGGAGAATGTGATTCCTACACTATTAACCTACTGTAAAGATGGTGATTGCGATGATGGTAAATGATTATTTATAGTAGTCAAAAATAGTAATAAAGAGAAACTTTGAAAGTATAATGCTACAATTTGGTAGATTTTTCGAAATACAATGCCTTGATAAGAAAAAAAATGTACAATGTTGCAATGGGAGGAAATGAACGTAGGGTGCTATAATATACTAATAAACGAAAGTGCGTTGTTATTTCTGACTATATAAGCACCGAGGGTGGCAAATAACAAGAATGTAGTTTGGTTGACTGGATTCCATTATGTGTTTGGCTTCAATGAAATTGAAAACTTTGGCTACTCTTTCTGTATATGAAAACTCGTGGTTACAAAATGATGGAATAAAATCATTTCACAAAAGGACTTGTGATTCCATAGAATTTCTCGTTGATAATAACATATATATCGTTGTTTGTTATAAGTTAATGGAATGACATCCACATATAGGTGACCATTTTGATATGTCATATGTAAAACACGGGTCACTTTGGGTTATATATTGTATATCGAACGGGAAAATTTGATTAAAGGGGTCCAAAGTCTTTAAAAGTATATTCGAATGCATGCAACATTATAAATCATTTTAGTCGAAAAGTTAGATTGTTATTCATTAAAATGACTATATTTGGAAGCTTTTGTATACCGATATAACCACATTTTTGTTTTCAATGTCTATAACAAAATAACATTTATTATGTAAAAAATGACTTTTAAATTCGTGACTTTACTTTTTCTGTAAAAAAAATAGCTTGTGAATTCTAGTAGCACGTTCGTGAAAACACTACATCATGGATTTTTCTATATATCACGAGTTTAATATATTTTTTACAACGGTTGACATCAATTTTTTTAAGATGTGCACCACGATAAATTGTAGTAAAAAATGGTTAAGATACTGGGTACATGGCTTTTAGGGCTTAATTTATGGGTTCAAAACCTGACAAATGCTATAATTTTCTATTATTTTAATTTCTATTTGAAAAAATAAAAAGCTTTTTATGATATTTGAACCATCAACATGGCGTAATAAATTATACACCGTAACATATTTGTTTTATCGTATTTGTTCGCATTTATCTTAAATATTTATCTTAGCGATTCTGAGATTTTTTTTTTCAACCGCACGAAAAATATATTAAGCTTTTGAATATATTAAAAATGCATAATTTTGAGTATTGTTGGAAATTCATTGCTGAAATTCGCTAGCTTTTTGCAAGAAAGTCTTTTTATGTCATAAAAAATTACCTTTCGAATTTGCAGATTTTTTCTGCACCATGGGTGATAATTTTATGATAAACGATGAAAATGTGATTATGTTTAGGACACAAAGCTTTCAAATATGGTATTTTAATGAATAACATTTTTAACTTTTTAGTATAATTTTAACATCTCACAAACCATTATTCTAAAGAAACCTTTACAAGACATCTCAACTTGATATTTTTCTAAGCTAGTAACTTAGTCCATTACTAATTGTTCAATAGGTTACATCATAGTGAGCGATTTTGATTCTTGAAGACGAAATGCATACAACACATCAGTCATCAGTGCAATCTTGAAAACTGAAACGTTGTATTTATCTTGTATTCTTCTATCTCAATTCTCAATTGTTCAAATCATCAAGCCAAACAATATGTGTTTTACTTCTTTTCAGGTTTCCATTATCCATAGGGCCTATATTTTTGGTTCATTAAAGCTCCCAAAGTGATCGAGTCACCCTTGATTACATATATGAAATAATCAAAATGTTAGTTCAAAGTTTAATAGTAGAGGAAACATATACTAAAACTAAAAATTTGTGTTGTCTATATATTTTTAAGAAAAAAATTATGAAATAGAATAAAAAACAGAGATAATTACAAACTTGTCATTTTTTAATTATTTTTCACTTAATAGTAAAAAATTAGCCCTTAGCCAAAAATAATCATCAGAACTATAGATAATTAGCGAAAACTACTGTTTCATAGAGAAAACTACGGTTTGGTCACAACTCGCTTTAAATGAACTACTGTTTAGGGGTATTAGACTACTATTTCAGACATCGTCTACTCTTTGACTACTCTTTAAAAGCCTATTAATCCAGAATATATAAAATTGAAAATTTCATTTTAGGTCATTTTTCATTCTCTGAAACTAGAGAATCTCTCTCAATAACGGCTCCGAACAAAAACCACGTATTTTCACGTACTTTTCTGGTTTTAATTATTATTATTATTATTATTATTTGTTTTTTGTTGTATAGTATGAAATCTATTAGTAATGTCTAATTTTTTTTTGGAAAAAAACGCAAAAATAAAAAATGAAAACCGTAGGTTTCATAAGTCATATACAGTGTACAAGTTGTTAAGGCACAAATTGTGCATTAAAAGTTTGTACACCGTAGGTAACTTTCAAAACCTATGATTTTTGATGTTTACTATATCATAAATTATAGAGAATATACGAGATAACTACAGTAAAGTCTTTATATTTTGGCAAAAGTTTCAAAAAAGTCCAAAATTTGGAAGAAATGTAACTGTGAGTTTCAAACTCGAGTCATTCATATCAATGACCGATGCGTTTGCCAATTACATTGAAACCTTTTTATGGTTATTATCCTAAATTGATATATATATATATATATATATATATATATATATATATATATATATATATATATATATATATATATATAATATGCTATTATCGTTCCCTTACAAAAAGAAAACAGAGGAAAAAGAGAATCGAACCTGCGCCTCCTTCAACTTTACCATCTGATCAAAATCAGTTTTGCTAATTAAATCCTTCAGTATAATATTTAATCGATATAATTCTATAGATTTAAATGCAATAATAATAATAATAACTAGAAAAGAGTTGCCCCGCGTTGCGGGGGTCAGTTTGTATTACAATTTTTTTGTTAAATCATTACATTTATCATTTGGTTTTTTCTAGAAAATATTTATATAATGTTTTTGTTACCTAGGGGGTCAGGTGGTATTATAAAAAATTTTATGTTCTGTTAAATCATTATAATAGGAAAGTTTCCTCGCACGTTGCGCGAGGCAGAAGGTGTTGTTTTTCCCTTGATACTCATTTGTTGTAGAATGCTACGTTCATTTTTTCCTATAAAAGCACTATACTTTAAAAATCCAATTATCCAACTAATTAAAGAATTATTTCCAAATGCAAAGCATTGTTGAATGGTATACTTGGATAGAACTTGTCACAATAGAATGTGCTAATATGAAAAAAACTATAAGTATAATGTCTGATCACATTCCCAATGAAGCAACATCCAAAAATCCGTTGTATCCTCGTGTGACTTTGTCCACCTCCTAAATGGCCATTCGGTTGTGGTGAGGGCATTTTGGACTTTGGTCCTTGTTCTCTTCTACAATTACAGCAGTGATGTGTCCGGTGTACTTTGATGTTGTATTCTGAATTGTTCTTTTGAACAAAAAAAATGGCAACACGCTTCCATTTATGACGTATTTTAGCATTTTATTAAGGCGGTATGTTTTAAAAAATATATCAAATGAAAAACGATTGAATGCACATTAGAAAAGAATATTGCAGTGCCTGAATCTTAAAGAAAAGAAAATGTGAGCCATACAAAAATGTTCAGATCTGTCAATTTATTATGATTTTTGCAAAATTGCATATCATTGCTATTCATTTCGGACCGGTCCGGAAAAACGACTAATTTCACCCTAGTTAGGGTCATCATCAGCTCAGGGGAAAATTTTGCGACGAAGTAAACTCAATTTCCAAGCTTTGAGAGCTTACGGATCCTAATTCCGACTTCTGATGATTTTTGTAGAAATTTTCTAAGATAGGGGCAGATTTGTCAAATTCACAAAACTTTCCACTTTTGGTTATTAACTAGAGAGTGAGTCCTAATGGATAAGAAAGAACCGAAATTTGAATACAAAAACAAAGATTTCAAATGTATCAAAAGTTGAAGAGGGAAAAGATGCAACAATAACAATAGGCTTGGAACATAATGCAAAGATGGGATCGTAGAGTATATTAACAATCAATACACTTTAACTTATTCAGGTTGATCTACTTTCCAAGTCATTACCATGTAATGGAAAAGTGCTGAACATTGAAGCAAGAGACAAAACTCAAATAGAAGGTCGAGTATGAGAGCACCATGATCACAACTTCTACCCCTTGTTCTTCATGAAATACTCGAGTCTTTGTGGCATATTACAACAAAAGAAAAGCCATAAAACAATTAGGCAGTAAAAAAATCATACAACACATGATATGCTAAAAAAATTATAAAGAAAATCAAAATTTATGTTTCTTTTTGATGGCTTGCAGGAAGTACCTCAAGCTTTTGAATCTGCTTCTTTTTTAGCTTTATGATTTTGCTTCATCAGCTTTCGTATTTTGCTATCCTATAAAAAATATAACATGTCAACTCTTTTATCCATAATTTTTTTTAAACATTATTAAAATAAAACACAACATGTCCTTTTTTGACATAACTTCAATCCAAATTCTTAGCTTACTTTTTATGAGGAAAAGTGGAAGTGTTTTGGGCTACCATGAATCTGTAGGGGTATTTAGGTAAGAGATTTTGATGGATATAACAGAAAATCTAAAGAAGATTTTGATTTATAAGAATTACATCAAAAAGTAGTACAAAGAAACGTATTGTTTGAACATCTGCTTCTCTTCCTATTTAGGTAGACTTTCAAGACTCTCCTGCAATTGCAAATATGAAATGAAAAGGGCCGAATAGTCAAATTTTGTATTTGCTAAATAACAAATGATCTAGCAAAGACAGTGAATTGTTAATAAGAAGTGTACAATGTGAACATACGTTTCACCTGAAGCCATATAATGAACTTTGACTTTTGTTCGTGGTAACAAATAGATAGATGATCATGGAATAATTTGTGAAGAGAATCGATACCCCATATCCTAATTTATGAATCAGGAATTCAAATTATGGATTTGCTTCAATATTTTCTAAACCCTATTATGGATTTAAAGAATCAATAAAAACAAACAAAACACTTACCACATATTAGCTCCGGGAATTTGTAATAGTGCCCTTTTCACCTAAATCGGTGCTAGATCATCCACCCTAAACCATTCTATTGAAGCAAAAATTAGAAAAATAAAAAACCAAATTCACAAGAAGAGGAATGAAACAAAATCTCAAAAATTAGAAAAATAAAAAACCTGATTTTTAAAGGTATAATAAAATGTGCTGATGTGGCATGCCACGTCAGCAAACTGTCCAAGTTGGCATGCCACGGATGACCTATTAGTTAATAGGTAAAATGGAATTAAACTGAATAAATTTCCTGGTTTTTTGGATTTTTTATTCAAAAAATAAATTTTAGGACTTTTTTGAAAATTTTGTTAAAATAAAAGGACTTTATTGTAGTTATCCCGAGAATATACTATAAGTGATTTTTTACGGTTTCATATGTAAAAATGAAAATAAAAATTATATGAAACCATCAAACCGTAGCCCATCTCCTTAGACTATTTTTAGTTAATTTCAAAATTTTGGTTATTAACAAATTAATAAAAAAATTGGCTAGATTTGTGATCCTCTCTAAAGAAAAGAAAATTACAAGAATGACTCCAAATGTGGTCGCAACTTGCAAGATTAGAATAGAAATAGAACAAAAACAAATTTAACAACCCATCAAAGCTTTTTAAATAAAAGGACCGAAAGGGTACATAATATTATAATACAGTTATCCATTGTCTTCGCCTCTTCGGTACAAGTTGCATGATATGTTATATATTTTAATATGAAAGTTCTAATTCAAAATTTTTAAATTAACAGAGTAAACTTGAGTATTTACTATTTAGGGTGAGATATACCTAGACATTACATTATAAATATTAAGAAAACGCTTTGATACGTGAGTATATGCATTGTAGCTAATAGTAAATATGCTTATGTACCATTTATAAGTATTTTGTTCCGTCAAGTTCAAGTTTAATCTTTTAATTTTGTATAGTAAACAGTGGTGAATCTAGAACCAAAATTAAAATGGTTCCTTATATTAATAAAACAGAAAAAAGTATGAAAATATAAGTCTTTTGGCAAAAATAAAATAGTTCCTTATGTTTTTTTGTAGATAATAGTTGTATTAAAAAAGAAAAAAAGGTAGGTCCTAAGACCTACCTTAGCAATGGGTAGCTGCGCCCATGATAGTAAATGTTTCAATTTTCTTTACTTTGTAAGATCTTTTTTTTTCACCCGTCTAATTTTTAAAATGTTACTTTCACTCTCTCAACTTTGAACGTTATAATATGTCACTCTTACCACTTCCATTTTATAAACTTACATGTTTATCCTCCGTAGTATATATAACTAATTTTCTTTAATAACTTTTATTTGTCAACTTAAAAGAAACTATTTTTTATTTGATTATGTTACATATGTGTCACAATAAATTAAAGGCGGTCAACGTTTGGACGTATTAAAATTCGAGTTTGTCTACGTTTCGACTTAATTTTTTTTTTTTATGTTTTGGTGTTTATTTTTATGTACGCTTCCTACGTATAAGTCGAGTCATATATAATATAATTTGGTCATTTATGAGAAAATGAAGTTGTAACTTCATGGAAATAACCAATAAGAGTTTAAGTCACTTAGAGTATGGTAGATGAGTAAATTATAGAGAAAGAATACATGAGAATATGCATTTTTGGTCAAAAGGGTAAAAATGAGAATTTTATGCTTTTTGGCCCATGTTTGTGAATTAATAGATTAAGACTCGTATTAAGTCAGTGAGAAGTGACTAAATAGATGTATAAAATATGTTCCCACCTTCGCGAGTATATAAAGAACATCAAAAAACAGGTAAAAAACAAAGAAGATATGAGGGTTAGAAGTTGGGATGAAAATGTCCCAAAGCTGAAATGGAATCAGCAAAGGTAACTGCTGTCAAGCAGTTTCCGTGGCGCAAAAAGTGTATGTCGCGGCGTTGAAGGCATATAAGCGGCCATTTACATCGGGTCAAGTGGTCTCCATGGTGCGAAAAACAATTTCCACGGTGTGGACACGAGACATATTAAGAGTTGTTAAGCCCTTCATTCTCGTCATTTTGCACCCAAACATCTCCATAGCCAAGCTCTAGCAATTTTGAGGTTGGAGAAGGATCAAGAAGCGATCAATGGTGCATATGGCTTGTATTGAAGGTGGAAAGCTCATTTGGTAATAATTTTCTCCATGTTTGAGCTAATCAGGGCTAAATGGTGATTTTGATTAATTGAGCTAGTTGTGA
The DNA here is from genome assembly GCF_051521515.1 of Lactuca serriola. Taxonomy (NCBI): domain Eukaryota; kingdom Viridiplantae; phylum Streptophyta; class Magnoliopsida; order Asterales; family Asteraceae; genus Lactuca; species Lactuca serriola. The sequence continues at coordinate 296,968,326 of NC_136412.1, forward strand.
TAGATAAGAGTAAGAAAGCTTGTTAGTAATGTTAGAGAGAATGTTTAAATGCTAAGAACAAGCTTTGTATGCGATTTCCATAGTGAAATCAATGTATAAGAAGTTATGGTTTGAAACCTTAACTTATGATATTATGTTAATTGATGCATTAAATGATAGAATCTGGTGAAGTGAGTATTATGGGATGCATAATTCATCAATTGAATGAGATTAAGAGATAGAGAATGAAAAGATAGATTTAAGGATCCATTAAGTGGTTATGTTGACTCTTAAGAGTCAAAGCTCTTAATAGGATAAGACAAGTATTAAGAACTTGTATGTATCTATGATTAGGCATAAGAGCAAGAAAGATGGCTCCAAGATGCATCAATTAAGGAAAAGAACCAAAGTGGGACAGTTAGTCATCACTAACTAATAAGGTGAGTTATTACTCTCACTCACTCACTCACTCACTCACTCTCTCTCTAGTTTATGTTTATTATATATATATATATATATGTGTGTGTGTGTGTGTGTGTGTGCGTGTATGTGTATGTTGGAGCTTGGGGCACTAAGTGAATGTCCCCAAGTAAAGAGATGAAGATAGGACCAATGAATCTGGGACCCAACTTGTTGTTGGGTTTTATACACTATAACACTCCTTTGGTATACATACAACCTAATGATTTGGATCTAAGTTTTCTCTAATTATACATGCAATAAAATCATCCAAATCCTGAAGCCAACAACTAGCATACAATTTGATATTTGAAACATAAAATCAAGTTAGATTAATACCTTTATATTGTAGCTTGAAGAATTTGGCCTTTCAAGAGCTTAACACCTCAAGTGTGATGCCTCAAACAAGTCACAAACACCATGAACAATTGGAGGATAATGAGAGAGAGGCCATGAAGCACTAAAATCGGCTATGGCTCAACTAGGAATTATTAGACCAATTTTAGGTGCATTTGGGGTTACATTTACAGTGTGGAATTCCTAGGGTTTCAACTTGTAAACCCTAATTCACCCTTGGGCCTAGAATCCAATAATCCATATGATAAGCCCTTTAGACTAACTCTTAGTCCATTTTAATCAACATGAATCATTAGCCCAAACTATATGTAATACTGATTTACCTAATTTGTCCTCGTTAATTTAATTAGTCTCTTTTGATCATTAAATTAATTCCAAATCAATTCTTGATCAATACTAATTAAATAATATGATTTTTCCATTAATATATTATACTTATAATATATTAATAAATCACAAATTACCTCTTTCTCAAATATCCATCATATCAAATTGTTCTGGTGAAGGCAACCCGAAATGGACCACACTACTCTCGGGTCAAGTACATACCTATTATAGTTATGGACTTAGACACCTAATCCAACAGTCTCCCACTTGGATAAGTCTAATAACTATAACTTCAAGTACAACTTAAACACCGACTAGCAATCGTAGCTCTTAAAATCCGTTGTCAAACTCTGACGCGTCCATTAGATAAAGGATCATATATTCCTCCATTCTAGATATCGTATGGACATGAGACATGGATTATAATCATTCTATCTGTCCATGTGTTGTTTTCCGATTTCCGATTTATGACGATCGACAAATTGAACAAATCAAATCAATCCAGGCTTGGCCAAGCGCTTAGGGTTGTCATCACTAAATCATCGACGGACCCACATATATCACTTTTATCCCTCTTAGGGTAAAAGGAACGGATAAAATTCGACTAATATGATTGCTCTATTTACTCATCAAATCACACACAATAATATGTTTTATAACACCAAGTTACTAGTGTGTTTACATATTATCAATGTGTAACCAACTTGTAAACTGCAACTATGTCTCCGCTTCAAGAATATAAGCTATTATCGTCTCACTAATCATTTGGGATTAAATCCATGAAGTGATTCAAATGAGCATGGTTTAATACAATACTCAAATCTTATTACAGGAGTACTCATGAATACTGTAGCAAACTTGTGTTATGTCTAACACTTAGACAATCTACAGACGGATTCATGACAATCTTACCTCAATACCTACTTCCAAAGTATGATGGATTGTGGATGGTTTGAATAATCTTATTATTCGGGAAGTCAAAACATGCGAAGTGAAACACAAGAATAATCGAATCCAATATGGCCTCAAAAATTTTGAATATATATAAAACACCTTTTATTTAATCACCATATTGATTGCACATTATTCATTGTATAATGTTTCGATTAATCAACTTAATACTTGAATTAAAACAATAGTTATCTTATGCTACAAGAATGCACACTATGTTTACCTATGGTCCTTTCTTTGTGAAATAGATCAATTGAAAACATTTCAATGATGCTCATTTCACAATTCCAAATCCTTTTTACTTAGTGTAAGAATACCTAATTCTTGCCACTATAAGAATGTGTTAGATTCTAAATTATCATGAAATGATCCTTTTGTAATGTCAAGGTACCAAAGTCACATAGACTTTGCCAATGATATTACAAAACTTTGCACTAGAGATTGATAACAAAACAATTCCAAGGAAGCAAAGTCTCGAATTCAAAGTACATTCCTTTGAACATCCTTTTTGCATAAAAGTTTCTAACTTTCTCATAGATTCTTAATATCCATCTCCCATTATGGAAACATATCCATATATGCCATATGACAACTCATTATTAATAGAATCCTGTCTATTCACAATAATATCAATATGGTCCATCCATTACTATACTTCCAACTGTCCTTAAGCAATCAATCATTAGCGAACCTTAGATTGTCCTTGATAGTTGTTTAACCACTTTAGTCATATCCGGTTCTATCTCCGAAGCATGTGGGATACGATTCATAATGTCTTACATAAAGACATGATACCTGATCAGTCTTTTTCTATAATATTTCCATATATAGAATTTCCAATGTTGAAATATTTCAACATGGTATTCATATATATCCATGACTAAGTTTGATTAATACTTCAATCTAAACTTCTAGATTCGAAATAAAGTATAAGTATCCTCTCCCTTACTATAGTGAAATAACTTTTCAACATTTGAAACTTTACAAATTAGAACTTTGTTTCCTGTAAATAGTATTTGTAACTCACAACACTTACCATAATAATTATGCTCCCACTAGCATAATAATTATTTTGTTGCTAGCATAACATTTATGCTCCCACTAGCTTTGACATGTTTCCAAAATCAGTTAGACTTCTAGAAATCAATACTTTATTGACTTTCTTACCAAAGTTCAGATTTCTGATACGAGATGCTTTGATAAGCCTTTATCTAAGCTCATACACCTTTTATTAGAAAGCTCATATGTGTGTCTAAACTATTCAGAACTTACAACAATAAGTTCCGAATGTTCAAACTATTTGCTATTTCTCACAATCCGAACTATGAAGAGGGATGTCGTAATCATAATTGAATTTGAGGACGCAATTAATTCAACTGCTATCTCCTTAAAATCTACTTAGTGAAAGTGTTTCCTCACAGTCATTTTCATGAATTAGAGAGAAACCTTATGACACTTAGATTTGATGGTATATGTGTTCCTATCCAAGTGAATCTGTCATTCCCAACCATTATCATAAGACAAGGTCTATGAAAAATTCAAACCCATATGGACTGAACTTGTTCAATCTTAATTTCTTGCCACATGGCAGCATAAGGGCCTACCATGTCTTCCAATTTGTTAAGCAGCTCACCTATATAGATCAAGGTCCTTCGCCTTATGAAAACAATTGAGAACTCATAGAACTAACATGCATAGTCAACTTTTTAACTGGAATGGGCACACAAACAAGAATATGTCAACACGATCGGCTACAAACCTCAAGTCGTGAGCTAGTGATACACAATAGGTTTATTCTTGATTAGTCCCTGAAAAGATCTATAAGACTCCCACTGACTTCTTGACATATAAGATTCTCTTGTTAAGAAACACTGCTTGACAAACAAATATTCAAGAGTTAGTGCGGATTCTTATCAAGAATGACACTTCATATAATTGGTCTTAGTTGGTCTTTCTCTTAAATACATCACAACTACCAACTCTAAATGTGTTATAAACCTACTTAAGATATGTCACTCGAGGAACAATCTTGGAGTATGACTCTATGACTTGATTTTGTAACGAAGTATGACTCACCTTAATTGATTTAACCATTTCAACAATTCCCGATTCCTCTTCTTAGCCATACAAGTGCACTAAGGTGTCCTTAGAGGATCAATTGTGATATGGTTCTATAAACACTAAGAAGATCATAAAACACGATACTCAAGTACTCTCCTTTCCTTTCAGATTGGAGAAACTTTTATCTTTCTGCCTAACTTGATTCTTCTTATTCGTTCTGCCATTCAATAAAACTTTTTCAGTGATTCAGAATTACACTTAATCTTGTAAGCATAACCATATTTACTAAAATTTTAGTAAATCATGATAAATAATCTTATCTTTCTTTGTGGTGGACCTAACCAGTGCACAACCAAGTGTACCCGATCCCCTAGCCCTTCACTTGATTCACATATACACGTGAACAAGGAATTAGTCTTAATTTCCCGAAGACGAAAGTTTCCATTCATCATACAATACAAGTTGCATGATTCCAAGTTTCTGTCCAATTGAAACTTGGTGATGAGAATCTTTCCTTACTTGGTAAATTTAGACACTACCATAAACGAAAGAACCAAATCAACATCAATTTTCACAAATGCCATTGCAAGGAAATATAAAATAAGATAAAATCAAAAAAAAAATTATTTACAAAATCCGGAAATTTTTTCCTTACAATGCAAGTACATATGAAAACTATGTTTCTAATTTATCCTTAGAAATCTATCATAACTACCAAGCAACATCACAAAACTCTGATCATCGAATCATGCGATCGAAATCCATTTCTTCGCGATCAGACTCAACCTGCTCTTTCTTTAAGCTTCCTTTCTCTTCTTCAATCCTGAAAAACATCCAAAATGTGATCTCATCACATCATGTATTATGAGTCTTCAAATAAGAACTTAATAGAGTTAGATAGCGGACTTACCTGAAGTAGAGTCAAACACTTTGACTTTAGCATCATTATGGTCTTTAAGGTGAATACAGCAGCTTCGCATCTAATGCCCATTCTCTTGGAAGTAGAAACAAACAGATTCTTTTGGAATGACACACAAGACTATCTTAGACTTAGTCTTTCCCTTTCCACATTTTTGGACTTCCAATGTTTCCATTGTCAATGTCCATGGAAGTTTGGGAACAAATCTTCCAATCAAATTTGCTTTACAGTGCGCCAAATCAATGCTAATTCTGCAGTAATTAGCAAATATGTAAGATCAATTAGGGTCACGTCGTGATCTATCATATAGCAGTTTTTAAGAAACTGACCATACGAATCGGGGGGTGACTGCAGAACCAAGTCAACAACAAACTTCCTCGAGACATCGACTCCCAACATTCCCAACCTGTCAATGCGTGACTTCATCTCTAAGACGTGTGCACACACAGGCCTTCCATTTTGGTGTTTGCTTGCCAATAGGGTTTGAGTGACCTTGAACTTTTCAAGTCGACGAACACGTAGGTCAGGGAGAATAATTGCAGGAGGTGGAGGAAGTGAAGTATGATTTCCATTTCCACGATCGAAATGTGGAACATCATCTTCATGAGGGAAGATATTATTCAAAAGATTTGGGAAGACCATAGTTGTCAGAACTAGACATTTACAAGGGAGAAATTCAAGTTAATTGATTTAAGTCCTTAATATAACACCTAAATGAAATATTAAGGCTAGGACCCAACATAATAATTCACAATTCGGAAGAGGGACGCCATAATCCAATTGTAAACTATTTGTCGGTAGGTAAATGTACCAATTCCAGCACGAAAACGAAAATTTTAAACGAATTAAGTTTTAAATGAAACTCCAAGATCTTTTGAGATTCATTGAACTTTTCAATGGCATGTTTAATCTCGATTATGCCCTTCAAGTTTATGACTTGGATATTGAGGATCACAAACAAGGTGTGAATAACCATGCAAATTAGCTTGGTACTCTCGATGTCATTAATCACCTAATCAATGTGCCGGTTAACCACACACGCTCCATTGATCAATGATAATTTACGAGAAACCCATTCCCATCCTTCATTAGTCCCATATTAATGTGTCGGTTAACCACACATGCTCCACTAACGACTAATAAGGTGCAATGTGCAATTTCATGGGTTAGCATCAAATCCACATTTTTCCTAAAGTAACTAAGATTGCGAATTTATAAAAGGTTTAGTTAGTTTATATTTCAGTATACTTTTAATGAGGATTTAAATGTCCTATCAACCCCATTCGGCTAATGACCCTCCACTGGTCAAGGGTGCGGTGGGTAAGAATGGATACCTAATGGTGTCCATTTTACAGACAGCTTCCTTAAACACCCCTTATAGACCAGCTTCGTAAACGAGGCCTACTAACGGTAAGATTGACTTTTTACTTATACATACATAATATATTAAACTTTTAATTTTGTATAGTATAAGGGTGTATTTTAGACTTTTAAAATAGTAGGTGGTTTAATCTATTAATAAATTAAACTTTTAAATTTAATTAACTCTTACATCGTGTGATTATGGATTTAATAATACTCTCTTAATTAAACATTTAATTAACTTAATAGAATCCATAAGAGTGTAATTGAACTATTAAAAAAACATCAAGGATCTAAATATAAAAAATCAAAATTAAAAACTATTTATTTAATTTTTAAGTTATGAACCCAAGAGTTGCACCTTTTGAAACCTTTCAATTACTAGAGTTAATGTTTCATAAAAGAGACCTTTTAAGTTCCAAAACTTAAGGGCAAGTTTTGTAACTCTTGAAAACTTTTGGTTTCCATAACTTATGAGTTTAATGTTCATGAATGAGAATTTTCATATTTCATAACTTGAGACAAGTTATGAAACTTTCTTCAAGAACCATTTAGATCAAATACAACTAATTAAATCGTCATATAATTTATTATTCATCATGTTGATCTAATCTAACTCATATAGCAAGGCAATTCAAATCAAATTACACAAACAATTAGTTTATCATATAATCTAGTAATTATTTTATAATTTGACAATTTACCTTTTAATTGGATGAAGATAATCATTACCTTATCATAAAAAACAATTATTTAGTAGTCAAAACAGTTTGTGGTAATGATTCTAATCCAAAACTTGGCCAAAAACTTGAAAATCTGCACACAAATGGTCCACCACGTCGTGGTAACTATGACGACGTCGTGGTCATCTGTCAGATTCCAAAAAACGATTTTCTTTTTCTTTGAACAATCAACCAATGCATCTATATAACAGAAAACACCCATGGCTATGATACCACACAAATTTATTCATTAACAAGTTTACGTATTAAGCAACCAAAATCCCTTTTTGTTTGTAAAAGTATGTGTTTTCCTTTTTGTGTAGGTGAATGTGACTAACAAACTATACCTAATATAGTTTAACATGAATGTTTTGCTATGATGTAAAACCTTTATAGTTATGATTTGTATTCCTTAGTGAAATAAAATGGCAATAAAATACTAAGTATACTTAACCCTAGTATTACGTAATTTGCTCGACATGTTACAAAGTGTGAATAACTCTTAAACTTGTTTTTGGTAGTTTTACTCTCTATTATCCCTATTTTAGAATATTTATAGAAAAATCATCGTAAGTCGAAAACTAAGTCCATAAACTCTGAGAGTTTGGAAAGAGAGTCTAATATGTTCATAAAAATTCTTATAATTGTTGGTGGCCTCAAACCAGTGTGAAAACGTTCATTTTCACAGACTGGTCCGAATACGTTGCTGCAGTGACAGACAATTTTGTAAAAATCACTATAAATTGTAGAAAAATCATATGGAGATATGTAAGTAGTCATTTTAAAGGTATAAACCTGAACTATTTTAATATTAAACATTTTTGAAAAATATTAAGTTTAAGTTGGGTAAAACAGTTCGTGAACAGGTCACAACTTTTCTGTTGTAAGCTGTCAAGTTAAGTTTCAAATATGTTTTGGTGTTTTAACTTGTATCCCCCCCCCCCATGAAAACTAAAGAAAACTGGAAAATATAGGGTTATGAACTCACCTTGAGTGATTCTTGAAGAACGGAAAGTCAAAGATGAGGAGTATCAAGTCAATAACACTTGATGAACATGTGAAAGCTTAGATGATCCTAAGAACGATTATTTGGTGTTAAATGTGTGTAGATGATTCAAGGATGTTATGAAAACATGGAATAACACTTGAGTTTAGATGGAATACTTACCAAAAGTGAAGTAGTAGCTCAAGAACACTAGCACAAAGTGGTGGGAAGTAGAGAGAAAAGAGCTTTCTTGAGGTGGTTTGAGAAGTGTGTAAGTGAAGGATTGATCAAAGTGAACAAAGAAATCATCCAGCGATTTCTTTATATAGAGGTTGCTGGAGCAAGTGGCAAGGTTGAAGGGATGTTTACATTGGTTTATGTGATGTGGATAGGGTTGGACTATTGAGAGGATGACACATGGAAGGCAAGTGGGCACACTTGACCCACTTGTGGGGTAAAATATTCTCTTAATATAAAATAATAATTTTTAATTAATAAATCATTGAGAAATAAATAAAATATGAGTTTTGGGGGTTTAAAATGGTAAAAATATGAATTTGGTGGAAAAATCCCGTAAAAAACGTCAAAAACGGGCTTAGGAAGCGAAAGTAGTCGAAAACCGGGCATTATGGACCGAACCTGCGAGGTTCGGCTCTTAGAAGGCGAGAACCTAGAGTGGGAGAAGGAGGGACCGAAGGTGTGAAGGTGGGTCTCGGACCCAAAGGCTGGTCTCGGTCCTGCTGACTTCGGTCTCGGCTCAGAAGCTAGGTTCAGTTCAGAAGGGTAGTTTCGGTTCCTAAGGGAGGTTCGACCCTTAAGAGGATTCGGTTCTAAGAGGTTGTTTTTCAAGTTTTCTTCCTGTTATGAGTGATTTTTGGCCAAGTTAAGGGTCAGGATGACCCGGATGACTATAAAAAAGTTTGAGAGAGATTTTAGGAGAGATTTGGGAGAGATTTCACATACTTGGAGAGATTTCACATATTTGGAGAGTTTTGGGAGAGATTTCACATACTTGGAGAGATTTCACATATTTGGAGAGATTTGGGAGAGATTTCACATACTTAGAGAGATTTGGGAGAGATTTCACATACTTGGAGAGATTTGATTTTAGCCATTATTATTGTATCACCTCGCAATGAAAGGTTTGTGGACCCCGTTATACTTCGTTTACGATTATTTTAAGTCCCCAAAAGGGTCCATAGTCGTGTTTTGATGCGTTTAACTCCCTCTTTAAGGTTTTACATTGCTAAACACACAAATTCTCCGAGACACTTGGATTCTTGACATACAAATGCGCCTTTTTATACATAAAATAACTTTTATCATAGAAGTACAAGTTAAGTTTGACCGGTTTGACTTTGAATTTGACTTGTTGACTTTGGCTTTGACTTTGACTTGTTGACTTTGACGTGAATTTGACGGTTGTCACATTATCCCCCCGTTAGAAGGAATTTCGTCCCGAAATTTGCATTTTGAGTGGGCCCTTAAGGGGTGGGGAATAGATGTGGGTACCTTTGTTTCATTTAGTCCTCACGTTCACAAGTAAATTCGGGTCCTCGCTTGGCGTTCCAGCGGACCTTTACGATGGGGATGCGGCTCTGTTTCGTCGATTTGACCTCTCAATCCCTGATTTCAATAGGTTCCTCTATGAAGTAGAGTTTCTCATTGATCTCATTTTCTTCCAAAGGAATGACAAGGGTCTCATCATACAAACATTTCTTTAAGTTTGACACATGAAAGGTAGGGTGCACGTTGTTGAGTTCCTGTGGTAATCGAAGCTTGTATGCCACTGGGCCAATCCCGGCGAGGATTTTGAATGGCCTGATATACCTTGGATTTAACTTTCCATGCTTTCCAAAACGTATTAATCCCTTCCAAGGTGATACTTTCAGTAGTACTCGATCTCCAACTTGGAACTCCAAAGGCTTTCGTCTTTTATTAATGTAGCTCTTTTGACGGTCTTGTGAAGCCTTCATCCTTTCTTGAATTTGGACGATCTTTTCTGTTGTTTCCCTTATGATCTTCGGGCTAGTGAGTGTGCCGTTAAGAACTTGCCCTTTTGCTAGTTGCGTATCGCCCACCACAGCCCAACACGGAGGTGATCTGCACTTATGGCTGTAGAAGGCTTCGAGCAGAGCAACCTTGCTGCTAGTGTGATAACTTTTATTGTACGAGAACTCGATAAGGGGTAAGTGAGCATCCCACACTTTACCAAAGTCTATCACCTAAGCTCTCAGCATGCCTTCCTATGTTTGAATGGTCCTTGGTCTTTGTCCATTGGTCTGTGGGTGGTAGGCTGTACACATGTCCAAATCTAGTCCCAACAGGTACGTGTAGCGACTGCCGGAACTGTGATGTAAATCTACTAACCCTATTGGAGATGGTGGATATCGGCACTCCGGGTAGTCGTACCATTTTCTTGAATGTATGTCCTTGTGAGTTTCTCCATTTCGTTTGTCTCTTTTACTCGTAGGATGCGTGCGGTTTTGGTTAATCTATCAATGATTACCTTAATGGTGTCGAGTCCATCTGTACTCCTGGCGGCTGCGTCCTGAAGTCGTGGTAGGTTCTTATACCTGGTTCCTCTATCATCACTTAGCGTATTCAAGTTGTATATAGTTAGGATTGGTTAGATTGTCAGCTGGGTGATTCTGCCCCAAGTCCACAACCAAACAAGGAACAAGAGATAGGGCGGAATCACACATCCAAAATCCGTAGGATCTTAATTTTATACCACCTTGATACATCCCCCAAGTGGTGATGGTTTAATCCGTAGGGCCCACCTGTCGCTACCCTCGAAGTTGACTTGCTATACGTGTGGTACACTTGGAAGGTTTGTTGAGAAAAACTATGAAAAGTGTGGTACTCCACACACGAGTACTTTGAAGGTTTGAGGCAGGCGATGATTTTGGGGTTTGCGTCGGGTTCACTACTATGGATGACGAGGGCTTTGTTAGTTGTCTAGGCAAATATTAATTCCGTAGAACACACAATTGGTATGGTGAGGACCAAGCCAATTGCGTTTGAATGATGACGTCGGGATCTCTTAGTTATTAACTTGATTTGGAAGGAGTGTTTGTTAGAAGGTAATGCCTCCGTGGTATATGTTCTCAGTGTTTTCATTTTTTTTCCTTTTTTTTCTTTTTTTATTACTACTGCGAACATTTGTATATTGCCTATTAGTGAGTATTGTGAGTTTTTGAGAAGTTCAAAATGATGCCCTTTTTAGAATAGAATCCCTATCAGGTGTATTTATTATGATTTAGGGTATACCAGTCACGCATAATTAAGATTTGAAACACCGTCGAGTGAGCGATGCTGCCCTAATTCCACAACTAGAGTAAAATTTGATGTTAAATTATCGTTGCTAGGATACGTACCAAAAGTTCTAGTAGAGTTCCTTTTTGTCTCGCAATGTTCTGTTGCTAGATACCTCCTACTCCCCCATTATTCTTCTATGTTGGACAATCTCTCTTGAAATGCCCTATTTCACCAAACGCATGACATACCTGACTTGTACTAGCATCGGTGGTTGAAGTGAAGTGTTGGGATGGGTTTCTACAAAAAGGGAAGGTATGCCCAATTCTATTGCACCCGATGCAACGCAGCACTCGGCAGGCTCCGATATGATGGTAGTTGCACTTATTCCAGTTTGGAAGCTTTCCAGCATATTGGCACACTGGCGTTGGTGCTGGGGTAGTAGATGTTGTGGTTGTAGGGGTTGCCACAGTTTGCTGCCTCCTGGAAAATTTTGGGGATACTCCGCTCTTCTTTTTGTTCCCGAACTTTCGTTTATTGACCTTAGGTTTATGAGTTGAAGGATTCGTATAGGTAGGTACTTGTCGATTTCCTTGGTTGTTACTAAGGTTTGAATTGCGTACACCACTCCCATTTTCACTAGTGTTACTTGTATTGAGATATGCCATAACGGCGGACACGGCGGCTGAAACCGTAGCTTGAAAGGTAGTAGAGTTTATCTGCAGGAATGGTGTTTCGTTGGTTGGCTGGTTATTTCCGTGCGGAGGCATGTTGCTGTTGCAATGTATGAAATAAACTGGTAAATAACAATAGTTATTTCTAGGTGTCACTCATTTATTTAAATACGTGCATAAATTTCTTGTTTCGATATACGATCTTTTAATGTCTTATTCTACATTCCCATGATGTACTTGTGGTAGAGAAAAGAAATAGGTATTTTATCTAGAATCTAGTTTGACCAAAATCGAGTATCGATACTGATTTTTCAAGAGGGTCGATTTTTATGGTTCTGGAAGGGAGTATTTCCTTTCTTTCGATTCTTTCTCAGAATCCTCCTTGTGAACCCTTGTTCTATCTAGGCGTGTTGGTTGCACGATAATGAAAATGTCTAATGAATCTATGAGATTAGTTAAAATATTAAGATTTTTATGGTGATCCTCACTGGGTCCTCCTATAATTACGTAGTGTATGTTGATTATACACAACCAATATTTAATAGACCTTCGAATAAGTGATCTTACTCTAACTCCACAACCAAACAAGGAACAGAAAGTAGAGAGAAGATCACAGATTCTAAGTCTATAAAATCTCAATTATATATAACTCTGAGAGTATACACTCCGAAATCATAGACCATCCATTCAAGGTCTTTTTAGTTTTCATATAAGTTAGTTATAGAACCTCAAATACTCCCATAGTATTCTAGTTGTATGATGGATTCTTGAGCTTCTTGATATACGAAGCTGATGAGTTTTTAGATTTGTTGCTTATTGTATGGTTTCATAAAATACTCCTATAGTATTTTAAATCTTTATGTTTGGTTTTAGTATTCCTTTATGTAGTATTGGTAAGTTTTAGTTCCGTTGACACACCACTATCACTCCTAAACACATGTTGGTCGTATCTTGAATAAATATAGTTGATAAGGCTATATTTATCCCATATATGATTACATAGCTGTCTAGGTTTGACTGTAGTGTCCAACCTCTAAATACTTTTGTTTTGTTCTTCTTGTGATACTTGCTCTAGTATGTACATATATAAATAAATATATGAGTGTATGTATACTTTCGTAAAAATATTGTTATATTTTAAAAGTATAATTTTAGTCAGAGCACTTCGGCCCCATTGTATTTATAGTTGTATATCTTTTCTAGGTTGATATACTTAGTTCACTATAAATAATGCTTTGATACCAATCTGTCACACCCCCAAACCGGAACGGCGGAAACGTTCGGGGGCGGAGGACGTCATGCCCAGTATCACAACAATTGTACAATAGTAATCAAAGAAACAACAACCATTTCATTGATAACATATAGTTTACATTGTAATTGTTTTACATAAGTTTAACTTTCAAAAGCAAACAACAAAACTAAGACTTGGCACTATGATGCTCCGTCTTCTCGAAACCTGTATGCATACTTGACTTACTAATTTCTTGAGAATACAAGTAGTTTGAAAGAGTATCAGCATTAAAGTTGGTGAGTGCATAAGTATTTTTGTTGTAAAAGAGATACGTCCTTTTATTCTTTGGAAAAATGAATTGTTGCCTTAGAGTCTTAAGACCAAGTTATATTTGTGTTTCTCATGTTAATAAAGAACGTTTCAAAATTCGAAAGACTAGTAAGCAAAATACGCTCCTGGTGCGATTTCTCGGTGTGTACCTGTTAGTAAAATTTTTAGATCGAACGGATCCACTACGTGTTTACTAAGACGCTATTTTCATATGTAAATCTCCATACTTAAAATAGTATATGTAGTTTTGTACGTGCATAAAACCCCTTTTTGTGTGGTTCTTAAGTCTCTAATGTTTCCAGAAAATCCTATATTTTCCATAAAGTGTGTTATAGCCTTTATTGAACCAAGGCCGAAATATGTAAGTATAAGCACTATACTTAGTTTACAAGTGTTTAGTTTTGCTATTAAGAAAACTAGTTTGAAGATGTCCTCACTTTGACAGTGATGACGCTTAACCTGGTAGATTATGTATTTTCAAAAGGATAGTTTGTAGTCTTTAATGTATTAAGACTCCACTTTTGTAAGTAAATTCCTGTACTTAAAATAGTATACATGGTTTTAAATGTGCATAAAACTCCTTTTGGTGTGTGTGTGTGGTTCTTAAGTCTCCGTAAACTTTATGTTTTGTTAATACCCCATGTGATTTGTTATAACTATGCTAATACTCGAAGACCTCGTACTCGACGTTCTTCAGGCATCGGAATTATTATGACACTTGTCACCACAGACCTGCCGATCTAGCTGTTGCAAGCAGCTTAGGTGCGAGTTTGTCAGACCCAATATAGATCTATACATAACTATCACGCTCTCCCTACAAGAGATTCTGATTATAACTACAAGACTTTTCTGTGGTACTTAGGAGTACCCCGAAGGAGAATACCTCACAAATTTATTCATTAACAAGTTTACGTATTAAGCAACCAAAATCCCTTTTTGTTTGTAAATGTGTTTTCCTTTTTGTGTATGTGAATGTGACTAACAAACTATACCTAATATAGTTTAACATGAATGTTTTGTTATGATGTAAAACCCTTATAGTTATGATTTTTATTCCTTAGTGAAATAAAATGGCAATAAAATACGAAGTATACTTAACCCTAGTATTACGTAATTTGCTCGACATGTTACAAAGTGTGAATAACTCTTAAACTTGTTTTTGGTAATTTTACTCTCTATTATCCCTATTTTAGAATATTTATAGAAAAATCATCGTAAGTCGAAAACTAAGTCCGTAAACTCTGAGAGTTTGGAAAGAGAGTCTAATATGTTCATAAAAATTCTTATAATTTTTGGTGGTCTCTAACCAGTGTGAAAACGTTCCTTTTCACGGACTGGTCTGAATACGTTGCTGCAGTGACACGCAGTTTTGTAAAAATCGCTATAAATTGTAGAAAAACCATATGGAGATGTGTAAGTAGTCATTTTAAAGGTATAAATCTGAACTATTTTAATATTAAACAGTTTTGAAAAATATTAAGTTTAAGTTGGGTAAAACAGTTCGTGAACAGGTCACAACTTTTCTGTTGTAAGCTGTCAAGTTAAGTTTCAAATATGTTTTGGTGTTTTAACTTGTATTCCCCCCCCCCCCCCCCATGAAAACTAAAGAAAACTGGAAAATATAGGGTTATGAACTCACCTTGAGTGATTCTTGAAGAACGGAAGGTCGAAGATGAGGAGTATCAAGTCAAGAACACTTGATGAACACGTGAAAGCTTGGATGATCCTAAGAACGATTCTTTGGTGTTAAAATGTGTGTAGATAATTCAAGGATGTTATGAAAACATGGAATAACACTTGAGTTTAGATGGAATACTTACCAAAAGTGAAGTAGTAGCTCAAGAACACTAGCACAAAGTGGTGGGAAGTAGAGGGAAAAGAGCTTTCTTGAGGTGGTTTGTGAAGTGTGTAAGTGAAGGATTGATCAAAGTGAACAAAGAAGTCCTCCAGGGATTTATTTATATAGAGGTTGTTGGAGCAAGTGGCAAGGTTGAAGGGATGTTTACCTTGGTTTGTGTGATGTGGATAAGGTTGGACTATTGAGAGGATGACACATGGAAGGCAAGTGGACCGAACCTGCGAGGTTCGGCTCTTAGAAGGCGAGAACCGAGAATGGGAGAAGGAGGGACCGAAGGTGCGAAGGTTTTGGCCCGAAGGTGAAAGAAGCGAAGGTGGGTATCGAACCCGAAGGCTGGTCTCGGTCCTTCTGACTTCGGTCTCGGCTCAGAAGCTAGGTTCGGTTCAGAAGGGTAGTTTCGGTTCCTAAGGGAGGTTCGGCCCTTAAGAGGGTTCGGTTCTAAGAGGTTGTTTTTCAAGTTTTCTTTCCGTTATGAGTGATTTTTGGCCAAGTTAAGGGTCGGGATGACCCGGATGACTATAAAAAGTTTGAGAGAGATTTCTCATACTTGGAGAGATTTCACATACTTGGAGAGATTTGGGAGAGATTTCACATATTTGGAGAGATTTGGGAGAGATTTCACATACTTAGAGAGATTTCACATACTTGGAGAGATTTCATTTTAGCCATTATTATTGTATCACTTCGCAATGCAAGGTTTGTGGACCCCGTTATACTTCGTTTACGATTATTTTAAGTCCCGAAAAGGGTCCATAGTCGTGTTTTGAAGCGTTTAACTCCCTCTTTAAGGTTTTACATTCCTAAACACACAAATTCTCCGAGACACTTGGATTCTTGACATACAAATGCACCTTTTTATACATAAAATAACTTTTATCATTGAAGTACAAGTTAATTTTGACCGGTTTGAATTTGAATTTGACTTTGACTTGTGGAATTTGACTTTGACTTGTTGACTTTGACGTGAATTTGACAGTTGTCACATGTAGCTTGAAGAATTTGGCCTTTCAAGAGCTTAGCACCTCAAGTGTGATTCCTCAAACATGTTACAAACACCATGAACAATTGGAGGATAATGAGAGAGAGATCATGAAGCACTAAAATCGGCTAGGGTTCAACTAGGAATCATTGGACCAATTTTAGGTGCATTAGGGGTTACAATTATAGTGTGGAATTACTAGTGTTTCAACTTGTAAACCCTAATTCACTTCCTTGGGCCTAGAATCCAATAATCCATATGATAAGCCCTTTGGACTAACTCTTAGTCCATTCTAATCAACATGGATCATTAGCCCAAACTATATGTAGTACTGATTTACCTAATCAGTCCCCATTAATTTGATTAGTCTATTTTGATCACTAAATTAATTCCAAATTAATTCTTGATCAATACTAATTAAATAATTTGACTTCTCCATTAATATATTCTACTTATAATATATTAATAAATCACAAATAACCTCTTAAATATTCATCCTATCAAATTGTTCTGGTGAAGGCAACCTGAAATGGACCATGCTACTCTCGGGTCAAGTACATACCAATTATAGTTATGGGCTTAGACACCTAATCCAACACTTTCCCCACTTCCTAAATCGAATCACACCCTTCCACGGTTATACCTTCAAGAGAACAAAGTCAACAACCTGAAATTCTAGCTCGGAACGTCGTCGATCTGCATAATTTTTCTGACGACTATGGGCCGTCAGCAACCTCTACCTGACCTGTTTGAAATGATTTTTCGTCTTGAGCACTATCTCGGTGCTCCCCATAACCCTTTGTCTGACGTCCCCCCAACAGATAGGAGTCCGACACCTCCTCCTATACAAAAGCTCAAAGGGAGGCATCCTAATACCGGAGCAGTGGTTGTTGTTGTATGAAAACTCGGCCAAGGGAAGGTAGGAGTCCCAACCCCCACCAAAATCAATAACACAAGTGCGTAGCATATCCTCGAGTATCTGAATAGTCCGCTCGCTCTACCCATCCGTTTGCATATGGTACACGGTGCTAAAATGTAGCCTGGTACCCAACTCCTCATGAAATCTCTTCCAGAATCTGGAAGTAAAGAACACATCTCGGTCAGACACAATATATGTCGGCACCCCGTTCCGTGCCACCAAATCTCGAACATAGATATCTGCCTACTTCTCCACGGAAGAGTTCTCACTTATAGCTAAGAATTGAGCACTCTTTGTCAACCGATCCACTATCGCCCAGATAGTGTCCACACTCCTCGCAGTCCTCGGTAACTTGGTAATGAAATCTATAGAAATATGTTCCCACTTCCAAAGGGGAAACTGTAGAGGCTACAACTTTCCATGAGGGCGTTGGTGCTCTTCCTTGACCTTGCGGCAGGCCAAACATCTTTCTACAACCCATTCCATATCTCTCTTCATACAGGGCCACCAATAATTGTGTTGTAGATCCAGATACATCTTTTTGGCCCCCGGGTGGATAGAAAACCTCGAATTAAGGGCCTCCTCCATTAAAATCCGTCGGGCTCCATCCGTATATGGCACCCATACCCGCCCATGGAGAGTCAAAATCCCCTTACTATCTGTCTCAAATGCTGAAACCTGCCCGATCACCCATTCCTTCTTGCAGTTTTCTGGTTTTATGGCCACCTCTTGGGCCTACCTGGTGACATCTAAGACTGGAGTCATCACTGTCATCCTCATACATACCTATCGAATCAGGGCACTTATTTCTCTATGACTCAGGGCATCGACCACCACATTAGCCTTACATGGATGATACAAAATCTCACAATCATAGTCTTTAACTACATCTAACCATCTCTTTTGCCTCATATTCAGGTTGGGCTGATCTATAAGGTACCTCCAAATCTTATGGTCCGTGTAAAAGGTATAGTGGACACCATAGAGATAATGGCGCAAAATCTTGAGGGCGAATACCACAACCCCCAGGTCCAAATCACAGGTGGGATACCTCGTCTCGTGAGGCTTCGTCTACCTCGACAAATATACAATCACATGCCCTCTTTGCATGAACACAACACCCAATCCTGATATCGATGCTTCACAACAAACCATGAAGTCCTCCACCCCTTCTGGGAGGGCTAGCACTGGAGCCTCACACAATCTCTAGCTAAGGGTCTCGAATGATGTCTGCTGCTCAGGTGTAACATCCCGAATAAAGGTATGAATTGATGACCATAAATTTTATTACAATGTCAAGATTAGTCCTTATTTGAGAAAAAGGTGGCAGTTGAGTACGTGGTGCGTACGTATGTGTACGCTTAGAGTACTCGTGTGCGTATCATGAACGCGGAGGCCACCTAGTATGCGGGGCATACTAGAGGGTACACTTGGCATACTAGGCTCAGAGTGAAAACCGTAATTTTCTTGTGTGTCCCTATTTAAGGAACATGATGGCCTCATTTCTAGCCACCATTTCCAGCCTCCAACTCCCCTCAAACCCTAAATCCCATTTCTATAGCTTGTGTGAGCATTTGTGGCTTATTTAGTGTTCTTGTGGATTTCTTTTGTGAAGAAGTAGCACTGAATGAAGAAGAGTTGGTGTCCAAGCTTTTGGATATGAATTTCTCTGTTGTTGGAGCATCATAAAGAGGTATCAAGCTCAAAGCTTTCTCTTTGTTTGATTAGTTCATGTTTTGGTCCATTTTTAGGGTTTTATGTCCCAAGCTTGAAGCTTGAAGCTTTATGAGTTTGGTCTACTTTAGAGCATAATACATGTCCTTTTAGGTGTTTTTAGACGTTTGGATTCATAAAAATGAGATCTTGGTCGTCAAGATCTCTCCATGCATGAGATATGTTGACCCTCGTGAGTAAAGTATTAAAGTTTATGAGTTTTAGACTTGTTCAGCCATGATAAGGCTTAAAGTCACCAACTTTTTGAAATAATGGACCTCAATCAGTCCAGATCTGTAGTAGTAGAAATTGTCTTAACGGATTAAGACCAAAATATTGCAAAGAGGAAGTCTAGGGCGTACGTCGTGCATAACCCGGTTACGCGCAGCATAGCGCTGAGTCCACCCCGATGCATGCATGGCCAGTTGTATGCCCATCGTAGAGGGTTGTACACCCAACATATGCGCTGGGTGTTGACTTCTGTTGACTTTTAGGGTTTTGGTCAAGTTGTGGACTTTAGAGGCCATGGAGGGGTAAAATGGTCTTTTACCCTTCTAAGGTTTAGTAGAGAGACTTAGCAAACATCTTTGAGGGTTATTGATATCAATTTAAATTAGAGATATATGTGACATATGTTAGGCAGAGTCTAGACCGGCAGTTCAGGTGTGGGATTTACTTTCTTTACTTCACGAGGTGAGTCTTCTCACTTTTCTTACATAAGTGGTAATTTATGTGTGACCAGAGAGTCTTGATCATTTTACTGAACGGAGGGTCTTATTCATGTTATTGTCCAGAGGGTCTTGATTGCTTATACTGAGTTACGTTTTGTTATGCATCTTGTATTTGTGACTTATGTTGTTATATTATTCTATGTATATGTTGAGCTATGACCGTAGGGTCCATACCGAGACGTGAGACCAGAGGGTCTTCACTGAGATACATGACCGCATGGTCCTTATCGATATATAGCCATTAGAGGCTAATTATTGTGTATGTGGTATCTTGGGGAACTCACTAAGCTTCGTGCTTACAGTGTTTGTGTAAAATTTGTTTCAGGTACATCTCAGGATCACGGGAAGGCGCCATCATGATTGTACACACCAACTTGATGATTTGAGTTTATGTGGATTCCGGGATATTTGAAAAACAATTTATGATGTTTCGTGTTTGAGAAAAATTCAATTTGACATGGGAAATGTTTTAAGTATGTTTTGTGTGAACTTTTAAAAATGAAAAATTTGTTTTGAAAATTAGAGCGTTACAAGTTGGTATCAGAGCCCTGGATTGAGGGATTTAGATGCACCCTTGAGTATGTCTGGACTCAAACCGAGGAGTTGAATTTTTTTCAAAAATAAATGACTTTTAATGAGCAAAGAACTTTTAAGAGGAAAGCGAGACGAAGCAGTGTGTACAATTAGCCCGGCCTAAGCGGTGATTTCCCAAAATACCCTTACTTGAGTATATTATGAGATGAGTTACTTATGAGCTATTAGTAATGTATGCTAGATGATAGGCTAGGTATTTTAAAGAATTTTGAGCTAGAGTTGCCTGATTCATGATGCCTTAGCCTAGGAGGTTGTTCTTGAATGACAATATCCTTGCCATTTACTTTGTGTGTGTTGTTTAGTTATAGATTGCAGCGATCTTTACAAGACATATTAGAGTTGAGGAGTGATCTAGGAGGAGTATCTAGATGTTCAATTTTGGAAGTCTAATAAGAGAGTAGTCAGTTATCCATGAGGGCTAGAGTACCTATGAGTTAGGATCCTAAGAGGAGGACTTGAGGCGAATGCGGGTTGGTGTGGTAGGTAGTATTGAGACCGTACTACTGAAAGCACCGGATCCGTACGCGAATCAAGTAAGAATCTCGAGATACTAATGAGTATGTAGGGATGTATAAATGTGTGTTCACTTTAGCTTGTCCCTGATGATTTATGTGTTTATGTTTCAAAGAGACTATGGTGGTTACCTGAGGTTCAGGCTCCGACAACCCCGATAGGGTGAGTACCAGTGATGAGGAGATCCACAAGATTATTGCGGGTGAGGTGGACGCAACTATCAGGGAGGCCATTTCGGAGATGTTCGGGTCTATTAAGACCACGTTGATCGAGACTTTTGACAAGCGACAAGCTGCCGTCACCAAGGTTGTCGCTGCGACTGCCACCGCAGCCCTTGCAGCAACGGGGCCATAGGGGGTGACTCGTTGATGTTCCAAGAGTTCAGCAACACGAAGCCACCAGAGTTTGATGGGACCCAGGACCCGATTGCGGTGACGCAATGGATCTACGTTATCGAGGGATGCTTTTATACTTGTTCATGCCCTGAGAACATGAGGGTTCGATTTGTACTGAACCAACTTCGCTTGGGAGCGAAGGACTGGTGAAAGTTTGTGACGACTGACTATTCTCCTACAGACCTTGCTGCATTGACTTGGGAAAGATTCACCCAACTATTTCGAGATAAGTTCATTCCCCAGGTGGAGAGGGAATGATTGGCCTAGGAGTTTATGTCTCTCAAGCAGAAGATAGAGACAGTGACAGAGATCACGAGGATGTTTCATGCGAGGGCGTTATTTTACCCAAAGCATGTGTCTACTGAGCGGGCCCGTGTGAGCCGCTACTTTAGCATTTTGAGGAGGGACATTCGGAAGTTCGTGGAAAAATCATCATATCAGATATTGGCTGAGCTACAGACAAATGCTAGGAGGAGGGAGATCGACCTGCAGACTCAGATGAGGGAGGAGGGAGAGTCTAAAAGGAGAGATAAGAGACCAGTGCAGTCGCAGCCGGCGATCAAGCAGGCTAAGCCCGCTGATACCAGAGCAGGAGGCCAGAAAGTCCGCACTTGTGGCAAGTGCAGTGGGAGTCACAAGGGATCTTGCTGATCGGGGATTTGTTTCAAGTGCGGCAAGGAGGGGATATGGCGAAGGATTGCCCAAAGGGATTTTCGGTTTGCTTTCATTGCAACCAGACTAGCCACCGGAAGGCAGAGTGTCCGCAACTCACTCAGGGATCAGCCCAGGCCCCTACTCCTGCTACCTTGCATATAACTGATGGTCGGCCCAGGAAGGCGGAGGCTTTGAGAGCTCATGGGAGAGCTTTCCAGTTGACTGTAGAAGAGGTCCGTGCAACACCTGATGTTGTTTCTAGTATGTATCTCTTTATTCATGTTGTTATTATGATTCATTTAGAGGTCCTTTTCTTGTGAATTATGTGCCTTCCTTGGTG
Organism: Lactuca serriola; assembly: GCF_051521515.1. Classification (NCBI taxonomy): domain Eukaryota; kingdom Viridiplantae; phylum Streptophyta; class Magnoliopsida; order Asterales; family Asteraceae; genus Lactuca; species Lactuca serriola. The sequence goes on from NC_136412.1 coordinate 296,990,640, forward strand.
CTATTTGACTTGGGTGCGAGTCGATCCTTCGTGTCTGTATCCTTTTGTCGACGTATTAGTGTTAGATGCAAGGCTTTAAGTCGACCATTGAGAGTTTCTATAGACGAAGAGCATGTGGTTTTTGCTACTGATGTATTATGGGATTTTGTTTTGGAGATTTTAGTTTTGAGTTTCCGATAGATCTTGTGTCGATAGCGATAGGAGATGTCTGCGTCATAGTGGACATGGATTGGTTTAGCCGATTCGGAGCTGTGATTGATTGCGAGCGTCAAATGGTGAAGATTCAAGACCCTAGTGGGAGAGTACTTACTGTTTATGGCGAGGGAACCAGAACGGGATCAGCTTTCTGCTCTGCCGCCAGGGCGAAACAGAGTCTGCAGCATGGATGTATGCGCTTGTTAGCTTATGTAGTGGACACTCAGGTTGTCAATGAGAGGTTGATTTATGTTTCCAATGTTCCAGTAGTATGTGATTTTCCAGATGTTTTTCCTGAGGATTTTTCGGGTGTGCCTCCTGAAAGGCATGTGGAGTTTCGGAGGCAACGCCTATTGCCAAGGCACCATATTGTCTTGTGCCGCCCGAGATGCAAGATTTATCCTCGCAGCTTCAGGAGTGGTTGGGGAAGGGTTTTATTTGACCGAGTAGTTCGCCGTGAGGAGCGCCAATCCTTTTTGTAAAGAAGAATGATGGTTCACACCGGATGTGCATCGATTACCGGGAGTTGAATAAGTTGACGATTAAGAACCCCTATCCATTGCCAAGGATCGAAGACTTATTTGATCAGCTGCAGGGAGCGTCTTGATTTTCCAAGATTGATTTGAGATCTGTATATTATCAGATGAGGGTCTGCGAGGAGGATATTCAGAAGACAGCCTTGTGGACTCGTTTTGGGCATTATGAGTTCGTGGTGATGCGTTACGGGCTCACCAACGCACCGATAACGTTCACGGACCTCATGAACCGGGTGTGTATGCCCATGTTAGACCGGTCGGTGATCGTGTTCATTGATGATATTTTGGTATGCTCAAAGTCCAGGGAACAACATGAGGAGCATCTTTGGGAGATTCTGCCTACCAATCTAGAATTCAAGATACAAAATAACATAGCATACATCCCTATTTATACGTGAGGGATTAGACCTAAAACCCTAATGGGCCAAGCCCATTAACCCATAGGCCCACGAAGGGTGTCAAACAATCACAATCCACGATGTAGCATCTGCTGGAACATTCTTGAGCATTATCATCTTCTAGGCATACATGGATCAACATGGAACAATAAAGGAATCAATATTGTGCATCATGTACCAAGATGGTCCATGATGGCGCAATAGCTTCTTCATGGCGCAATAACAACCTCAGTTGGCGCAACAGGGATCTAAATGGCGCAAGATCATCAAGTATGGCTCACAACATCGAGACGTGTGTATGAGGATGACGATGATGACTCCAGTCTTAGATGTCATCTGAGAGGCCCAAGCGGTGACCATGAGACCAAAAAACCGCAAAAGAGAACGGGTGATCGGGCAGATTTCTGAGTTTGAGACGGATGGTCGGGGGCTTATGACCTACCATGGGCGGATATGGGTGCCATATATGGGTGGAGCTCGACCGAATTTGATGGAAGAGGCCCATAAGTTGTGGTTTTCCATTCATCCTGGGGCCACAAAGATGTACTTGGATTTGAAACACAATTATTGGTGTCCCTGTATTAAGAGAGATGTGGCATGTATAGTTAAGATGTGTTTAACCTGCCGCAAGGTCAAGATAGAGCACCAGCGCCCTCATGGAAAGTTGCAGCCTCTGGAGGTTCCTCTATGGAAATGGGAACAAATCTCCATGGATTTTATTACCAAATTACCGAGTACCGCGAAGGGTGTGGATACGATATGGGTGATTGTGGACAGATTGACAAAGAGTGCTCACTTCCTGGCTATAAGTGAGAACTCTTCTGTGGAGAAGATGGCTGAGGTCTACGTTCGAGAGGTGGTGGCTCGGCACGGACTGCCGACATCGATAGTGTCTGATGTGATGTGCGTTTTACTTCAAGGTTCTGGAAGAAAGTTCATAAGGAGTTGGGTACCCGGCTACATTTTAGCACAACATACCATCCACAGACAGACATGTAGAGTGAGCGAACGATTCAGATGCTCGAGGATATGTTACGCGCTTGTGTTATGGACTTTGGTCGGAGTTGGGATTCCTATCTACCCTTGGCTGAGTTTTTATACAACAAAAAACATCACTCTAGCATTGGGATGCCTCCCTTTGAGCTTTTATATGGGAGGAGATGTCGGATTCCTATATGTTGGGGGGAGGTCGGAAAGAGAGTGATGGGGAGTACCGAGATAGTGCTCAAGACGACAAAGCAAATCCAGCAAGTTAGACAGAAGTTGCTGACGGCCTAGAGTCGTCAAAAGAGTTACGTAAATCGAAGGCGTTCCGAGCTAGAGTTCTGGGTTGGTGAGTTTGTTCTCCTGAAGGTATCCCCATGGAAAGGGGTGATCCGATTCAGGAAGTTGGGCAAGCTGGGCCCTCGATTGATTGGTCATTTCAGGGTGATTGCCCAGGTGGGGAAGGTAGCTTATCGGCTAGATCTGCTTGAGGAGTTGAGCCAAATTCATAACACCTTCCATCTATCCCAACTGAGGAAGTGTGTAGCCAACGAGACAACAGAGGTGCCTTTCGAGGACATTCAGGTTGATGATTGCCTGAACTATATCGAGAGACAGGTAGCGATTTTTGATAGGAAAGTAAGTACCTCGAGGAACAAGGAAGTGCACATGGTTAAAGTTCAGTGGCAACATCGTAAAGGTTCAGAGTGGACTTGAGAGCCGGATTCCGAGATACGCGAGCAATCCCTGGAGCTCTTTCCATAGGATGAATTCTAGGGAGAAGTATTATCATAGTCGGGGAGAATTGTAACATCCCGAAATAAGGTACGCATCGATGACCATAACTTTTATTACATTGTTAATATTAGTCCTTATTTGAGAGTTGAGTACGCGGGGCATACGCATGTGTACGCTTAACGTACTCATGTGCGTATCATGAATGCGGGGCATACCAGAGGGTACGCTTGGCGTACTAGGCTCAGAGTGAAAACCCTAATTGTCTTGTGTGTCCCTATTTAAGGAACATGATGGCCTCATTTCTAGCCACCATTTCCAACCTCCAACTCCCCTCAAACCCTAAATCCCATTTCCATAGCTTGTGTGAGCATTTGTGGCTTATTGAGAGTTCTTGTGGATTTCCTTTGTAAAGACGGAGCCTTGAAGGAAGATGAGTTGGTGTCCAAGCTTTTGGATCTGAGTTTCTCTATGGTTGGAGCATCATCCATAGGTACCAAGCATAAAGCTTTCTCATTGTTTGATTAGTTCATGTTTTGGTCCATTTTTAGGGTTTTATGTCCCAAGCTTGACGATTTATGAGTTTGGTGAACTCCAAAGCATAATACCTGTCCTTTGAGGTGTTTTTAGACATTTGGATTCATAAAATTGAGATCTTGGTCGTCAAGATCTCTCCATGCATAAGATATGTGGACCCTTTTGAGTAAAGGATTAGAGTTTATGATTTTTAGACTTGTTCAACCATTCTAAGGCTTAAAGTCACCAACTATATGAAATAATGGACCTTAATCAGCCCAGATTTGTAGTAGTAGCAATTACCTTAACGGATTAAGACCAAGAGACTGAAAAGAGGAAGTTTGCGGCGTACGCCGTGCGTAACCCTGTTAAGTGCAGAATCTCTAGAAGATGCTCCTCATGCTGCTCTCTGGTCTTCGAATATACCTAAATGTCATCAATGAAAACGATCACCAATCGATCCAACATGGGCCAACACACCCGGTTCATGAGATCCATGAACTTTGTCGGTGCGTTGGTAAGCCCGAAAGGCATCACCACGAACTCGTAATGCCCATAACGAGTCCTAAAGGCCGTATTTGGAATATCCTCCTCTCGAACCCTCATCTGATGATATTCGGATCTCAAATCAATCTTGGAAAACCAAGATGCCCCATGCAACTGGTCAAAGAGATCATCAATCATGGGCAATAGATAGTGGTTGTTCACTTTCAACTTGTTCAACTCCCGGTAATCAATGCACATCTGGTGTGAACCTTCCTTTTTCTTGACAAAAAGGATTGGGGCTCCCTCCAACGAACTACTCGGCCGAATGAACCCCTTCCCTAATAGCTCCTAAAGCTGAGAGGCTAACTCCTGCATCTCGGGTGGCATAAGGCGATACGGTGCCTTGGCGACAGGCGTCGCCCTAAAATCATATCGATCTAGAAATCCACCTGTCTCTCAGGAGGTACACCCAGTAACTCCTACGGGAAAACATCGGAAAAGTCGCATCACACCGAAACATCGGAAACATAAATCGACCCCTTCTTCACAATTTGAGTATCTACCACATAGGGTAGAAAACATATACACCCATGCTGCAAACTCTGCCTTGCCCTAGTGTCAGAACAGAAAGCTGATCTTGATCTAGTACCCTCGCCATAAATAGTAAGCATTCCACCACATGGATCCCGAACTGTCACCAGCTGTTGCTCACAGTCAATCAAATCCCCAAATCGGCTCAACCAATCCATCCCTACTATAACACATACATCCCCCATCGTTATTAGCACCAGATCAATCAGAAAACTCAACACCAAAAATCTCCAAAACCTAGCCACGAAAGACATCGGTAGCAAAAATCACGTGCTCTTTGGCTATGGAAACCCTCAATGGCCGACTCAAGGCCCCGCGCCTGATGCTAAAATAGCGACTAAAGGATAAAGACACAAAGGATCGACTCGCACCCGATTCAGATTGCACCAAAGTAGGCACAAAATTTACAAAAGTACCTATATGAAACAAAAGAGATGCATAAATAGATCAAATCAACAAGATAAATAAGGATATACATACTAGCAACAACATCAGGTGCCACTCGGACCACCTTGGTAGTTAGATGAAAATCTATCCCACTAGCTCTTGGAGCCTCGGCCTTCCTCGGCCGACCATCAATGATACGTAAGGTAGCATGAGCAGGGGCTTAAGCTGAACCCTAAGTGAGCTGAGGACACTTAACCTTCATGTGGCCAGTCTGGTTGCAATGAAAGCAAACCGTAAATCCCTTGGGGAAAATCCTTCGTCATATGCCCCTTGTGACAACCCGAAATTTCTATCTTGTGCAACATTCAATTCAATCCAAGTCAGACTCATTTTTGCAATCTTTCAGCGTTGTTTGGGGTCTGTTCGAGTGTTTTAAGTCGAGTACAATCAAGGTTAGGGTTTAGGGAGGGGTGTTTTAAGTTCATAGCATTTCATTCAAGCCATACACTCCTTCAAGAGGAGTGTACAACCGTACACATGGGTGTACGGCTGTACACTCAATGTGGCCGTACACCCCTTCCTATATATAAGCCAATCCTTCATTTTTCCTTCATTACTTCAACTTCCAAGTCAAGAACTCGAGTTCTCTCTCAACTATCATCAAACTTCCACCTAGATCTCCAAAGAAAGTAAGCATTCATTCCATTGTTTAGTTGATTCATTTCATTATCTAGTGTCACCCTTTGATTCACCCATGAAAACATCTCTTTTATGATAGATCTTCGAATCTTCATCCATTTCATCAAGAACCCACACTTGTTCTTGGGCCGTGAACTCCTTAATGACTTCCGAAGTGTGAGTATTCCCTCTATCTTCTAGTTAGGCATGTTAAACACTAGAATCATAGCCTTGAAACATCTTCAAAACTCAAGAACAGCAAGAGTGTATGGTCGTACACTCTATATACGGCCGTACACCCTTGTCAAGTCCCTAATGTAAGGCTTTAAACACTTGCTAGGTGCTAGTTACCCATTATAACTCTTGAAACCTTGAACCCCTTTGAATCTAGACCCAAAAATGCAACCATCTTGGAGTGTGTACGACCGTACACACCTCAAAACCCTCAAAATGAAAGCCTTGTTCATCCTTTGGTTGTACATTTGTCACCCTAGCTTCGCAATGGATCAAACACCTTTCTTGTTGCATGTTTTCCATGAGTGTACAGCCGTAAACTCCATGACCGTACACCCTTGGTCGTACACTCCATATTGTGGCCTTAAACCCCCCCCCCCCTTTAATCAATCACATATGATTGTAGCACTTAGTCCAAGTGATTCCTAGTCCCTAAGAGTGTTTCCTTGCATGTTAGTTGTTTAAAACACTAATTACATGCCTATATGCCATTATATGTCATTTAGGACTCATTGTGTCTCAGGAATACATTCGTGGAACTTCTCATCCTTACACGAATCTGTAGTTGAATCACCCATATAAGGTGAGTTCATACCCCTATAATCAATCTTTTAATTGTTTTAAATGCTTTTAGGGGGGAGGGATACAAGTTGATCACAATGTTAATTGTGTAAATATTAATTCATGATAACCATCACATTAAAAGATTTCTTATGCTTTTATAAGTTATCAGATAATTTCAAAAACTCTTTAAAGTTATGTTATCTTGTTGTTAATAAAGCTCTTTTTTTGAAATACAAAATCATAATTCAGTAGATAAATGAGTCTTTTCTTTAAATCAGTAGCAGTTCAAGTAAACATGCTAGTAAACTATAATAACTATAGTTTAGGGGTTCAGTTCATACTATAACTAGTACAAATAAGATCATACTATAACTAGTACATGGAGAATCATACTATAACTAGTACAGGGAGGAGGATACTACAGCTAGTACATGGAGGAATATATTATAACAATAACAAAAGAAAAAATCATGAATTACACACTTATACGATATTCCTAGTATTCTAGGAAGACATCGTATCCTTAACTCATTGTTTGTAGCAAATTAAGGTGTTAATATATCTTACCAGGTTTGCACTAACAAAGTTACAAATATAATGTACCAGGTTTAGCAAGCACGAGGTGATAACACATAATAATATATCTTGCCGGGTTTGCACTAACAAAGGTACAAATACAATGTATCAGGGTTAGCAAGCACAAGGTGATATCATATAATAACATATCTTACCGGGGTTGCACTAACAAAGGTACAAATACAACGTACCAGGGTTAGCAAGCACGAGGTGATATCATATAATAACATATCTTACCGAGTTTGCACTAACAAAGGTACAAATACAACGTGCCAGGGTTAGCAAACACGAGGTGATTGCAATATATCGAACCGAAATTATTTATAAAGGGTACATCTGCAAAGTACCTGATAATAATAAATAAAACACAAAAATATATACAAAACTCACAACAATATCAACTGGGGCGTTAAGAGTACCAGATTTCATTAATTCCAGTAGTCGTTCAAACAGTAGAACATTGAGTAAACCAAACTAGAAACTTATCAGTAAAGGGTTTAATCCACTTTATTAAACCAATATAACTTAAAGGACCTATGTGGTAAACTCTATAACACCTTAGTTCATACATGAGGGATATATATAATTAATATCCGATAGGTAGTTGGATGTGTGATTTCCGCCTTATTTCTTGTTCCTTGTTTGGCTGTGGGCTTAGGGCAGATTCACACAATTAACTATCCGTTCGATATTAGATTATATATAGCTAGTGTAAACTAAGTGTTTATAGAAGGAACCATTGTGGTTACCATTTTTACGAAAAGGAAATAAGAGTTATTCTTAAATAATGTTTTCTTCAAATGTAAAGGAACTGTTACAGTTAACTCTGTGAGTACCAAATGAATATGTCAGGATTATATACAACGAAGATCTAACAAAAAATGGGTTGTGTGACTTCCGCCTCATTTCTTGTTCCTTGTTTGGTTGTGGGCTTAGGACAGATTTACACAACCGATTATTTGTTTACTCTGGGTTTTATATAACTTGTATCCATTTAGCACTCATAGAAATGATTGTAGAGCCATTTTTACTTAACTTTCATCATATCAAAAGATATAGGATCTTCTGGAGGAACAGGCAAACTTTTCTAAAAGAACTTTCAACTTAATTTACATCACTAAAATACTTATGAACGCACCCGCTTAAATGCCGATCTACTCTTTCAAAATAACTTGTATTCTCAGGAAACTAGCAGACAGGTAGGCGCACTGGGATTTAGAAGATGAAGTATAGTAGCTTCATGTCTTATTTTTTTATTTACTTTTGGATTCAATCTTTTGTGAATCACTACTTGTAAACACTTTAATATTAATACAATGGTTGTTGTTACTATGATTGTTATGATACATGTGTTGTGATACTAAACATGACGTCCTCCGCCTCCGAACGTTTCCGCCGTTCTGGTTTGGGGGTTTGACGCCCCTCCTTGTCACATTTGAAACAGATCCCTGTTCGACAAGATCCCTCGTGACTCTTACCGCACTTGGCACAAGTTCGGCCCTTCTGGCCTCCCGCTCTAAAATCAGCGGGCTTGCCCCTCTTGGTCGTAGCCGCGACTACATTGGTCTCCTGTCTCTCCCCTTAGACTCTCTCTCCTCCTTCGTCTGAGTCTCTAGCTCGATCTCCCTCCTCCTGGAATTGGTCTGCAACTCGGCCAATGTCCGATATGATGAGTTCATCAAAAACTCCCGAATATCTCTCCTCAAAATGCTCAAGTACCGGCTCATACATGCCTGCTCCATAGACATGTGCTCATGGCAGAATAATGCCCTCTCGTGGAACATCCTCGAGATCGCAGTCATAGTCTCTGTCTTCTTCTTGAGAGATAGAAACTCCTGGGCCAATCGTTCCCTCTCTACCTAAAGAATGAACTCATCTTGAAACAAATCGGTAAACCTCTCCCAAGTCACCACAGCATGCTCTATAGGAGAATAATCAGTCATCACAGACTTCCACCAGTCCTCCGCCCCCAAGCGAAGCTGTTTTAGCGCGAATAGAACCTTCAGGTTCTTAGAGAATGAACATATATAAAAATATCCCTCAACATCTGAGATCAATCTCATCGCAGTAATCGGGTCCTGGGTCCCATCAAACTTTGGTGGCTTCGTGTTGCTGAACTCTCAGAACGTCAATGAATCACCTCTCTAAGGCCTCACAGTTGCAAGGGTTGCGGTGGTTGTGGCAGTGGCTACCTTAGTGATGGAAGCATAGCGCTTGTCAAAAGTCTCGATCAACGTGGTCTTAATAGACCCGAACATCTATGGGATGGACTCCCTGATAGTTGTGGCCACTTCGTCAGCAATAATCATGCGAATCTCATCGTCACTGGTACTTGGCCTCCCGAGGTTGCTGGAGCCTGAACCTTGGGTAACCACCATATTCTCTCTGAAACATAAACACATAAATCATCAGGGAGACCAACATTATGTTGAAGGCTAAGGGGTGAGTTGATGACATCTTCAACATTAAGTGTTGTGAGTCTAGACACTCATAATGGGTGAGTTGATGACAAGATCAACATTACGTGGTGTGAGTATAGACACTCTAAAGGGGCGAGTTTATAGCAAGGTCAACTAAAATGTTGCGAGACTAGATACTCGATATCGTTCAGTCGAATCGGTTTTAGTGTCGAGATCCTTCCTTGTATTCATGTATGTTTATTGTATTTTAGTAAAATCATTAATATTTGGCTTACAATTGTTACAATTGTGTATTAAATGTTTTTCAGGCACTTCATCAAATTGTGGGAAGGCGAAGTCGAGACTATACACAAATATCAACAGTTTTATCATATGAGATTTCATGATAAAACAAGTCAGAATATAATTTTCAAATACATAACACCATAAAACAAGTCAGAATATACCAGAATCCAAAAATATCCCTATTAGTAGACGAGTGTATACAATCATGTTGACGCCTTCTCGCGATTCTAAGATGTACCTGAAACACATTTGCATTAACACTGTAAGCACGAATATTAACGAGTTCCCCAAAATACCACATACACAAATAATTAGCCTCTCATGGATATATCACGATAAGGACCCTCCGGTCATGTGTCTTAGTGAAGACACTCCAGTCTCATGTCTCGGTATGGACCGTCTAGTCATAACTCAATATATACACAAAATATATAACAACATAAGTTAAAAAGATAGAATGAATAAGACACATATCTCAGTATAAGCAAATAAGACTCTCCTGTTAATAAGACAAATAAGACCCTCTTGTCAATACATGTATCACCTCACAGGTAAGTATATTGAAAAAGACTCACCTCTCGTAGAAAAGCAAGTAAACCTCGCACCCGAACTGCCGGTCTAGACTCCTCCTAAAATGTGCCACATGTTACTCTAATTAATAATAATATTAATAACCTCAAATTGCTAGACCAAGCCTCTCAACTAAATCTCATAAGGGTAAAAAGACCATTTTACCCCTCCTCGTTCAAAAGTCCACAATGTGACCTAAAACTCAAAAGTCAACGAAAGTCAACACCCAGCGCGTACGTTTGGCGTACAACTGGCTAAGCATGTGACAAGGATTCTCCACCCTACGTTGTGCGTAGCTGGGAGTATGCACGACATACTCCTCGGTCTCCATCTTCTCACTTCTTTTGGTCTTAACCCATTAATATAAGCATTCCAACCATGGATTTGAGCTAAATAAGACCTATTTGTTCATAAAGTTGTTGACTTTAAGCCTTTGCATGGAAAGTCAAGACCCAATCTCAAAAACTCTATCTTTCTCAACATAAAAGATCATACAACTCATGCATGAAGAGATTAAGACATCCAAGCACTCATTTTTATGGACTAGAACACTCTAATACACCTAAAAGGACTGAAGAATAGCTATGGAGTTCACCAAACTCACAAAGTTCCAAACTTGGGACCTAAAACCCTAAAAAGGACCCAAAACAAGAACTAGAACAAACAATGAAAAGGTTTTGAACTTGATACCTCTGTAAGATGCACCAACTGAAGTAGAACTCAGATCTAAGAGCTAGAAGCACAAGCTATCCTTCCTTCAGGGTTCCTTCTCCACCAAAAGCTTCACAAGAACACTCAAATGAGCCACAAGCACTCAGACAAGATATGGGAACGAGATTAGGGTTTGGAGGAGGTTGGAGGCTGATAATGGTGGCTAGAAATGAGGCCATCTTTTTCTTTAAATAGGGACACAAAAAGTTATAAGGGTTTCATTCTGAGCCTAATACGCCCAGCGTACCCTCTGGTACGCCCAACGTACTAGGTGGCTTCCACGACCAAGCTAAGTGCATGAGTACGCTGCGCGTACACATACATACGCCCTGCGCACTCAAATGCCACCTTTTTCAAAAAGGTCCAATCTCCACTACATAAATATTTTAGTATCTTTTAATAATCAAATATTTATTGTTACAAACAAAGTTGTTATGATCGAATCTTACCCATGATTGTTTTATGTTTTGTAAGTTCATAATTATAAGATTGGATCAGGATCAGAAGATCCTACCAAAATGAATCTATATTCAAATTTTCTTGTATGGTCTTGGATGTGTAGCATAAATTATAAGTTGATCTTAATTAAGAAATTTAGATGGAGTTAACTTTAACTTTTGAAATATGAATCATAAGTTTTTTTGTTGCAAACCATAAAAAGTTAGGAAGAAAACATATTAATTGCAAAAAGAAACAAGATCATTATGATGTATAATTAAAGCAAAAATCACAACTGAAATATCATGAATGTAATTCACCTAATTTGAAATGAAGTAATGATGGTCTATGATGATTAATTTTGCAACTTGTAATGTTTGATTTCAAGTTGAACAAAAAAAAAATTGGTTTTGACATATAATAAAACTATAGATGTGGGATCAAATCGCATTAAGATCTTAAGATCCTAGTCGGGATTCTAAGATCCCACTATAGATCATGCTTCAGATAGATCCTAGCGAGATTGTGATCATTTTTGGTTTGTAGAATCTTAAAATCGTAAAATCTGAAAATCAAGATCAAGATCTTAATACAAAATAAATCTTGAAGTAGATTTTAACAACCATTGTTACAAAGGGTCTTTGGCATGATAATATTCAAGTATATTAGAATTGTATTCCTCAAATAAAAAGGTTCGGGAAACGGTATTTAAGAATAAAATTATGAACATATACATAATCGTTTAAAACAAATTTGAATACGTATCCTCATCTATCTATTAGATTTTATAAACCCTTCTCACCATTCTAAACACGTGTTGTATCTAATATAGGTGTTATTTTATAAACTTTGTAGTTAAAAATTGAAAAGAAACTATAAATTATTTATATTTTATCATAAACATATAATAAATCGGTTTAAAAATCCAAAAACTAAATATAAAATCTGATTAAAGAGATAAAATAATAATGGTATTAAATAGAAGGGATAAACTATAATACAACAATAGATAATTAAAAAAATTGAAAAATATAAAATAAATAATATATAATGTAATAGATAATTAAAAAAATAGAAAAATAATAAATAAAAAATACTAATCGGAGATACTCCAACTACGTGTTCGATACATAATTTTAGGAGCTTTTAAAAAAGAATTCAGAAAAAAAAATCTTTGTTAGATAATAGAAGTTTTTAGTTTTTAGTTAAAACAAAATCATTTAAATTTAAAATCTATTTCATGTACCGTCTAATAAAAAAAACTATTATATAATTTATAGATTGACTTAATTATATTTTATTAGAATCAATAACATTTTCTAGATAAATTATTTTATATAATTTTATATATTTTAGAAACATTATTTACCGTTCCATATGCTACCTATCGGCTTACAACTAATTTTACCAAACATGTATATACACCCTATAAGAAATAACGATCTAAACATCGTTCTCTCTACCAAAACTCTTAGTATATTTTGAATAAATATTCCAAAATCAAATTAAAATATCAATTAACTTTTAAATAAAAAGTAAATTACTTAAAATTAGAATTGAACAAAAACAAATTATTTTATATACTGATTTCATTTATAATGCGGTGGTCATCTACACAAATGCCACCTTCTAATCTTCTATTTGTTATCCTTTACCTTTTACATTCTCTTTTTGGCCTCATCTGCACTAAAAAAGGAGTGTGTTTGGTAGCATAATTTGTTATATTTCATTATCAAAAGGATGCATTACGAAACTTTTCATTTAATAATTGTCAACAAATTTTAGGCCTTTTCTTCTATTCAAGTGTCTTTCTTTGTCATATTTGCAACTATATTCTTTATGCATAAATCAAGGTGACCAAAAAGTAATTATACAATATTAGATTACTTCATCGTCGTAGATTACGTGGGATGCTTCACTTATGATGAAAAACCATACATGTCTTTTGACCAAAGTGTTCCTTGCTATAAGTTGCAAAATGTGCGGATTTGGATAATTGATAAAATAAAAGAAAATTAGTTAAACTACCAAATATTTATGAGATTATAAAAAAGGAAAATGATTTAAAAGGTAACATAGTGTTGGTGTTTTTAGTGTCACCAAACATTTTGGATAATTGAAACTAACATGTGAGCTAAGAGACTTATTATTTATATTACATATTATATGTTCAGTGAATGCGGAATGCATGTATATATTAGATCGAAATATAAGCCAGTACGACATAATAGCGGAGGTCAAGGGGTCGCGCCCCCTTGCAGGGTCCTAGGGGCAGCGCCCCTAGCGGGGTCTAAGGGCAGAGCCCCTGACGGTGGTCCCTGCGGGTGGGGTAGGCGGGGCAGCGCCCCCACGGGGTTTTGGACAGCACCCCAAAAGGTCTTCGAAAATTTAAATTAGTTTCCTTATGGAAAAACCGAATTCTAGTGGGTGATTATGATGAGATTGAAAAATCTTGTCAGTTTCGGAAACCATTGATTAAACCATTAAATTTGAGATTCTCCTAATTAATTTAGAAGATAGAAACCCTAATCTGTGATGCATATATACAACTCCTCTTTTGAGTCGTAGTGAACCTTTCTCAACTCTATCTCTTTTACAATAAACTTAGAATTCATTTGACAATTTGGCTTGTGTTTTATATGCCTAGATACACAAATGTCCTTTTGGATTATCCTAGACTGGATTTCATGTAACTCAAACATATGGTGGAAATATCAGTTTGGAAAGTGACCTTACACGGTCCATTAGGAATCAGTTCTCCACCATCACCCTTCTTCTATTCCCCCAAAAATCGAATTGATATTCTCGTTTGGTGGAGATGGCAAAATCAATATGGAGTTGACCACAAAGTTCACAAAATTGGAAAAGTTTGATGGCGATGATTTCAGGCACTGGCAGAAGAAGAAGATTGTTCATGCAGACACTCTGAAGGTTGTGTATGTGTTGAGTACTATGAGGCCATAAGTGGTGGAGAACGAGACATTGGAAGAAACCAGGAAGATGAGCAATTGAGACAACGATGACTACATTTCTAGATGTCACCTTTTGAATGGTATGGTGAATTCTTTATTCGACACCTATAGTGATGCTAAAAGTGCCAAGTAGATGTGGGACACTCTTGAATCAAAATAATGGCTGATGATGCTTCTAGCAAGAAGTTCATACTTAGTGATTTTAATAACAATAAAATGATTAATTCAAGATCTGTCATGAAACAATACAACGAACTCCTTCGCATTTTGGGTCAATTCAAACTGTACAAAATGAATATGGATGAAACCATTTATGTGTCAAGCATGATTGAGTAACTTCCACGATCATGGAAAGACTTCAAACATAACTTAAAACATCAAAAATAGGAACTATCTTTGGTTCTAATTTGTAGTCATTTGCATAATGAAGAATCTCTTTGTGCTTAAGAAAGTGATACAAACATAGGAAAAGTTGAATCTGGACAGCCCTCGGTTCATGTGGTTGAAAACAAACAAAGAAATTCAAACAACAAAGGAGATGGCAAACACAAGAAAAAGGATATGGTTTGTTGGAGGTGCTTCAAAGTCGTACATTGCAAGCGTGATTGTCATGTGAATCTTGGCAACAATGGTACTGGAAATAGTGGAGTCAATGGAAGTGAAAATGGGTCCAAGGACCAAGTTAAAAGAGTTTAGTTTTTGACTGACTTTGATAATTATAAATCGGTTTATGTTTATTATGTTTCTCTTATTCTTGAATCATTTTATGTACATGATGATGATGTGGCTTGGTGGATTGACTTTGGTGCAACAAACCATGTATGCATGGATGAACGATTGTTTGAAACATTAACACTGATTAAAGATGGATCTATGTTGCACATCATAGATGATTTGTTTAAACCTATTTTTGGTGTATGTGTTGTTTGTTTAAAGTTTACTTCTGGAAAATCTGTTAAACTTTTTGATGTTTTGTTTGTTCCTAAGATTCAAAAGAATCTTATTAGTGGTAGTTGTTGAATTTTGATGGTTATAAACAAGTTTATGAATCAGATAGGTATATTTTATCTCGAGGTGGAATTCTTATTGGTTTTAGGTATTTGAATAATAGAATGTTTTGTATGAATGTTATTGATATATTATTACCTATTCTAAATTTTGCTTTTGTGCCATCATCTTCTTCTTCTAAAATGGATGACTCTATGCTTTTGCATGCTAGATTGGGTCATGTCAAGCCTAGAAGGATACATGGAATGTCAAAATATGGTCTAATTCCACCCTTTGACACGAATCTGGAAAAATGTAAAACTACATGCTTCCAAAAGTTACAAAATGGCCCTTTTCCAAATGTTTCTAGCAAATTGGCTATTGTGGAACTTGTACACAATGATTTGTGTGATTTCCACTCTAATACATCCTTGAAAAATAAAAAGTATATGGTCACATTCATTAACGACTATACTCGGTTTTGCTATGTGTATTTGCTTAATGCTAAAAATGAAGCATTGGAAAAGTTCAAAATATACAAAACCGAAGTGGAATTGCCATTGTGAAATCCGGTTAAAAGTCTTAGATCTAATAGGGGAGGTGAATATATGGATCATATATACTTCCAATCAATGGGTATCATTCATGAAACCACAATACGATACTCGCCTCAACAAAACGGAATCGCCGAATGCAAAATAAATTCGATGCTTTCTAATTTAGGACTGAGTGGGGCATTCTGGGGAGAGGCCATATTAACAGCCTGCTATTTGCTGAATATGATTCCGAATAGTCGTATATGACCTTTGGTTCAAGAAAAAAGTCGAATTTGAGCTATTTCCAGGTTTGGGGATGTCGGGTAGTTGTAAAACTCACTGAGTCTAAAAGAAAAAAGTTGAACATTCCAAATACAACAAGTTCTACAAGCTACATAAAGAGGTAAACTCCTAACTAGTATTTTATGTTGTTTATGTCAATTGCATGCTAGTTGTAGGCTTAATGCTTTGGAAACAATATTGCATGTATAATTAGAGAAAACATAGATCCAACGCATTTAGGGTTGTATGTGCACCATAGGATGTTGTAGTATACTAGAACCCAACAAGTGCTCCCCCGTCTCGACCTCCGGCTCCCACGTCCATTCTAAACCCTTGTGATGCTACATTGGACTTTCACTAACTCAACAACCTTGTTCCTCAACGTTTTTGTCTTCCGGTTAAGAATTGCTACCGGTCTCTCGATGTAATTCAGGCAATCATCCACCTGAATATCATCTAATGGTACCACCGCGGAATCATCCACTAAACATTTCCATAATTGAGAGACTTAGAATGTGCTGTGGATTTGACTAAGCTCCTCGGGAAGATCTAAGTGATAAGAAACCCGACCCACCCATGCCAAAACCCTGAAAGGACCGATATACTTGGGGCCCAACTTGCCTTATTCCTGAATCGGATGACACATATCCAAGGTGACAACTTCAAGAGAACCATGTCACTAACCTGGAACTCTAGATCTGATTGGCGCTTGTCGGCATAACTTTTCTACTGACTCTGAGCTGTCTGGAGTCTACTCTAAGCCTGGTGTATCAACTCAGTGGTCTTAAGTACCACCTCAGTACTCCCCATAACTCGGTGACCAACCTTACCCCAATAAATCAGGGTCCTACATTTCCCCGCATATAGCTTCTCAAAAGGAGGGCGATCGATGATGGCGTGATAATTTTTGTTATACAAAAATCCGCTAATGGAAGATACGTATCCCAACTCCCACCGAAATCCAAAATACATGCCCAAAGCATATCCTCCAAGGTCTGAATAGTCCGCTTGCTCTGATCGTCAGTCTGCGGATGGAACATTGTGCTGAAATGGAGACGAGTACCCAACTCGTCGTGGAATCTCTTCCAAAATCAGGAAGTGAACTGGACATCCCTATCTGAAACCACCGAAATCGGCACCCCATACCGCGCTACAACCTCCCTGATGTATAACTTAGCCAACTTCTCCGCAGAGATACTCTCCTGAATCAGGATAAAATATGCACTCTTGGTCAATCGATCCACGATGACCCAAGTCGAATCCACTCCGTGCTCAGTCTGAGGCAACTTTGTAATGAAATCCATATTAATCCCCTACAATTTCCAAACGGGAATATCCAACGGCTGCATCTTGTCGTGAGGTTGCTGATGCTCAGCCTTGACTTTTCTACAAGTCAAGCACCTCTTCTCATACCAAACGACATCACGCTTCATGTAGGGCCACCAATAATCAGGATGAAGATCTCTATTACATCTTAGTCGCCCCGGGATGAATAGAGAACCTCGATTTGTGTGCCTCCTCCATCAGAAATTGACGCACACCGCCCCAATACGGAATCCATACTCTCCGATGAAGGGTCAATAACCCTCGGCTATCATAATCAAAGAAAGCCACCTGACCTACAATGCACTCGCTCTTATGGTGCTCTTCCTTCATAGCCTCGATCTGAGTGTCATGAATCTGCTCCAATAGTGGAGTAATCACGGTCATCCTCAAACAAATATCCCTAATCAGATTTGCGAGTGCCTTGCGGCTGAGAGCATCAGACACCACATTGGCCTTCCTCTAGTGGTAAAGGATCTCACAATCATAATCCTTCACCACATCCAACCACCTATACTGCCTCATATTTAGATTCGGTTGATCCATCAGATACCTCAGGCTCTTGTGATGAATCTAAATAGTACAACGGACCTCATAAAGGTAATGTCACCAAATCCTGAGGGAAAAAACCACAGCCTGCAGCTCCAAATCATGCGTCAAATAGTTCACCTCATGAGACTTCGGCTGCCTCGAAGCGTAAACGATCACGCGACTCTTCTGCATCAGAACTACCCCCAAACTATTGATCGAAGCATCACAATAAACCACGAAGTCCTCAACACCCTCCGACAGGGTCAAAATCGGCGCCTCATACAATCTCTGCTTCAGGGTCTCAAAAGTTGTCTGTTGATCAGGCCCCCAGCGAAAAGTGTTGGTCTTCTTTGTCAATCGAGTAAGAGGAACCGATATCTTGGAGAAAGTCTGAATGAATCTTCGATAATAACCTACTAACCCATGTAAACTCCAAATCTCAGATAGAACCTCGGAACCTCCCACCTCATCACGGCCTCTACCTTGGCCGGATCGACCATAATTTCGTTCTTGTTGACAAGGTACCCTAGAAACTACACCTTGCACAACCATAACTCATACTTGGAGAACTTCGCAAAAAGTCTCTCCCTCCTCAGAGTCTCCAAAACCTCCCTCAAGTGCTCCTCATTCAGCTCATGGGTATTAGAATAGACCAGGATATCATCAATGAATACAATCATAGATCAATCCAACATCCACTGGTATAAGCGGATCATGAGGTCCATAAACGTGGTTGGAGAGTTGGTGAGCCCGAAGGGCATCAGTGTGAACTCGTAATGACCATAACGAGTCTGGAAGGTCGTCTTTTGCACACCCTTCTCTCTAACCCTCATCTAATAGTATCCCGAACGCAAATTAATCTTGGAAAACCAAGATGAACCTTGAAGTTGGTTAAACAAATCATCAATCCTCGGGAGTGGATAACGGTTCTTCACCATTAACTTATTGAGCTCCCGATAATCAGCACACATCCTATGAGACCCATCCTTACTTTTCAAAAATAGGATCGTTGCTCCCTGTGGCGAACTGCTCAGTCGGATGAACCCCTTCTCTAACAACTCCTGCAACTGTGTAGACAACTCCTGCATCTCTGGAGGAGCTAACCGATATGGTGCCTTAGCTATTGGAGCCGCACCAGGAACCAAGTCAATCCTAAACTCCACCTGCCTCTTCGGAGGCACCCTATGCAAATCCTCCATAAACACATCCGGATACTCCCGCACAATCGGCACATTATCCATGGTCGCCTTACCCTTATCCTGGGTTGGAATTGGTGCTTTCGACCAGCTAAACACAGTGAGGAAACTCACCTCTAGCTGTTGAATCACTCGAATGAATCTCTTAGTGCAGGCCCGGAAAATCCTTGCGCTATCAAAATCAATAACATCCAATTATTAATTGGATTTTGAATCAACACCAAAAGTCTAAGCTATTTGGCCCATAACCAGGGTAAAAGACCATTGTACCCTTTATCCAACTCGGCCCAAAGCCAAGGCCCAATTCAACAATTCCAAAAGTCCCAAATCCTAAAGCCCAATTTATGGCCCAATCTTCCAAATTGGGCTCAAGTCCCATCATGGGCCTAATATCCAAGGAAGCCCAAAATGATAGCCCCAATACCAAAACAGAGGTCTAATGGCCCAATTAGGCCCAAACTTACAAACTCAGACTATTGCCTAATACCGAGGATGTCAAGCCCAAAAGCCCATCTGCTGAATATGTGGGGCGTACTCAGCTCGTACACTTAGCGTACTCCATCTAAGGCTAGTATGTGCAACGTACCAGCTAGGTACGCCCATCATACTCCGCAGTGTGCCAACATACTCCATTAAGCACTTAAACCGTTAAGCCCTTTCTCCAAACTCTCAGATATGGTCCCTAAGGCTGATTTACCACGTAAAGTTGGCAACTTTACACTCATACATGGATTAATGGGATTCAAAAGCTCAAAAGAGCTTAATAAAGATCTTAATACATGAATGGATCAAAATACTCCATAAAGTTGACATTTTTATGAACATGGGGACTAAATTGAGATAAAATCTAGCATCCATTGCTTCTGGAGTAGATCAAAAGCTCACCTTTTACACAAAAGACTCAAAAGTGCACAAAATACACCATAAACTAGATCTAACATATATGATCATCAAGGTGTGAGCTTTTTACCTCAAAAAGCTTGCAGATAAGAATGTGATCCTGGATCTACAAGCCCAAGCTACTCCTCCAAGTGTTCCTCTTCCTCTTCTCCTTCACAAACCACCAACAAACACTCTTTCAAGCTCAAAACTCACCATATCACTCTAGGGTTTCGATTTTAGGGTAAGGGGAAGTGGATACTTGTCTAAGATGTCCAAGAAATGAGTTTAAGTTGTTTAAATAGGGCACAAACTCTAAAAATTAGGGTTTGTCCTAGTCTTGCATACGTCATGCATACTCCACATACGCCCTACTTACGTGGGTGGAACCCGCGATCATCAGGATTGCTAGTACGCCCTGCGTACTAACCGTGGGACCAAAATGTTAACAATTTAGCATAAAGTGATAGAAAAAAAAACTTACCAAAACTTGAATGTTACATATGGTGTATTTCACAGTGGTCGACGGTAATTTAATCCACCGTCGCCTTCTCCTCCTCACCTCCATTTTCTATTTCCCTCTGTCATACTGGATCTACATCAGATCTGATTTATCTGGTGCTTATAGATCTTATATGTATGATGCACACAAGGTGTTTGACGAAATGCTTCAACAAAATCAGGTATGTTTTAAGCTGTGAATACTATGAATGAGAGTCTTTAACTGTTTTATTAGATTGTGAATGAGAGTCCTGAAATGCTCTATTAATCTGTGAATTTATGTGGTCTACACAAGGTGTTTGATGAAATGATTCAACAAAATCAAGTATGCTTTTAAGCTATAAATAATGTGAATGAGAGTCATAAAATAGTTTATTAAATTGCGAATGAAATTCTTGAATTGTAAGTTTTTAGTTGAGAATATAGATGTAAATGCATAACTTTTGTGTATTAAACTATGAATTTATTGTATTAATTTGTAATTTTTATGTATTAAACTATAAATTTATTGTATTAAGCTGTGAATTTTGTGTATTGAACTATGAATTGATTGTATTATGCTGTGAATTAAATATATTAAACTGTAAATAGATTGTATTAAGTTGTGAATTGACCGTATTGAACTATGTTTTTTTATAATTTTTTTCATTTGCTTATGAAATATGAAATGAAAGAAGCATGATACACATATCTGATTTCATCTAATTTTGAATGAAGTATGCAAAATTTAAACTATAAATAATTGTGTGATTAAACTTTGAAAGAAACACTAGCCTAAAGATCTGAAGGTATAAATATAAGTTTTAAGTTGAGAAAATGACTTTGAATGTATACGTTTTGTGCGTTAAATAGTGAATTTTATTATATTAAGCTGTAAATTTTGTGTATTAAACTGTAAATTGATTGTATTAAGCTGTGAACTTTTAATGAATTTTGTGTTAAAATATGAATAATTTATGTATAATGTTTGTATTAATCTTTTTGTGAGTATATTTATTTTTTGTGTTGTATAAATATGTAAGAATGTATTAGTTTTATTAAGTAGTTTGCATTAAACTCTAGATTAGTGAAATAATTGGTTTATTAAATTGTGAATATAATATTTAAACTATAAATTCATAATTTTATATACAGATCTGATTTGAAGGGAATGATACTTGCGATAGTGACATATGTGTTTGGTGGTGGTGTGTGGTGGTGGAGTTTAGGTTTGACTTTTCTAAACATGTGAATTAATGTATAGTTGATTGTATTAAGTTGTGAATTTTATGTATTAAACTGATAATGGACCGCATTAAGTTGTGTATTTTTATAAATTTTGTGCTAAAATATGAATAAATATATGCATGAAAATAATAGATTGTGAATTAGTGCATGAAATGTGAATATTGTATTTTGAACTGTGTATATGTCTTATAAACTATATATTCTTGAAAAAGATCTTCAATTTAGAAGAGGGAAAATTGAATTTGTCAATGCGTAATTCCATTTTTTATTAAATTTTATATCTACATAAATAAAAAATGTATGTGTTTAAAAGTATTATCAGAGAAATGAGAGCTATAAAGTTTGTTCTAATGAGCTGTGAATATGACTAGAAAAATACCACTGAATTTTTTGTTAGTCTGACGATAGTTCGGTGGTGTTCCGACGACAAGTTGCACCTTGTTGTAAACTAAATAAGGGGAGACTTTGTTTAATATAATAATAATAATTGATTTGTCAAAAATACCATTAATGAAAAAAGATTAAAAATAGTTCGTAAAGTTCATTACATTTTTTGGTTTTCACTTGAGTAAAAATAGTTCGTAAAGTTCATTACATTTTTTGGTTTTCACTTGACCGCTCAGTGCATGTGTATAAGTTGGTCATAACAATAGATAACATATCAATAAAAAATTTCATCAAAAATTCAAATATATATCATAATTATATTTTTGAAGTTGATTCTATATAGTCGGTCCAATATATAAATAATATAATAAATAAATTTACATCAATTCTCTCACAATTTAAATTTAAAAAATAACACTTATCACCTATTAACAAGAACACAAAGATTAAGTTTAAGAAATTTATTGTTGTGTGTTTCTTTTACCTAAGCTTAGATATAAAACCTTGTAAACGAGATAATTCTAAACAAAACAAATCAAATTTCATTTTCTCTTAATTTTGTTTTAATAGAATACCATTGAATTGAGTTAAATTATGGAATGAAAAATATCAATTATATATTTTTTTTTGTTGCAAAGAATTGTTGAAATTTAAAAGCAAAGTAAAAGACCTATATTTTTTAATTAATATAACTCAAACGTTTTGTCCTTCAATCGAAAAACTATATCCAATGATTTTATAAAAAGCTTTATTGAGTTATTCAATGTTCTTCTTTTATCTTTTAATTTATTAGTTTCATTTAAAATTTAGTAGGGTTGATTAACTCACCTGATTAACGAATAATATTAAATGAGATATCATGTTTCCATAGAGATCCATGTTGATATTTAAAAAAACAAACTTTTATTCAAAAAAAACTCAATCGTTTTGTTGTTTATTTCAATATTTAAGTTTATTTTTATCCAAAAAAACTAATTATATATCGAAAATTTCATTTTTTGTCCTTATTAATTAACATCAACATTGATTTGAAAAAAAAAAAAACTCGATTATTTCAGATTCACAGTGTGAATCTAAACAATATTTCAATTTTAACGTTCACAATGTGAATCTGAGTAGATTCACAATGTGAATCTATACTGGAATTCTGTTTTTTTTTTATTTTTTTATTTTTTTTATATCAATATGAATCTATGTATAAAGAGTATCAAAAAGTATGAATTTTGATATATTTATTAAATTTTTTTGATAAAAATAGGCCTTAACTTTTCAAAAAACAAAGAAATGAAGTAAGTTTTTTTAAAAAAACAAAATTCATTTATTGTATATCAATATAGATCTCTAACGTAAAAAACGAAAAATCATGAACAATGGTAAATTTGGTTTTTTATTTTTCGATAAAAAATATGGCCTAAAAAATTAAACAAAAAAAATAGTTTTGTTTTATTCCGGTGCATGTGTGTCCATTATAAAAGTCTATAACTCTTTCTTTTGCCGTTGATTGATTTAAATTCTGACATTTTAGATTGGTTGCCTACTTCATTGATTAATAATAGTTATCTATTGAACTTTTATATATATATATATATATATATATATATATATATATATATATATATATATAATACTTCAATCAAATTAACCTGGATATAGTATTTCAATATTTTTAAAAGAAATAGAACTAAATTTAAATTGAAAGTTTCATAAAATTAATATAAAAAACTAAAAAAAGTTAGAACCTATAACAAAAATCTAAAATAAAAATATTTTTTATTTGATAAATGTCTAATAAAACAACATAAACTCATTTTTCCCAAGAAATATATTATATATGATATGTATATTTATAGATAAACAATAAACTGCTGATTAGCATATTTACACATTAAAAAATAAACCTTTGAATCATTGACAGTCGTTTATTTTAATGATTATTATTCTTAAAAAAAAACAGAAAAACATTTTTCAATGAAAAATTAATGATATCAAACTATTGTATATCATTAATCGGGTACTAAATTATACTCTTTCAATTCCAAAATTATTGTGAGAGATAAGATTCACACAGATTAAAAAAACAATAATTACAACCTATTTTATCTATAAAATGACTACTTTATCCTTTCTTGTATTTAATGCACTCATTAAATACTTAAATTTGTTAATAATAATGAGGAATATTTTAGTAAAAATATATTTATTTATAAAAGTGGACTATTATTTTAGAACAACGCAAAAAAAAGATTAACAATAATTTGGGGACAAAGGAGTGTGTGTGTGTGTGTCTATATATATATATATATATATATATATATATATATATATATATATATATATATATATATATATATATATAGGTTTAGGTTCTATGGAAAACAAAAAACCCTAAAAATCATAAAAATGCATAAAAAAAATACTTAGAGATCACAAAACTTTTTTTTGAATTTTTTTTATAAAAAATCGCAGCTTTTTATAAAAATTCACTGAAAAAAAAATCAAATTTTTTTATTAAAAAAAAGTTTTTTTTCACTGATTTTCTTTAAAAACCTGCAATTTTTTCATAAAACATGTCAAAAAAATTTTTTTTTGTGATCTCTAGGTATTTTTTTATGCATTTTTATGATTTTTAGGGTTTTTTTGTTTTGCAAATAACATTTCCCTATATATATATATATATATATATATATATATATATATATATATATATATATATATATATATATATATATATATATATATATGTTCAGGTTCATTTGAAACCATGCTTATTTTGTGAAACTGTGAGGCCAAATCTAAAAATAATTTTAAAATGCAAAATAAACGAAAAAATTCAAAAATTATATTTTTAATTATTATTTTCGGAACTTTAATTACCTAAATAAAATAAAAAAATAAAAAAAAAATTACCGTTATTTTTAAATACGTGAAATATTCTAATAGAATATTACACTGTAAATATATTATAATGTGATTTTTAGAATGTTAGAATATTTTACTACATTTGTCAGATATGTAGAATATTCTAATATTCTACTAGAGTATGTAAAAAATGTATTTTTTTTTTATTTTTTTATGGAAAATATAAATTCCGAAAATAATATTTGATTTTTTTTTTCGAAAATTTTCAATTAGTTTGCATTTTGAAAATGTTTTCTTTATCTACTAAATGAGTGATTACGATTGCGTCTCACGGTCTCACAAAATTAGGCTGTGTCACATGAACACACACACAGATATATATATATATATATATATATATATATATATATATATATATATATATATATATATATATATATATATAAAAGAATTATTAGAAATAGAAAAAACAAAGTTAAAAGTGCAATCAAAAGATGAACGTGTCACTTGTTTGATGATTTATGATTTGGAAATTTCCTGTTGTCTTTTTGGGTTATCACATGTGAAGGTTTGTTCATGTGATTCCAAAGAGAGAATATGTTTTGTTATTCGTTGGGATGTGAATACAAAAGTTTTTAGCTTTAGAAAAGAAGAAAATAGATTGATATATACGATTTTTATTGTATATGATATACCCTTAGATATATAGGATTTTTATTGTATATTATATACCCTTTTCTGTCTGATAATGTTGATTCATTCATTTTGATATATACACAAGTATCCGATATTTACCAAAACTCTATAAAATGACATTACGAGAGGAATAAGAAAGAGCATGTGGCATATCTATGTGCATAGGAAGAATTGTTTTTGTAATATTTTGTCATGATCGATCTTGATATGGGAGTCTTTCGTTTTGTGATTTAAACGAGTTGATACTGTTTTTTTTTTTTAACTATATTCTTATATTTAATTGTTTTAATTATTTCTTCGTTGACGTTTTTTTATTCCTGATGAATCAACAATACGTACAAATTAAGGCACTTTAACAATCGATTACCCTCTAGACTCAAATGTCACGGTTCTCAAGTTTGAGAGCTTAGAATGAGACAATGAACCCCACATATTCAAGGTGTCAGTGTTCTTATAAAACGATGTATGCTTATGCACAGAATGTTACTCTCTATCAACTACGATAACAAACACGAATTTAGATTTTACAAATTTGTCCTCAATGTATATATACTAACAAAAATGTATTAAAATACATCATCTCTTTTTGCTAGCGTAATGTAACAAATCGACTAAAAGCTTCAAAATTAGCACCCTTACTCTAAATGAGGATTGCTCCAAATACGCCCACGATCATCTTAGATGTTTTAAATTCACATCATACACTTGTATACTATTTCACGGGCCCTAAATTTTGTTTGGTTTTAATAAAAAAGTAAATATTACTTATTTGTTGTTCTATACAATGAAAGTTATATTTTAATTTATGGTGAATTTAATTGATTTATTGTATAAAAATAAGTAAACAAATAAATAAATAAATAAACAGCTTGATTTTTTGAATCTTTGAAAGAATATATTCTCAACACCCAACACAAAAATAGGTGTTCACGGGCACTAGCACTACCATCATCAACCCAATCAACAAAATTTATGTGGATCCCACTAGAAATGTTCATTTAACAAATCTACATATATTATGTATGTTTGTCAAAAATTAAAATTTATGTGGATCCCACTAGAAATGTTCATTTAAAAAAATTTACATAATTTATGTATGTTTTTCAAAAATTAGTTGTCTATAGCTGAAAGTTAATACTAAAAGCTTAAAAAATATAGAATAAAATTTTAAAAGTGAAACATAAATATTAAAATATTTTAAAAGTTAATTTGAAGAAGTTTTTTGATTAAAAGCTTTGAAATATGTTATTATAAGAGTTTTTAACTTATAACTTTTAATAGAAAAACCTGAATAAAAGAAAAAAGTTTTGTTAAACTGTACGATTTAAAATTTTTATTTTTAAAAAAAAAACAATTTTCAAATTTAATGTGTAGATCACGATCGTCGTCTAACAAGGATTTTTTTTTGTTCGATTGATCTGGAAATGATGCTTTGAAAGAATTTCATGGACTAAGATGACACGAAAAAGTTTTACTAAATGTGTTTTTGTGAATGGATGTTCTTTCGAATGCCAAAGTTATGAAAATATAAAAAATGACACTTTATATGAAATTTATAGGGATATTTTTCAGAAACCCACTATATTTTCAACCATTAATCTAAAAAGCTACTATTTTTTTCCTTTAAGAAAAAGTACTCATATTGGGTTTAAATGTCGAGACTACAAAAGAGTGTTGCTCTTTCAACCACAGAAGTAGGGTACATAGTTTTAGCCGAAGCCAGTAACGAGCTCATTTGATTGAAGAACTTCCCTTAAGACTTGGAGTTGAATCAAGAAGATTGTGTGTTCTATTGTAATAACCATAGTGTTGTTCACCTTGTGTAGTGTGTTAGATATAGATTAAGACATTCAAAGCTGTAAATGAACACAATATGTAATAACCATAGTGTGTTGTATTGTAATAACCATAGTGTTGTTCACCTTGTGTAGTGTGTTAGATATAGATTAAGACATTCAAAGTTGTAAATGAACACAAGATGTAATAATATATGTTTGACTAGATTTAGTCTGAATGAGTACAAGAGTGAACAAGAGTACAAGAGAGAATTCAGCTAGTGATCGAACGTTACTCTACTCTATGCACCTACCCTATTTATAAGGTACATCGGACTCACAGTTACAAGGACTAAACATCAAAGTATCGAAATAATTGTTGGGTCAAAAAATTGGTATATACTTTACTTTTCTAGGAAAATGTATTTTTATGTCTAGGACCGTAAACAGCTTGGTGTTTATGGCTATATATGTGTTTACGGTTGTGTGTACGGCCTGTAACATCCGAACTTTCAGGTATATTATTGTGTGGCTAATTTTTTAAATTTATGGAGTGAATCAACGAGTTGTGAGTCCAACTCGTCGAGTAGAGTCGTGTTTGACCGTGTGGATTAATGAACTGACTCGGCGAGTCAGTGTGCCGACTCGCCGAGTTGGTGATGTGCGTAGAAACCCTAAATTGTCGGATTTGTGACCTATTTAAGGGGCCCTAAGCCCTCATTTCCGCCACCATTTTTCATTTGAGAGCCTGAGAGAAACCCTAAACCCGTTCCATCCCTTGCTAAAGTCTTGATTTGGCATTCTGAGCCAAAGTTCCATGCAAGAACGTAAAGATGCAAGCTTTACGTGACTTTTGAGCTTAGGGAGGTTAGATCTAGGTATTGGGACCATAGATCTGACTTAAAACGTCTGGAAGAGGAAGTGGACTAAATAGACTCGCCGAGTCAATGAGCTGACTCGACGAGTCGGCTAGAGTTTGTCTCGATGAGCTTGATCATGCGATAACTCGGCGAGTTGGGGGTCAACTCGATGAGCTGAGTTGGACCTTCACAAGGCTTCTAACTTCTGAGGAAATGAAGGGGCTCGACGATTTGCATGCATGCGCTCGACGATTTGGGGTCAATATGGGCTATTGACTCGAGTTTTACTTCTGTTAACTTTAGGGTTGGTCAAATGTGAGTAACTGAGACCAAGGAGGGGTAAAATAGTCTTTTACCCATTTCAAGAGTTTGAGAGAGAATAACCTTTGGTTATTTAGAGTTGTGAATAGAGTATTAATTAGAGATAATTATCCTATGTGATAGGCGGAGACTAATTCGAGATTCGTACACGAGGTTATTCATTTGCTCGCTTGCGAGGTGAGTCTTCTCGCTATACTTTACCTAGAGTGGTATGTATGTGTGACCAGAGGGTCTTATATGTTTATTTGAGTACTATGATATTAATGTATTATGTCTGTGTTATTTATGCTATGTGTAATTCAGAGTTTACAGAGTTACGACCAGAGGGTCCACAAAGTTAGGACTAGAGGGTCCACAGAGTTAGGACCGGAGGGTCCATCAGAGTTATGGGACTGGAGGGTCCCACTGAGATACATTGATCGGAGGGTCTTATAGAGTTATAGCCTCGAGTGGCTTATATGTTGTATGTGGTATTTTGGGAAACACACTAAGCTTCGTGCTTACCGTGTTATGTGATATGTGTTTCAAATTCTTCTCAAAATCGTGGGAGGGCGTCAGTTCGATTGTAGACACCAGAGAAAGAGTTATGTTTGAGGATTCTGGATTATTAATCAAATAATTATGGAGTTGCATTTTGTAAATTAAATAAATGGGATTTTGTGAAATGTGTTATGAGAATTGTGTGATTTTAAATCGAAAAAAAATTGTTTGAAAATTTACGGTGTTACACGGTCGTACACAGGTTTACGGCCTATGACATGGAGTTTACGGTCTATGACATGGAGTTTACGGTCTAAGCATGTGCTTGGGACCTTTAGGGGGGCTTACGGCCTATGACATGGAGTTTACGGTCTAAGCATGTGCTTGGGACGTAAAATCTTGTTTACCCTTCAAATGATAAGGTTTAGGTGTTCCAAGTCCAATATTATAAGCCCCTAAGTCATATCTAAGCTCCAAATGTGGTTTGGAAGGGTTTTGAGGCTTGATTTGCATGATTAGAGGGAGTTTACGGCCTAAGGATGTTCTTGGGCCGTAAACCCTCTTTCAAGCCCCCAAACTTGATGATTCATGACTCAAACACTTCAAGATTTAATCCTAAACTAGTTTCTAAGCCTAAAGGAGAGATTTAGGGCATGTTTGGCATCTTTTTAGGGGTTTACGGCCTAAGAGTGTTCTTGGGCCGTAAACTCCTTATTCATGCCCTTTTTGGATGATTTTCAAGCTATAATTACATGCAAGGATCTTTAGCACAATCTAGGATGAGAGAACTTACGTTTTGGAGGCGGAAACTTGCAGTTTTTGGGATGAAATCGGACTTGAGGAGAGAGAGTAGAGAGAGAGAGAGAGTGTGTGTGTGTGTGTGTGTGTCTAGTGTGGTAAAAGGTCCAAAAGAGTGTCCACTCACCCTTATATAGGACTTGAGTGTTGTACCCGGTATACAACTACCCGATACTTATGTTAAACGATGTTTAAAGTTTTACCCGATTAAATGGTCGTAATTAAAAATAAACTTTTTCCAACTAAATGGAAAGGTAATTCACGTGTTTTTATTTATTTCATTACGACGTTAATAACATAAAATGAAATAAAATAAAACATTTATTGATTTGTCTACCCCCAAATTAACGGAACTTTTATAAAATAGAATATTCTATTAACGGAAAACGGGTTATAACGATGGAATAACTTTTGGGTTGTCACATCATCCCCCAGTTAAAGGAAATTTCGTCCCGAAATTTAGAATTCAAGAAGCTAAGTTATTACAGTACTACTAAGCAAAGAGATGGGGATACTTGAGTTTCATTTGATCCTCGCGCTCCCAAGTGAACTCCGGTCCTCGTTTAGCATTCAATCGAACCTTCACAATTGGGATGCGGCTTTGTTTCGTTCGCTTGACCTCTTGGTCCATAATCTCCGTAGGCTCTTCCACGAAGTTGAGGCTCTCGTTGACTTCGATCTCGTCGAGTGGGATCACGAGAGTCTCGTCGGACAGGCATTTCTTCAAGTTTTGAGACATGGAAGGTAGGAAGTATGTTACTTAGCTCGCGGGGTAGGTTGAGTTTGTAAGCTATGGGGCCGATTCTGGCGAGAATCTCGAAAGGCCCTATGTACCTTGGGTTCAGCTTTCCACGCTTTCGAAAGCATATCCTGCCCTTCCAGGGTGAGACTTTCAAAAGGACTCGGTCTCCCACTTGGAATTCCAAAGATTTTCTTCGTTTGTCTGCATAGCTTTTCTGTCGATCCCTAGCGACTTTTAATCGTTTGCGAATCTGTACAATCTTCTCGGTCGTTTCTCAAATGATCTTCGGACCCGTGAGAGTGCTGTCAGGAACTCGTCCTTTGGTTAACTGAGTGTCACCCACCTCGGCCCAGCACAGAGGGGATCTGCACTTCCGGTCGTAGAGGGCTTCGAACGGGGCTGCCTTGATGCTCGTGTGATAACTGTTATTGTAAGAAAACTCTACAAGGGGTAAGTGGGTATCCCACGCCTTACCAAATTCGATCACACAGGCTCGCAGCATATCTTCTAGGGTTTGGATCGTCCTCTCACTTTGTCCGTCAGTCTGCGGATGGTAGGCTGTACTCATGTCTAGCCTCGTCCCTAATGCTTTTTGCAGTGATTGCCAAAATCTCGAAGTAAACCTACTATCTCTATCAGAGATAATAGATATAGGGACACCACGCAACCTTACTATTTCCTTAATGTATGTTCTTGTGAGTTTCTCCTTCTTGTCTGTTTCTTTGATGGGTAGGAAGTGTGCGGACTTGGTCAATCTGTCGACGATGACCCATATGGTATCCAACCCCCTCGTTGTCTTGGGTAGTTTAGTTATGAAATCCATAGTGATCCGCTCCCACTTCCACTCCGGTATCTCCGGTTGTTGGAGAAGACCTGATGGATTCTGGTATTCGAACTTGACCTTTGCGCAAGTAAGGCATCTACTCACGAAGGTAGCAATCTCTGCTTTCATGTTAGGCCACCAGTATAGATTTTTGAGATCCAGATACATCTTATCTGAACCTGGGTGAACGGAGTATCGAGTGTTGTGTGCTTCCTTCATGACCAAGTCTCTGAAACCACCGTGACGCGGCGTGCAGATTCGGTCCATGAGATAATAGGCTCCGTCATCCTTGACCTCCAAGTTCTTATCCATTCCACGTAAGGATTCTCTTGCCACCTTCTCAGGCTTTAAGGCTTCGAGCTGAGCCTCCTTAATCTGTGCGGATAGATGTGAATGGATAGTCATTGTTAATGACTTGACTCTTCGACCAAAATACTCTTTTCTACTTAGGACGTCTGCTACTATATTGGCTTTTCCCGGGTGATAACGAATCTCGCAGTCATAATCATTTAGTAGCTCGACCCACCGTCGTTGTCTCATATTGAGCTCCTTCTAGTTTAGTATGTGTTGGAGGTTTTTGTGGTCAGTGTATATCGTGCTCTTCGTTCCATACATGTAATGTCTCCAGATCTTCAGAGCGAATACGACCGCTCCTAATTCGAGGTCGTGCGTGGTGTAGTTAACCTCATGTGTCTTCAGCTGCCTCGAGGCATAGGCGATGACCTTACCTCGTTGCATCAGGACACAACCGAGCCCTTGGTTGGATGCATCGCAGTATACCATGAAATCATTTGTCCCTTCGGGAAGGGATAATACCGGTGCGGTGCATAGGGCTCACTTCAGGGTTTGGAATGCCTTCTCCTATTTCTCTCCCCAGTCAAATGTCACGCCTTTCTGAGTCAATGTGGTGAGAGGTTTCGCAATCTGGGAGAAGTTCTAAATGAATCTGCGGTAGTAGCCGGCGAGGCCTAGAAATTGACGAATTTATGTAGGCGTCTTCGGTGCTGACCAGTTCTCGATAGCTTTAATCTTGGATGGGTCCACGTGGATTCCTTCCTTACTAACCACGTGTCCTAAGAATTCGACTCTTCGGATCCAAAATTCGCACTTAGAGAACTTCGCGTATAACTTCTCCGATCGTAGGGTTTCTGGGACTCGTCGTAGATGATTTCTATGTTCTTCCTCACTCCGAGAGTAGATAAGTATGTCATCAATAAAGACGATGACGAACTGATCTAAGTATGGACGACACACCCTATTCATCAATTCCATAAACACTATGGGTGCATTAGTCAGTCCAAAGGGCATCACTACGAACTCGTAGTGTCCGTAACGAGTTCGGAAGGCTGTTTTCGGAACATCCTCCTTAAGTACTTGTAACTGGTGATACCCGGACCTAAGATCAATCTTGGAAAAGTAACTCGCCCCTTGCAGTTGGTCGAATAGGTCGTCTATGCGGGGAAGAGGGTAACGATTTTTGACCATGCGTTTGTTGAGCTCCCTATAATCGATGCACATATGGAACGATCCGTCTTTCTTCTTCACGAACAAGACCAGAGCTCCTTTATTCTTATAAAGCCCTTGCTAAGCAGCTCGTTAAGTTGACCGGACAGTTCTTGCATCTCTGCAGGCGCTAAACGATAGGGCGATTTAGCTACAGGGGTAGCTCCTGGGACTAGGTCAATTCTGAACTCAACCTGACGTTTGGGAGGTAAACCTGGAAGCTCCTCTAGAAAGACGTCAGGGTAATCGCATACAATAGGGATGTCTTTTAGATCTGTCGTTTTCTGGCTCGTGTCAACGACGTGTGCAAGGAATGTGCAATATTCCTTACGCAAGTACTTCTGGGCTTGAATACTTGAGATGATACAAAGGCTCGTACCGGGTTTGTCTCCGTAGATTAACAGAGTTCCGTTAATCAGTAGATTTAGGCGGATGGCTTTGTCGAAGCATAGAATATCCGCGCGATGAATACTCAACCAGTCCATGCCAACAATGACATTAAAACTCTTGATCGAGACCGGTATGAGGTCGATTGGGAATCATGATCGTCTAACGTGAGGGTACAACCTATGTAAATTTCGTTAGAGCTTTCTGTCTTTCCGTTAGCCATTTCTACGACGAATGTTTCTTTTAGTGGTTGTGGGGATTGTTTAAGTAAGTTTTTAAAGTTTTGGTTTATGAAGCTTCTTTCTGCACCACTATCGAATAAGACATAAGCATAAGAGTTGTTGAGAAGGAACGTACCCGTGATTACCGCGGGGTCCGCCACCGCTTCATTGTGGCCGGTAGCGAGTAGTCTTCCTGTTCCTCCTTCATTCCCAGCCTTCGGACAGTTTTTCTTGAAATGGACAGCTTCACCGCAGCAATAGCAGGCCTGGATCACTCCCGAACTGGGGACTTGAGAGATAGGTTTGGGTTGGGATGTGCAAAACCGGACGGTATGACCCTTTCGGTTGCAGTTGGTGCAGTGCAATTCACGGCAAGGGCACTTGGGGCACTTGGGCAGGTTCCCAACATAGGTTTTTGCTGGTACAGGGGTAGCAGGAGTGGTGGCAGCATGGACAGCCACTATCTGTTGGTTTTTGGAAGAGGGTTGAGCTTTCTTATCCTTCTTTTTGTCCCACCGCTTCCTTTTGTTGTCGGATGCCTTGGGCGGTGCAGTGGCAGTTGTTGTTGCTGGAGTGGAAGGAGTTTCATGATCAATCAACCTGTGGGCCAACTCCTTAGTGCTGTCAAAGGTTGTAGGATTTAAAGACAAAACATTTCCTCGATACGGGGGCACTAAACCCCAGATGTATCATTCGATTTTCTTGCTTTAGGAAGGGATCATGTTAGGGCACATAGCTACCAGGTCGCAGAACGTGGCGGTATAAGCCACTATGTCTGTCCCCTTCATCTTGAGGTTCCAGAGTTCCTCCTCAAGCTTCTGAATCTCACCTCTAGGGCAGTACTCCCTTCTTAGTAGGTTGTTTAGTGTGTCCCAGCCCATGGCATTAGCTGTTACTAGAGAAAGTGAACTGACATGGCCATTCCACCATGTCAGGGCCCTTTCAGTGAAGGTGGTAGCAGCGAACTTGATTTTGCTTTCGTCGGGGCATGAGCACATTTCGAAAACGGCTTCGGCTCTTTCGATCCATTGGGACAGAGCAAGGATTCCTCCGGTCCCATTGAAAAATGTTGGTTTACAGTTCATTAAATCTTTATAAGTACACCCCTGTGTACGTGATGGAATTTCACCATGTCTGGAGTTGGTGCCCATTCCGGCTCCACTAGCATCGCCAGAATTCATTTGGGCCATGGCTTCCATCACAGCTGTGGTCACAACTGTTTGAAACAGCACTGGATCGAACTGCAGAGGAGGAGGTGGAGGAGGTGGGGTTTGAGTTGCAGGTCTGCCTCTGTTCGGGCGCTTGCGAGGAGGCATCTTTTACTGAAAGTTCATAGAGATGTTGACAATAGTAAGGCTCTATTGCAAGTATGATAAGAGAGTTTTATGGATTAAATCAACATAGCTCAATAATCAAAGAGAGAGTCATAGCAATAGAGTAGTTAACTGCCATTTTACTGGTATTAATGATGTAATACAAGTTTGGGAAAAAGTGACCTATCAGTAGGTCTTACATCAAACCATAAGGAAAATGTTGGCAGTCTAGAGACCTATTTAGAGTACTTTCAAAGTTAGGAATGTTTACAGACAAGTGCTCTACTGATCATAGAAAAGAAAAGGCTAGTCCTTAAACAAAAGAGTGAGATGTTTTGACATCTTCTACGGGCGACGGGTACCCATTGGGCGAACCCTCAGATCAGCTAGTTGGCGCATAACTTCCTGAAGATGTCGTTCATGAGCCCTCTGACGTGCTCGGAGTTCCCTAACCTCGACTCGGGATGCAGCTAGTTGTTGCTGCAGAGCCTCATTGGCCCTCCTCGTCCTATCCATAGCTTCTTCTAGTTGGTGGATGCGAACAGTGTTGAGATTAGAGTTGGCATCAACTTCCACAACTCGGCCAATAACTGCTTGACCTTGCTCGACATTCCTGGCAATCCTTTGGACCATGATGGGCAGAACTTGGTCCGCTGATCCTCCCTCGCTTATGTTGTAGAAGCTTCGGTCTCCATTGTAGGGTAAAGGCTGACCCTGCTCCTCGCTCCATCGGTTCAAGGTTATTGCCCACATAGGAGTGGGACCTTGAATTGCCGGACGGGGGTTGGGGTTTGGAGCTACAGGGGGTAGGTTGTTAACTTCTGGATCGGAG
Source organism: Lactuca serriola (assembly GCF_051521515.1). Classification (NCBI taxonomy): domain Eukaryota; kingdom Viridiplantae; phylum Streptophyta; class Magnoliopsida; order Asterales; family Asteraceae; genus Lactuca; species Lactuca serriola. The sequence continues at coordinate 297,026,375 of NC_136412.1, forward strand.
TTGGAGCTATCCGAAAAGCCTTCTGCATGGTGATCATCCAAAGGAATCGGGTGATCATCTTCTGGCTCCTCGTCGAGCCATCCTCCATTGCCTTGGTTTGGATAATACGGATCGCCGAGATGGTGGAAGCCAGCCATTACTATCTACGCTAGAATGGGGAAAGAAAGGTTAATAGACGTACTAATCTAGGATACTTATAAGATGGATCGTTATTAGTCGAATCAATATTTGCGTAGTGGATACCAACTACATGCAACCGAAGCAAGATAGTCCTTCGAATAAGCAACCCTAACTTCAGATCCCCAATCAAACAAGAACAGGAAATGAAGCAAAGGCCACAAATTTTAAGTCTATAGCGCCCTAGTCACATGTAACCGTGGTGTATCCACTTAGCAACTATTGCCCTACCGGTAACGACCCTTTTAGTTATCACGTATGTAGTTAGTAGAATACAGAATACTCCTATAGTATTCTTGTCCTAATGTTCTGGTGGTAGTGTTGGTAAGTTTTTAGACTTGTTGCAACACCACAATCACTCTTAGGCACATGCTAGTCACTCCTGGAAAAATATAGTTGATCAGGCTACATCCCCCCAGATGTGACTATATGTCTCTAAGCTTAATTGTGCTGCTCAATAATCTTAATACTTTTGCTCTGTTCTAGTATGATACTGACCCCTTTGTAGTGGTGAATGTATATATATATATATATATATATATATATATATATATATATATATATATACTTAATTAAATATTTTAGTATTTAGAAGTATATATTCTTGGTCAGAGTGTTTTAGTCCCGAAGTGTTTATAGTTCGTATATCTTTTATAGGTTGATATAATTGATTCACTATAAACAATGCTCTGATACCAATCTGTCACACCCCAAAACCGAGAACGGCGGAATACGTTCTGGGGTGGAGGACGTCATGTACAGTATCATAACAATTGCATAATAGTAAAAACAAGTGGCAACAACCATTGTATTAATATAGTAAATTTAATTACAAGCGTGTTCTGTATAGTTTTTGATAGACACCAAAAGTATAAACAAAATAAAAGATAAATCTTATATACGCTCCATCTTCTCAAAAGCTGCACCGGTACCTGTCTATCTTTGACCTGAAGATACAAGTTATTTTGAAAACGAGTATCAACATAAAGCTGGTGAGTTCATAAGAATTTAGTGTCGTTGCTTGTATAAAGTGTTTATAAACATGTAATATAAAAGCTGAAATTTATGTTGTGAGTAGTAGAAATCCCTAGAAAATCCTATATTTTCCAGAAAAGTACATTTGTAAGTTAAATCCTTTGAGTGGGTAAAAGTATTTTCATTGAAACTTTCAGTTATAAAAGTAAAGTAATAATTCTCATTCAAGTAATCGTAAATGAGGGAAAATTATGCCGTCTGGCAGTAGTAGTGTTGCAAACTTCAATTAGTAATAGATATTCATTTACTTCGGGATGTTGGCTTAGGCTTTAAGTCCTAGAGTATTAATTTGGATATGGATATAACCCCTCATGTAACCAAACTGAACGATAGTAGAGAGCCCGATGACCTTCCAAGTCATACGTAGTGTAGTGATGTAGTGCCATCCCTGGGCCTAGACGGCTCGAACTGTAATTGACAGTCGGGATGTAATAGCGTCTTTCCTCTATAGATCTATACATGTAGTGTTGATTTCCTTCCGAGAAACCCTGGTCACATGGTATAAGCGCAGTAGAGTGCCGCATAGAGGGATAGTGTGTTATACTCTGGATTAGTGTATTCTCTTGTGTTATAGTATAGTAAACTTTTAATATGGTACATAGAGTGTTCTCTTTAACATGCATTAACTTGTAATAGTAGCAGTTATAATGAGTATAGTAGTAATAGAGGTAACGAGCAGTAGTCTTAACTATACCTATTATAGTTAAATAGAGTGTGGAATTGCATACCTTTGATTTACAAAGGTATTGAATAGTATGAAGACTTTCATATCTAATCACAAATATATATGATATATAACTAAGAAATCAACGACAGTCAGACGGATAACAAGATACCCTAAGTCCACAATCAAACAAGAACAGGAAATAAGTCGAGCTATCGGTCCTAAGTCCTTCAAGTCGTACTTATATAAATATATTAGTGTAGATATAGTTTAAAAGAAAAGTAGTTTAAACACAGTTTGAAAACAGTTTAACAACAATTTAACCTTGAAAATGCATTTGATAATTATTTAAAACAGTTTTATTGATAAGTAGCTAAAAGTATAGAAAAATCCCTTTTTGGTTTGAAGTTATGGATAACATATGATTTGGTACTAAAACTTGTTGCATTTAACTTGTATCCCCCCCCCCTAAAACATGTAAAAACATTTGAAAAGGTTCATTAAGGGGTATGAACTCACCTGAAGCGAGTTGATCGAACGGGAGTCTCGGTTGAGTGTTTGGTGTCAAGTGAAGACTTGGACACGCTTTATGAACCTAATTACATATGAAGACATTTGTTTATATAAAATTAGTGATTGAAATACTAATTTAATACATATAGACTTCCTAATGTGAAGAAAATGCTTTGGTTAAGTGCTAGAGATGACCCGGGTAACATCTAAGGGTTTGTATGACTCGAATATGGGGTTTACTCTTCAAGAGTAAGCTCCTTATGGAGTTTTTGGCCCATATGACCAACTCCCCATGAGTTTCATGGTGGGGTGTTCTAGGATGCTTACTGGTCTTGAAATTCTTGAGGGGTGGTGCTAGACCTAGTTTTAAAGCATAGGAATGGAGTTTGAACAACATAAGGACCATTTAAGGAGTTTACGGTAGTAAACTAAGAGTTTACGGCTGTAAACTCTTATGTACCAATTATTGATGGGTTTTGATGGTCCTAGATCAATTTCAAGGGTTTTTAGTGCAAGGAACAAGTCATGGAAGGGTGTTAGGGCACAAATTGGCCTCCTTATGGGAGTTTACGGCCTAAGAACCACTCCTTGAGGGATTTACGGCCGTGAACTCCTTAGGGGGTGATTTCTTGCATGAATAAGGTCCTTAACACATTGTTGGATAGTTCTAGACTTTATTCCATGGCTTAAGGGGTGCTTAAGGGGCATTTTAGCACCTTTAGGGGGGCTTACGGCCTATGACATGGAGTTTACGGTCTAAGCATGTGCTTGGGACGTAAAATCTTGTTTACCCTTCAAATGATAAGGTTTAGGTGTTCCAAGTCCAATATTATAAGCCCCTAAGTCATATCTAAGCTCCAAATGTGGTTTGGAAGGGTTTTGAGGCTTGATTTGCATGATTAGAGGGAGTTTACGGCCTAAGGATGTTCTTGGGCCGTAAACCCTCTTTCAAGCCCCCAAACTTGATGATTCATGACTCAAACACTTCAAGATTTAATCCTAAACTAGTTTCTAAGCCTAAAGGAGAGATTTAGGGCATGTTTGGCATCTTTTTAGGGGTTTACGGCCTAAGAGTGTTCTTGGGCCGTAAACTCCTTATTCATGCCCTTTTTGGATGATTTTCAAGCTATAATTACATGCAAGGATCTTTAGCACAATCTAGGATGAGAGAACTTACGTTTTGGAGGTGGAAACTTGCTATTTTTGGGATGAAATCGGACTTGAGGGGAGAGAGTAGAGAGAGAGTGTGTCTAGTGTGGTAAAAGGTCCAAAAGAGTGTCCACTCACCCTTATATAGGGCTTGAGTGTTGTACCCGGTATACAACTACCCGATACTTATGTTAAACGAGGTTTAAAGTTTTACCCGATTAAATGGTCGTAATTAAAATAAACTTTTTCCAACTAAATGGAAGAGTAATTCACGTGTTTTTATTTATTTCATTACGACGTTAATAACATAAAATGAAATAAAATAAAACATTGATTGATTTGTCTACCCCCAAATTAACGGAACTTTTATAAAATAGAATATTCTATTAACGGAAAACGGGTTATAACGATGGAATAACTTTTGGGTTGTCACACCATACGTCCCGAACACTCTCACTCCGCTAGACCCGAAAACCTGCAATTATGCTCACAAGATTCGAAAGTACTCGAAATAGTCATAAAATAACAAAAAGTAAAATATGCATGGAAATTATCTAAATTATGAATGAAATATGCTAAAATAAACTATAAAAAGAAGTAAACAAAACAAACTATCAAATCACCCCAAGCTTAAACCTTACTTGTCCTCAAGTAAGACAAGACCAAAATGAACTTGGGATGAACTATCTTAGAAAAAAAAAGAATGGATAGAACCGCAGAACCTGATCACCGTTAGTCAACATGGTCATAATTGATCTTGGTATTACCTCATGAATTTTCCATCCGATGACAATGGAACCATAAACCACAGCCAGGACAACTCCTTTAGGTGAGTAAGGATGGATGAGCACTCGCAGCCTCAATGGAGCATGCATACAATGAAGAATATCTGTAGTAGGGAGAAAGTAGTTGGATGGGCTCGGGTGGAGCTCTCTTTTTAAATGTACACTCTGATCTCACGTCTGCCGGTTTCTCTCATGTGTAACTAGTTTTAATTGCTCGGGCACCGTTGTCGGAATCAACTCACTTGGTGTTGGCGCAAACCTCCCGTAGTATCTGACTCGACAGCCTCCTAACATCACCAATTTGCGAAAAAAAAACTCGATCTAAATACAATGAATCAAACCTATACAAATGAATATCAAACGCCGGTTGACCAAAATGTTGGAAAACTTTATTCAATAATTGAACCGGTCACCCTTCTCAGCTTTCTGCAGCTGGGAATTGCCTGCCCTTTTTGTTGTTGTTGTTGTTGTTGTTGTTTTTTACCATACTTGAAGGTAATGTAATAACAATCGAAATTTTTAACAAGATAACCATTTGACTCAAAATTTGGTTCCTAAAGTGTGTAAGTGGAACCGAAAGGGTAGTAATATAATCCGAATGGTCTAAGCGAGAAAATGACCATGTGTGGAGCATAAAGATATAATGTAAGCTCCTTTTCAAACTTGTGATTTTTTTTTTCAAAAATAATGAAAATGTCTACATGCGGACTAAAAGACTTCTCTAAAATCCTAACAAAATCGCAAAAAGATATGGTGATGAAAAGAGACCGGATATGGATTCTACTCGGGGACAAGCACTAGTGCTTCATCCTAACGGTTCAAACATGATCAAGTGTGATCCTCTCGGCGGTAGTGACCGAAAGGCTAAGACATCCATTGCTATAGTATATCCTACAGTCATTAGTATTGTATGCAAGGCTAAGACATCCATTGCTATAGTATATCCTACAATCATTAGCATTTGATCCCAAGTATGAAGTCCCAAACTGCAGCTAGTGGTCCCGGTTCGATGGGTGAGATATCAATAAGATCCTGGACGAATAATGATACAATAACTGTGAACCTATTCCATGGCATCCAAGGGGGTGAGAATAAACAGACAACAAAAATGAATGAATGTTAATGCCCTAAGCTAAATGTTATGCAAAAATATAAAAGGTGAAAAAGAAGAAAATAAAATCTTTTTGGAATTTTATATAAATAAGAGAAAAAAATGAATGAAAATTAGCTTAAAACTAAAATGTTATGCAACCTAGTTAAAAATGCATGAAAAAGTAAAAGATAAGGGAAATGCCCCACCCCCAAGCTTAAGAACAAGCATTGTCCTCAATGCTTAAGGAAAGGGCGGAAATGACCTAAATCGGTGGGTCGGGTGGCGGGAAATGCCCGTGGCGATAGTGGTAGTCCCACATATCCTGGAATTGGCGAGAAGTGTGAGGGAAGGACTGCTCCAATCTATCAACACAGCTCGCCACATCTTGGATGGCTCTCGTAGTCTCTTGCGTTTGGGCGTCGATGCGCTGCACCGTGGAGAACATTGTGGCAAATTGGTCAAAGAACGTAGGGGGGAAATATGGTGGGACTTTGTGTCCCCCATGCTGATGGGGCTGGTCAAAACGTTGTGGAGGGGCCTGGAAGTGGTCATGCTGAAACATCGGCTGCTGCATCGAAGGCTGGTCAAAATGGTCCTCAGCTTCGGGCATCTCGTCGTCTTCTTCGTCATCTTCTTCCTCTTGTTCCTCTACGTCGTCACCCTCATCATCACCGAATTCTGGAAATACACCTGCTTGGGTCAACTGTTCTGGAGGAAGCCAAGTGTCGGGGTCGTCTGTGTCGAATGAAGAACCGATCCAACTTGGCAGGATGTAAACTGGGGCTTTGTCGGAGTCTAACCAATTGTACGTGCGGGTTCCCCAATCGAGCAACATCTCCATCCGGATGAGAGCATCACAGTCTAGCAGGAAGTTCGGTGGGGTGTCGACAGGTATATACTCGGGAGCCGGGAAGTTTAGGCCGACGGCTCGACCTACGATCGTGATAAGTCCCCCGATGAAAATTTCCCCCGTGGAACGCTGGCGTATGGAATCGCATTTGTCTAAAAAGAAGCCTGAAAAACTGAGGGGGGGGGGGTGCACGCCTCATGCTACGAAGGAAAAATAGATCACATCTGTTGATTTGATCGGGCTCGAGACGCCCGAAGATGCTTGTCGTGAGAATTCGATGAGCAATTCGCCAGCAGGGGTGAACAATGTGCTTGGCACGCTGTCGGCTCGGGTTGAAGGTAGTGAGACCGGAAATCTGCATCCAAAAGCGTGCATCCGAGTTACGCAGAAAATCTTGGTACTCTTGATTTTGGGAGCTGATGCGGAATGGATCATCTATACCCATGATGGAATCAAGCTCTTCGTATGTGAGCCTATGATGCTCCTCTTTCAACTGGAATGTGAGGACTCCCGCTGCATCATCTCGTGCATATGTGCTAAGAAATTCCATTGTGGGTTCCTCCGGATTGTGCGACCCCGAAGGTTGGAGCGATAGGTTTTGATTTCAGCATTTGTAGGGGAAGGATCGCTTCCCTCTTCTCCTCTTTTTTCCGTTTACCGGCTGCTTTGCGTGACGGACCGGCGACATCCTTTTGCGGGTTAGGATCGATCGATGATCCATGGGTGCGTGTCCGAGCTGCGGTTTTGCCCATTTTCAAAACCTACAATATCAAAAACAATTTCTCCAACGTAATCCCTCACCTCACCACTCTCAAATCAATGCAACTATCTTTAAACCAAACACAAAAATTCCAAGAAATAATGGCACCCAACTTTTGACAATTTAAAATGGTTTCAACAACACCACTCAGTTAATTTGACAATCCCAACAAAAATTCAGCAGCATTACGAGACAAAATTAGAAAATCCCAACCAAAGTTTAAACAATTTTTGAACAAATTTCCAAGCAAATTAACCAATCTCAACCATTCTCAAATTAATGTTTCCAAATAAACCGGGCAACAACTAACGATCCTACGCAATTTTCAAAGCATAATTGGATGCAATTATCGAATTGAAATAATGCAATGTGATAAAAACCAAGGAAAGAAAATACCCGAATTGTCCCAAAATTGAACATGAACCCGAAATCCACTACCGTGCACCCTAAGCTTTGTGGTTATTCATGGGTGCCAAAATGCAAGACTTGTTCACTGAAGGAATATTTTCAACTTGATTTGTGTGAAAAATCCGGCGGCGGCTCGTGGTGGCTCAAAAATTCCGGGATATTTTTTGGTGAGATTTTGAGGTTTTTTTCGGTTAGAAGTAAAGAGCTTGGAAAAAGAAAAACTTTGGTGGTGTCGGAATTGCGAGAGGTGGCCGGAGTTGGCCGGAAAATGGTCGGAAAGCGGCGAGTTGGGTGGTGGTGGCGTCCCCAAACCCGGCAATGGATCGGAGTAAATTTCGGGTGGGGTTTGTAGAGCACGGAAAATGGTGAAGAATGGCGGTGGTCTCGTCGGATTCCGACCGGTGGAACTCCCGGAAATCGAATCTTAGTGAAAAGTGGGTTTATGTGTTCTTGAGAGTTTGAGAGAGAATGGTGGGTGTTTGAGAGAATGAAATGAAGAAGAAGAGTTGCTGGAGGTTTTCAATCCATATTCAAGTGTGTTCAACACCCGGTCAACGTTGGTCAACTCATTAAAACACCTGGTCAACGAAAGTCAAAGTTGGTCAACAAAATAGGGGTTGGTTGTCAAGGCAGCATGCGGGTCGTGCAGAGGGGGCACGCGGGTCACACAGATCATGCAGTTAAGGATCTGATTTGTGTCGCAAGTTGAAGGTCGGTCGCGCACCCGTGTGCGGGTCGCACAGCATCCTGCTCACGGTTCTCGATTTTTCTCCGTTTTCTTCCGTTTCTTCACTAGTTCTTGATTCGGAAGGCCCCAAACACCTAGAAACTCTTGATTTCTTCAAAAATGACTTCCAAAGACGCATCAAAACATTTTCAAAACTTCTTTATTCGAACGTAGAAACATGAAAGCATAATGCTTTCCAAAAATGCCCCTCTATAACGTCTTAGTCGAGACGTCCTTCTAGCTTGGTTCAACACACTGGGACATCCAAGTGGACGATTTCAATAACACTTGCAATAAAAACTTCATAGAATGGCTTTAATCGGTGCCCATTGACTTTGAAAATTTGTCCCGTTTCTTCACTTTGGATTTCGACCGCTCCATGGTCAAAAGTCTTTATTATAACAAAAGGGCCAATCCACCTTGATCTTAATTTGCTCGGGAATAACTTCAATCGTGAATGGTAAAGTAAAACCCTATGCCTCGGTTCAAAATTCATCCGGGTGATGGACTTGTCGTGGAAGAGCTTCGTTTTTTCCTTGTAAATTTTCGAGTTTTCATAAGAATCATTTCTCAATTCTTCTAACTCTTGAAGTTCAAGCTTTCTATGTCTTCCCGCCTCATCAATATTGAAATTGCATTTTTTTGATTGCCCAAAATGCATGGTGCTCTAACTCTATGGGAAGATGACAAGATTTTCCAAAAACCAGTCTGAAGGGCGACATTCCTATCGGGGTCTTATAAGCAGTCCGATAGGCCCATAAGGCATCGTCAAGTCTCAAACTCCAATCCTTCCTTGTCGGATTCACTGTTTTATCTAGAATAGACTTCACTTCATGATTCGAGACCTCCGCTTGACCATTCGTTTGAGAGTGGTAGGCGGTAGAGACACGATGGGTTAATAGAGCCTCCATCATTTTGTTGCCAAAGTGCGTCCCTATATCACTAATCAAAGCCCTAGGCACACCAAATCCTGCAAAAACATTAGACTTTAAAAACTTGATAACCGTTTTGGCATCGTCCGATCTTGTGGCTTTGGCTTCAACCCATTTAGAAACATAGTCAACCACGAGTAAAATATAAACGTCGCCAAATGAGACGGGAAATGGGCCCATGAAATCAATCCCCCATATGTCAAAATTTTCACAAACAAGGATTGGATTTTGGGGCATTTGGTTCTTTTGCGAAATGTTTCCCGTCCTTTGGCACCGCTCATAACTTTTGCAAAACATATAACAATCGCGTGACATGGTTGGCCAAAATAATCCACACTCAAGGACCTTTCTCAAAGTTCGGCTAGGTCCGAAGTGTCCCCCACAAGCAAATTCATGACAGAATTGAAAAATGGATTGGTGCTCTTGTTGGGGTACACATCGCCTAATGATTTGATCGGGACAATGTTTCCACAAGTAAGGTTCATCCCACACATAGTATTTTGCATCACTTTTCAACTTATCTTTTTAAGCACGTGTGAATGTGTCGGGATACCTTTTTGTGACCAAAAAGTTAACGATATCGGCATACTAAGGAATAGATTGAGTAAGGGAAAAGAGATGCTCATCTGGAAACTCGTCCCGCAACGGGAGAAGAGTTTCATTTGAAGTGATACGGCTTAAATGATCGGCAACGAGGTTCTCGCATCTGCTCTTGTCCCGGATTTCCAAGTCAAATTCTTGTAACAGTAGGATCCACAGGATGAGTCTCGGGTTTGCATCTTTCTTCGTCATCAAGTACTTAAGTGTTGCATGATCCGAATACACTATGACCTTGGTACCAAGTAGGTATTGTCTAAATTTCTCCAAGGCGGACACTATGGCAAATAGCTCCTTCTCCGTGGTAGAGTAGTTGCTTTGAGCATTGTCTAGTGTCCTTGATGCATAATAGATCACGTGGGAGGCCCTCCCATTCTTTTGACCCAAAACGGTGCATATCGCATAGTTGCTTGCATCACATATGATCTCAAAGGGGAGATCCCAATTTGGTGCTTGCATGATGGGAGCGGATGTAAGCAACTCTTTGAGCTTGTCAAAAGCTTCTTTGCACGCCTCATTGAACTCAAAATCAACCTCCTTTTGCAAGAGTTGGCACATTGGTCTTGTTATCTTTGAAAAATCCTTGATGAACCTTCGGTAGAAACCTGCATGGCCCAAAAAAGAACGAACTTCCCGAACACAAGTCGGGTAAGTTAAGCTTTGAATAACATCAATTTTTGCCTTATCTACCTCAATTCCTTTTTTAGACACAATGTGACCCAAAATGAGACCTTGACTCACCATGAAATGACATTTCTCAAAATTCAAAACCAAGTTTGTTTCAATGCATCTTTTTAAAAATTTTGTGAGATTGGTCAAACATTCTTGAAAAGAGTTGCCATATACCGTGAAATCATCCATAAAACCCTCAATTATGTTTTCAACGTATTCCAAAAGATACTAACCATACAATGTTGGAAAGTTGCCGGGGCGTTACATAATCCGAATGGCATTCTCCGGTATGCAAAAGTACCAAATGGACATGTAAATGTTGTCTTTTCTTGGTCCTCCGGTGCCACCAAGTCCAATCACCTCCTAGCCCATTTTCTTCAATTTTTTCTTCATTTTAAGCCCAATTTGACGTCTCCAAATCCTCCAAAGCTCATGCACTCGCCCGATTAACAATCTACGCACACTTGAATAAACTCCCGCATCTTGCAAATTTAAAGTTCATTTCTCTCCAAGCCTTCAAATAATCATCAAGCTCACTCCATGCATCATCTCCACAATCACCAAGCCTAACATCCTTTTTGTCTACCAAATCCCATCGCTTCCCATACGTCCCGAACACTCCCGCTCCGCTAGACCCAAAAACTTGCAATTATGCTCACAAGATTCGAAAGTACCCGAAATAGTCATAAAATAACAAAAAGTAAAATATGCATGGAAATTATCTAAATTATGAATGAAATATGCTAAAATAAACTATAAAAAGAAGTAAACAAAACAAACTATCAACCTCCTTCCCCTTTTTCTCCCCCTTGCGACAGGTGCATTGCATGAGGAGCATTTGTTGGAAGTCGAAGAACTAACCTCCTGATCGGATCCAGTTCAGCCTTAATGTTTGTCTCGATATTAGAAACCATTTGAGAAATGGATTCTGGAGAAATCGTCGATTGAGTTGAAAGCATGGTTTTGATTTCCGTTAAGAACTCTTGTAACATTCCAAAAATCAAGGATAAAAATTTCATTTTTATTATAATCAAAACATAGATGTAACTTGATCCAAACATTTAAAAACATTTCTAAGTAACACAATTATCAAAGTTGAATCCCAAAATCACATATTGCGGAAAACATGGGTGTATGTGCTGCAATCAAGTTGGGCCCTTCGCTTCTGAACTGGAAGTACCTGAAACCAAAACCACAAACTATAAGCACGAAGCTTAGTGAGTTCCCCAAATACCAAATATAACGCAAACATATTGTCAGGCATATCTGGGTGCCCGACCAACCCTGCTGAGCATATTTGGGTGCTCGACCTACCCTTGTCAGGCATATATGGGTGCCCGACCTACCCTTGTCAGGCATATTTGGGTGCCTGACCTACCCTTTTCAGACATATCTGGGTGCCTGGCCTACCCTTAGGTCTTATTCCAATTGATTACGGGGTTTCTCTCACCCTACCACTACCATATAAAATCATGTATATCTCACATAAACATCAAACAATACATACCACCTTAATAATTATCACAAATACAATCATTAAGCTATATCAATATTAGTGGGCCAACCTTGGTGCCTTCGACCCACGGATTCTAAGAAGGAAGACTCACCTCCAATGTAGAAGCTCACTGAAAGAAATCCTTAGTTGCTGCCCTGACGACTTCCCGAGCTATCAATACCAAGATATCACCGAATTAGCAATTGGGTTCCAAACTATGGTCTATAATCCAAACTTGGGGAAAAATGACCATTTTATCCCTAACCCATCCAAACTCACAACTAAGGCCCAATCCCAAAAGCAAACAAGCCCAAAACCACAAGATCCATAAAAGCCCACTAATGGCCCAATTTTCTAAATTAGGCCCAAACGTTACATGGGCCTTTCCCTAAAGCCCATTTACTTTTTCTGAACCAAAACACATAATCATAGCTAGCCCAACTAAACCTCAAACAAAACAAGCCCAAATGATAGCCAAAACTCGAAATGACACCACAAGGCCCTATAAGGCCCAATTACCCCAATTACCCCAATTAGGCCCCAATCTATCATGGACCTATCTCGAGAAGGCCCAATATCCAAAAAGACCTGAAATACTGAATGTTCAACCCTAGTCAACTCTTGGTCTAAGGTCCAAAGCCTAAAAAGTCAATAAAACAAGATGATTCAAGCAGGCCGAGTACGCCCTGTGTACTCATCTGGTACGCCAAGCGTACACCCTTTGGGGCTAGTACGCGGAGCGTACCCTGTGGGTACGCCCAACGTACTCCCCTAGACTCCAAACTTCTCCAATAAGCACTTAATCACTTCATCCCTTGCTCCAACACTCCAGTTTGATTCCTATGGATGACTTTTCAAGTAAAGTTGGCAACTTTACTAGTTTGCATGGCGTAATGGGACTCTAGAGCTCAAAAGAGATTAATGGATGGTCTTAACTCATGCATGAACTCAAAAAATCCACAAAGCTTTCACCTTTGTGAATGAGGGACCTTTAAAATTTCTAGTTATACTATATTAAGCTTCTAAAACAACCTACCTCACCAAGACCAAGCAAAAGGGACTAAAATGGCCAAACACCAACCCAAAGTAGATCTATACAATGAATTGCCAAGATATAGACTTTATACCTCTAAAGCCTTGAAATGGAGATGCTAACACTGGATCTCTAGGCTCTTCTCCAGAGGTAGAGTCTCTCACCTTCTTCTTCTTCTTTCAAGCTCCAAGGTTCACCCAAAGCACTCTAGGGTTCCATGAACATCAAAAGGGTTGGTGGCTGACATAAAATGACCACATGGGTGGTATAATGTTGCTTATATATGGTAGGAACCCCGAAATTAGGGTTTTGCTCTAAAGGGAGTATGCCCCGCGTACCCCTTAGTACGCCCAACGCACTCACAAACCACCCGCGACAAGATGACCTTATATGCTAGGCGTACCCTAGCTTACGTTGGGTGTACCCAGCCAAACACGCTCTTGCTTCCTTGCATGCATAGGGTTTCTCTACCAAATATTTCCATTAGGGGACAAATCTGCCAAAAACTTCAATATACCATAACTCCCTCATCCTAGGTCCACTTTCGACGAACCTTATATCCACAAACAGGTGGCGAGAATCCCTAAGCTCCTAACAACACACCCAAACTTTAAAACCTCCCGAACAAAACCCAAAATCCATAAAAGATCAAGATACCAAATTACGATTATACTCTTGGACTCTAAAGACACAATCAAACACTTGGATCACTTATATTATGACACCCACATCCGAATTGGGCCAAATACTTCCTTTACCAAGGCCCTAATCCCTATGACAACTGATGATTGGGCCGCAGCCCCGAGCGACGAAGCAAATCCAAAACCGAGTGTTACAACTCTCCCCCACTTAAATTAGATTTTGTCCTCGATTGCTCCTTACTAACACCCATATCAAAACAACAATCTGAGGAACGCAATCAAATTTTTTTTGTGCATAAGACAACCTTCCTAAGACAACCGAAACCCAAACCAAAATTCCACCCCGAAGAAACAAACCCTAAGCTCCCGCAATAATTTTTCGAGACCTGAAATATATAATGGTGTGACTCCCCGACAGACCGCCTATGCTGAAATATTACCATGCCAAAACCTCATCGAATAACTAACCAACCATAATACTTCTAACCCTGATTATCTTGATGCAACCTACAAAAAAAAAGCCACTAACCATAACCATCTGCAAAACACTTATACTTGACAGAATGCTTAGATAATCCTTCGAGTAGAAGATTCATCCCTGCAACCATAAGACTCAAACGAGAGTTGCGCAAAAGGTTCAAATCAATTACTCTGAGATTATTTAATCCAACTGCAAGTGGCTTAGCACTTTCAATCAACAAGCTACCTGAAGCATATGATGCCTCCCATCTGCTTCCAAACATAACCGCGACCTCCCTGGTCCCAACTTATCTGCCAACTATCTAGAATATTGGATTCCTCATAGTCGCCCCACGACTTATGACAGAAAACTACGACCGGCAATTAATACCTGAACCATCACGACACTAACTTGATGCTAAACTGAATGCTATAGGACCGGTTGTAGTCCTATCTCATACCCGGTCTTCGACGACCTCCCAAATCCTGATTCCAAACATGATGTGGCCCTCCCATAGTCTTGCAAACATACCCACCCTGGCTAAACCATCTGAAAAAACTCGTGTGCAAATCACAGATTTGCCACAATCTCACCGCCGCACAGGGACCGGTGGATGCAACGTGTCACCCCGCAATCTTCTAACACTTCAATACTAACTGCTAACTAGTGAATGTTACGGGCTACCCCGTATTCTTACAACACTTCCACTTCACCACAACCGCCGCCCAAAACCTTGTCGCTAACCTATCAATTCGAACTCCTCCAGAGTCGAGCATACACTCGACCAAACACCCAAGCCGAACTCGAGTCATGACTGGAACCCCACCCTGGGTTACCCTCCCAAATCCTGTTAACTAACACCTTTAAGAAGATGTGAACCCAATGTTGGGAAGTTTCCTGAACTCCCAACTCACACAATCTGCAATCCAGACAACCACTTGGGCCGCCTTACTCCCCGACGGGGATACGAAACTCATCCTAGTTTCACACCTGCTTCTAATCCTGAATACCTGAATGATTCTCCCCCACTTTGATCCGACTACGCATTTACAACACACAAGAATTAAAGGATTCCCAATCCTTCTTACCCTCTAATGATCGATCCACTCACAAATTGCGCTTACCAATGCTAGTGATCCATTACCAACCAAACCCTATGATCGCCCAACCTCTGAAATCCTAAAGAGTACTCTTGAAATCTTAACCGGTCCGATACTCCAATTCACCTTCCATGATACTACACCAAATCTTTGAGCTCCCATGTTGGCAACTAGGAGCCATAACCCTTACCATGTATGACGAATCTTCACCCCAACTTCCATTCTCACAGAACCACTGAACTCTAACCGAACACAACCCATGCAAAAATAAAATTCCCTCGAAACATCCAATGACCAAACAACTCATGCCACATATACTGCTATCTTCCTGCTACCGCTCCTCTCCTAGAAACGGTAGTGCATGAACCCAAAAGTACTCCCATAGGCAACCGCCGATCATACCAGAACAGATGATGAAACCACGATACCCCAACAATACCGGAGAACTACCCCGATGAAGCTGACAAAAGACCTTCCAGACAATACCCCTGAACCGATCCCGACCAAGAACCATAATTTTAACCGAACACATTGAAACCCACTTCAGAAGATACAACCCCCTTACTGGCCCACTAAAGATTAATGGCATGCAATTGGCATATAATGATTCCTTGAAAACATAACCTAAATATAAACCGAGAATTAAACCAGAGATAACGCTTACCCAAACCAATGCAAGATTCCAAACAACATAAATATTGATAAGGACCGAAAGGAATCAAAAGGTAACATACCCGCAATTTCACCTGAGGAAACCCTGACTCCTTCTTTCTGTTGAAGTACCCACGGTGGAACCTGTGCTGCTCTAATCACCAAGCGAGGACAATTCGCTTGGATATGACCAGGCTGATGACAACGATGGCACAACTCTACCTCCAACGTGCATTCTTGGCGGAGATGACCCTTCCGTCCACACTTGCCACACTTAGACCTGTTGCGCACCTCCTCATGCGCCCCCTCATCCTTCGTGTAACCACCACGAACCCTCAGGTCTCTAACACCAGCTATGGCAACATCCAACTGCTCCAATCCTCAAGCCCGACCAGAAGTCCGCTTCCTCTTTCCTAGCTGTCTATCTGAACCAATCTCCTGCTCCTGAGTTACCCCGACCTCCCTATCATCCGCCTGAATAAACTGAGGCCCGCCTCTCAAAATTGACGAACAATCTATCAGTGACTGATACGTGCACGCTTCCATCATGCGAAGGCTCTAGGTGGCTGATACGTGTCTTCGTAGTACGTTGGGCGTACTTCTCCGGTCCAACCTCGTAATTTGTGCCATAAACCTCAAAATTTCATATCTTTCGCATACTACCTCCGTTTTTGACGTTCTTTATATTCATGCGTAGATGAGATTAAACTCTACAACTTTCGTGTAGATTCCATCGGCTAATTTTGACTTCATATTTAATATTATATTTTTAACGGGTTGGGGCAGGAAAAGTCCATTAAAAACTCATAACTTCTTCATTTGACGTCCATTTTTGTCTGTATTTTTACCGTTGTTCTACTATTGACGAGACCTTCGATTCTCGTTTAAGTTGTATCGGCTAAAAATCACTCGATCTTTATTTCGAGTTTCGGGTTGTGTACTGCTATGTCGAATCTTAGAAAAAACATAACTTCCTCATACGAAGTTAGATTTGGACGTTCTTTTTATGAAAATTCTCGGTTTAACGAATACTACGAATTTCATTTAGATCACAAAGGCTAAACAATTAGTTTATCGTAAACTCACTTTTTACGTCATATAGTGTCGTGTCGGTTTTGTCGCGAAATTTCAATAATTCATAACTTCTTCGTCATCATTCGGATTTCAATGAGGTTTTCGCCTAAATGTTTCTATCGAGATAATCTACAACTTTCAATAACATTATTTTTTTTTACTTATTTCCCACTTAAATTTTACATTTTCGTTAATTTCAAAATTTAACTTTTGATTGGAATCTCATAAGACTTTCAATGCTTTCCGAATGATTCTAAACATAGTTTTACTTCAAATCTCATAAAAATATCTTTTTAGAACTCAATGCTCAAAACCATATAACATTTAATAATATTCATATTTAAACTAACAAAACACGATAACTGAACATGTATGTTACATGTAGGCTTCATGCTTTGGATAATTTTTGTTGCATGTATAACTAGAGAAAACTTAGTTCCAAAGCATTAGGCTTGTATGTGCACCATAGGGATGTTAGAGTACATAAAACCCAACAATGGTATCAGAGTCATGAGTTGTTTTCTGTTATATAAATGCATTAGTTAATTTTTCAAAGCTGAAAAATTATGATTTTTGATGTCTGACTGTTGGACTCGACGATTCCCATGAGTGGACTCAACGAGTTGGCTCATATGACCATGAACTCGATGAGTCCATAGCCTGGCTCGACGAGTTGGATCATCCGTTGGCAAATTTTTCGAGTTTTTTTTGGCCTGTTTTGAATTATGATCATTACCACAAAATGTTTTGGTTCATAAAATTTAATTTTGTTGATATGGTAATGATTATCCCCATCCAGTAACATGATGATTGCCAAATTTTAAGATAATTACTTGATTTTGTGAAAAAACTAATTGTTTGTAAAATTTGAATTAGGTCAAATTAGTATAAGATAAAATGGTTATTTTATAATACTTGATTTTAAGAGTTGCATTAGGTCAAATTGTTAAAAGATAAAATGGTTATTTTATAAGTTTAAAATTTGATCTAAATGTTTTTGAAGAGTTACAAAACTTGTCTTTAAGTTTTGGAATTCTAAAAGATTTTAAGGAGTTACAAAATTAAGTCCATAAGTTATGGAATCCAAAAGTTTTCAAGAGTTTCATAACTTGCCCTCAAGTTATGGAATATGAAAAGTCTCATTCATGAAAATATTAACTCTTGTAATTGAAAGGTTTCAAAAAGATACAACTCTTAGGTTCATAACTTAAAAATTAATTAAATAGCTTTTTATTTTGAACTTTTATACTAAGAACCTTGATGTTTTGAATAGTTCAAATTACACCTTATGGATTTTATTTAATTAATTAAAAGATGTTAATAAATCCATAATCACATGGTTCAAGTTTAATTAAATTAAGAGTATAGTTTAATTAATAGATTAAACCACAAAGTATTTTAAAAGTATAAAATACACCCTTATACTATATGAAATTAAAAGTTTAATATATTATATATGTATAACTAAAAAGTCAGTCTTACCGTTATTAGGCCTCATTCACGAAGCTGGTCTATAACAGGTGTTTAAGGAAGCGGCATGTAAAATGACCGACATTGGGTATCCACTCTTACCCACCGCACCCTTGACCAGTAGGGGGTCGTTAGCCGTCGGATTTCATAGGACATTTAAATCCTCGTTAAAAGTATAATGAAATATAAAGTAACTAAAACCTTATAAATTCCCAATCTTAGTTACTTTAAGAAAAATGTGAATTTGGTGCTAATCCATGAAATTGCACTTTGCACCTTCCCAAGTCGTTAGTGGAGCGTGTGTGGTTAACCAGCACACTAACTTGGACTAGTAAGGGTGGCAAAGGGTAGTTCAATGTTTTTCATAGATCAATGGAGCGTGTGTGGTTAACCGACACATAGATTAGGTGATAAATGACTTCAAGAGTACCGAGCTAATTTGCATGGTTATTCATACCTTTTTTTGTGATCCTCGGTATCCCAGTAACAAACTTGAAGGGCATAATCGAGATTAAACATGCTATTGAAGAGTTCAATGAATCTCAAAAGAATCTAGGAATTTCATTTCATTTAAAACTTAATTCGTTTAAAATTTCGTTTTCGTGGTGGAATTGGTAAATCGTCATTTACCTACCGACAAATAGTTTTCAATTGGATTACGACAACCCTCTTCCAAATTGTAAATTATTGAGTTGGGTCCTAGCCTTAATATTTCATTTGGGTGTTATATTAAGGGCTTAAATCAACTAAACTTGAATTTCTCCCTTGTAGATGTCTAGTTCAGACAACTATGGTCTTCTCGAATCTTTTGGAAAAAGCTTTCATCATAAAGATGATGTTCCCAAAAATCATACTTCACTTCCTCCACCTCTTCCAATAATTCTCCCTGACCCACATGTTCGTCGACTTGAAAAGTTCAAGGTCACTCAAACCCTATTGGCAAGCAAACACCAGGATGCAAGGTCTGTGTGTGAACATGTCTTGGAGATGAAGTCACACATTGACAGACTGGGAATGTTAGGTGTCGTTTTGCCAAGGAAGTTGGCTATTGACCGGCTTCTTCAGTCACTTCCCGAGTCATATGGTCAGTTTGTTAAAGACTACTATATGACAGATCACGACGTGACCCTTATCGATCTTACCTATTTGCTAACTGTTGTTGAATCAGAAATGATTTGGCGCATTGATAAAGCAAATTTGATTGGAAGATCTACTTTCCAAACTTCCATGAACATTGACAATGGAAACATTAGAAGTCCAGAAAAGTCTTCTCTTCCCAATGGAAAGGGATCAACCATGGTCAAGCCATTTGACCAAATGGTAAAGAGAAAGGCTAAGTCTAAGATTGTCCCGTGTGTCATTCCGAAAGAGTCTGTTTTTTCTACTGCCAATAGAAGGGCACTGGATGCGGAGCTGCCGTATCTACCTGAAGGATCATAACGATGGTAAAGTCAAATTGTATAACTCTAATTCAGATAAGTCCACTATCTAACTCTATTAAGTTCCTATTTGGAGATTCTTAATACATGATGTAATGTAATTACATTTTGATGTTTTTTAGGATCGAAGAAAAGAAAGGAAGCTTAAAGGAAAAGCATGTTGAGTCTGATCGCGAAGAGATGGATTTCGATCGCATGATTCGATGATCAGAGTTTTGAGCTGCTGCTTAAGAGTTATGATAGAATGCTTAGAAATATGTAGTAACATAATTTTCATTTGTAATTGCAATGTAAGGACAAGTTTTCCCACAATTTTATAAATAAAGAAAATTTTGATTTTATCTTATTTTATATTTCCTTACAAATGCATTTGTGAAAATTGATGTTTGTATGTATCTATTTTTAGCAATATGGATTTGATTCCTGCGTTTGTGGTAGTGTCTAAATTACCAAAAAATGAAAGATTCACATCACCCAAGTTTCAATTGGATAGAAACTTGGAATCATGCGACTTGTATTATGTGATGAATAAGAACCTTTGTCTTTGGGAAAATTAAGACTAATTCCTTGTTCACATGTATATGTGAGTCAAGTGAAGGACTAGGGGATCGGGTACACCTGGTTGTGCACTGGTCAAGTCCACCACAAAGAACGATAAGACTATTCGTCATGATTTACTAAAAGATTAGTGAATATGATTATGCTTACAAGATTAAGTATAATTTTGAATAATTGAAAAGCTTCAATGTATAACAGAACGAGAGTACTTTAGTTTCGTGTTTTATGATCATCTTAATGATTATGAAAACCATATCACAATTAATCCTCTAAGGACACATTAGTGCATTAGCATGGCTAAGAAGAGGTATCGGGAATTGTTGAAATGGTTAGATCAAAAGGATGAGTCATACTTCGTTCCAAAATCAAGTCTTAGAGTCATACTCCAAGATTGTTCCTTGAGTGACATATCTTAAGTAGCTTTATAACACATTTGTAAATGGTAGTTGTGATTTCTTGGAAAAGACAAAGACTAACTAAGACCAATTGTATAAAGTGTTATCTTGATAAGAATCCGCACTAACTCTTGGATATTTTTTTGTCAAAGAATGTTTCTTAACAAGAGAATCCTATACGTCAAGAGGTCAGTGGGAGTCTTAAAGATCTTGAAAATTTTCAAGAACTAATCAAGAATAAACCTATTGTTTAACACTAGCACGCGACTTGAGGTTTGTAACCTATCGTGTTGACATATTCTTGTTTTTGCGCCCATTCCAGTTGAAGTTGTCTATGCATATGAGTTCTAAGAGTTCTCTGTTGGTTGCATAAGGCAATGCACCTTGATCAATGGAAAGTACATTGATTAGTAAGGGTGAGTTGCTGAACAACCTGTAAGCAATGGTAGGCTCTTGGGCTACTAAATGGCAAGAAATTAAGATTGAACAAGTTCAATCCATGTGAGTTTGAACTTGTCATAGACCTTGTCTTGTGATAATGGTTGGGAATGACAGATTCACATGGATAGGAACACATACACCATAAAATCTAAGTGTCATAAGGTTTCTCTCCGATTCGTGAAAATAATTATGAGGAAACGCTTTCACTAAGTAGATTTTAATGAGATAAAAGTTGTGTTAATTGCGTTCTCAAATTCGATTATGATTACGGCATCCCTCTTCACAATTTGAATTGTGAGAAATGGCAATTAGTTTGAACATTCGGGACTTACTGTCGTAAGTTCTGAAATAGTTTAGACACACATATGAGCTTTCTTATGAAAGGTGTATGAGCTTAGATAAAGGATTATCGAAGCACCCTGTATCAGAAATCCGAAATATGGAAAGAAATTCAATAAATATTGATTTCTAGAAGTCCACCTGATTTTGGATACATGTCAAAGCTAGTGGGAGCATAAATGTTATGCTAGTAACAAAATAATTATTATGCTAGTGGGAGCATAATTATTATGGTAAGTGTTGAGAGTTAGCAACATTATTTATAAGAAACAAAGTTCTAATTTGCAAAGTTGCAAAGGTTGAAAAGTTGTTTCGCTATAGTAAGGGAGATGATACTTATACTTTATTTCGAATCTAAAAGTTTAGATTGAAGTATTAATCAAACTTAGTCATGGGTATATATGAATACCATGTTGAAGTATTTCAACATTGGAAATTCCATATATGGAAATATTATAGCAAAAGACTGGTTAAGTATCATGTCTTTATATAAGACATTATGAATCGTGTCCCATATGCTTTGGATATAGGATCGATTGCATATGCTATAATATTCACGTGTTCTAATTTTCCAAATACCTAGGCAATTAAGAGGGAAAAGGGACTAGAATCGGATATGACTAAAGTGGTTAAACAACTGTCAAGGACAATCTAAGGTTCGCTAAGGATTGGTTGCTTAAGGACAGTTGGAAGTATAGTAATGGATGGACCATATCGACATTACTATGAATAGACATAATTCTATTAATAATGCATTGTCATATGGCAAATATGGAAATGTTTTCATAATAGGGGTTGGTAAGTAAGAATATATGTGTAGATTAGAAACTTTTACGCAAGAAGGATGTTCAAAGGAATGTACTTTGAATTTGAGACTTCGCTTCCTTGGAATTGTTTTGTTATCAATCTCCAGTGGAAAGTTTTGTAATATCGTTGGCAAAGTCTTTGTGACTTTGGTACCATGAAATTACAAAAGGGAGTTATTGCATTATAGTTTAAAATCTAACACTTGTGATAAAGATTTGGAATTATGAAATGAGCATCATTGAAATGTTTTCAAATGATCTATTTCACAAAGTAAGGACCACATATGTAGACATAGTGTGCATGCTTGGAGCATGGGATAACTATTGTTTTTAATTCAAGTATTAAGTTGATTAATCGAAACATTATACAATGAATAATTTGTAATCAATATGGTGATTAAATAAAAGGTGTTTTATTTATATTTAAAAGTTTTGAGACCATATTGGATTCGATTATTCTTGTGTTTCACTTCGCATGTTTTACTTCCCGGATAACTAGGTTATTCAAACATCCACAGTCAACCATAATGAGGCAAGACTGTCATGAATCTGACTGTAGATTGTCTAAGCATTTAGACATAGCACAAGTTTGCTACAGTGTTCATGAGTACTCCTGAAATAAGATTTGAGTATTGGATTAAACCCACGCTCATCTGAATCACTTCATGGATTTCATCATGAGTGATTATGAGACGATAATATCTTATATTCTTCAAACGGAGACATATAGTTGCAGTTTACAAGTCGGTTGCACATTAATGATATGTAAACGTATCAGTAACTTGGTGTTATAAGACGTATCATTGTGTGCGATTTGATGAGTAAAAAGAGAAAGCATATGAGTCACAGTTTATCCGTTCCTTTTACCCTAAGAGGGATAAAAGTGATATATGTGGGCCCCTCGATGATTTAGTGATGACAACCCTAAGCGCTTGGCCAAGTCTGGACTGATTTTGATTCGTTCAATTAGTCGGTCATCATAAATCGAAAATCGGGAAACAACACATGGCCAGAGATAATGATTATAATCCATGTCTCATGTCCATACGATATCTAGAATAGAGGGATATATGATCCCTTATCTAATGGACGCGTCAGAGTTCGACATCAGCTTTTAGGAGCTACGATTGCTAGTCGGTTTTAAGTTGTACTTACAGTTATAGTTATTAGACTTATCCAAGTGGGAGTCTATTGGATTAGGTGTCGAAGCCATAACTATAATTGATATGTATTTGACCTGAGAGTAGCGCGGTCCATTTCAGGTTGCATTCACCAGGGCAATTTGATAGGATGGATATTTGAGAAAGAGGTTATTTGTGATTTATTAATGTATTATAAGTATAATATATTAAATTGAGAAATCATATTATTAAATTAGTATTAATCAAATTTGGAATTAATTAAGTGATCAAAAGAGACAAATTAAATTTTCGGGTGCTGATTATGTAAATTAGTGATACATATGGTTTGGGCTATTGATCCATGATGGACTAAGTTTATGTAAGTTTCCATGAAGACTTAGTCCATGTGAGTTATTGGATCATAAGCCTAAGTGTAAGAATTAGGGTTTTCATATGACTCTAGGAATTCTACACTATATATGTATTTCCCTAAGCCTAAAATCGGACCTATGAGTTCAAAGAAAGACCTAGCCGATTTTGTGTCTCCAAACCTCTCTCTCATATTCATCCAATTGTTCATGGTGTGTTGTGAACCGTTTGAGGCATCATACTTGAGGTGCTAAGCTCTTGAAAGGCCAAATACAAGAAGCTACAACAAGATGTAATCTTCTAACTAGTTTTTATGATTCAAATGTCAAATTGTATGCTAGTTGTAGGGTTCATGTTTTGGATAATTTTTGTTGCATGTATAACTAGAGAAAACTTAGATCCAAAGCATTAGGGTTGTATGTGCACCATAGGGATGTTAGAGTACATAAAACCCAACAGAAAGATCCTTAAAAATCCTTCATTCAAACCCGACATGCCCTCCTTGCGAATTCCTTGAATTCTTGCTGATACCACCAAAATCGAACTAGATGTTGGTATTCTCCCACTTAAATCTTGTTCTGACGATGGTCGATGTCTCCCACATCGAAATCCAAAACCGGCTCACCCGAATATCCTCTAAACATGACATTTGGTATGCAAAATGGCATATGAAGATTCTCAAGATAAAATGTCTAGACGATCATGAAGAAAAACTCTAATCTCTAGGTGGAGACTTAGATAAACAACACATGGCATCTCACACATGAAAATACATTCATAAATCTAGTTAATAAGAGCATGAAGGAAGTGAATACAACACATACCTACGACTTCAAATGATGGAACTTGGATCCCTTCGGCGTGTGACTGCAATGCTTGGCTCCTCACCACATGAACATCCACTTTGCCCTCGCGACCATTAGTAATCCTCAGAGTGGCTGGAGCAGGTGCCCTCACTGCTCCCTTCACCAACTCTAGACTGTCGGAATTCTTATGGCCCACTTGGTTGAAGTGGAAACATAACAGACTTGTACCCTGGGGACAATCTCTACTGACATGACCAAACCTACAACACTTGTAGAAACCCATACCCTTAGATCGGCAAACCCCATCTTGCTGCTTCCCGCATGTGTTGCACTGACCTCGACCTTGTTGGCCCCTTACTCGCTGATTAGAAGTCTTTGGTCTCTTCCCACGAACCCCAACTGTCTGAACCTACTCTTCGTTCCTCTTCCTAAGGTGATCTAAATCAATCTCCCACTCTCGGGCTCTAGCTATCATGTCCTCCAAAGTCTGACAAGCTGAAAAACTAGTGGTCCATCTCTTCAACAGGTTGTCCAATGGCGACGAGTTTATCACAAATAATTTTGGAAGTTTCGATCATAATCAGAGACTATAGAAGTACCTTTAGTAATTTGAAGAAGATAGTCACACAAAAAGTGGATTTTTTCAACATATGAAATGCTATGGGTCAACTCCAATGCGATCCAGATGTCGTGAGCATTAGAGAGGCCTAAGATCTATGTAGCAACTTCCTCAATTAAAGAAGAATTGAGAAGAATGACTGCTTGTTGGTCTTTATCGGTCCAATTTTCAAAAACTGGATTAGGAACCAATTTGTCTTTAGGAACGATATCTTTCGGTGGTGTAGGAGTACCATTAATGTGATTGGTAAGTTTTTGATAAGAAAAGAGAGGAAACATTTGATTCTTCCATAACAAATAGTTTGTCAAGCCCAACTTGATTGCAATCAAGTGAAGAAGGATATTCATCATAAATGTGTCGTCGGTAAAAGAAGGAGCCACCATGATGAGGTACCAGGAAGAAAGAAAACGACGGTGGTGTTTTTAGGTTTTAAGGAAGGGAGAAGAGTTTTAAGGTTGATATCATATAAGAGATATTGAATTAACCACATTTCTAATTGTGTGTAGTGTTCATTATATATATAATTAAATAGTACAACAATATACTCCTATAAAAAAGGAGTTGATACATATAACTTAATACACAGGATATTATCTAATAATAACCCTTTTCTGATTAATTGGTCATTTAAAAAAAAATAGTCTTTTTAATAATAACTTAATCAATAATGTTAATATCCTCTAAAGAAAATATTAGTAACTAATGAAACCCGAAAAGATGCCCAATGGTTTTATGTAAAAAATTAATGTGTAGTAAAGCAAATTGTGGGAAAAGTGCATTAATGAGTAGTTGTACTTGTGGCCTAAAATTCACCCCTGTGATTGCATAAATGTCAGTGGTATCGCCCGTGACTCACATTCTAAGTTTAGTGACATCTAAATTCTAAAGTGATTATTTTTTTAATAAAAACAATTAGATATAAGAAAATGATTACAATTAAAAATCTACCAATTTAAAACAATATGGCACTAGTCCATTTAGTAGAGGTTTTGCATTTTAGATTGGAGGTCACAAATTCTATTTATGACGTTGACGGTTTTATAATACTAACTGTTAATCATTAACTCTGTCTTAAAAAAATCTACTAATTTAATATTTTATATGTAAAAATCAAGTTTATTGTAAAATTTTACTGCTAATTTTTAAAATTGTGATTGTTTAGGTCTTATTAAATGAGATGATTAAAAACAAAATTCGATTTGGCAAAAACTAGAAACTAATTATTTCACGTCAAATTTGCCACTGTATTCAAACACCCTTTACTTTCATGTATATTCATTTTTTTACTCAGTTATCTGTAATCTTTTTCTTTTCATTTTTTTTATTGAAGTCAGTTATTTAACTTGAACACTTGTTCGTTAGAAATCATGATACTATATTAGTGAAAATAATGATGGCGTACAATTATTCTTAATTTCTAGAATTTAATTACTAATTAAGAGCTTTTACAAGGTTGTGCCTGTGTTGTTGGCCTTAGTTACCCTTAAAAAACGTTTTCAAACATAAAAAAGTTTACCTCATATACGACAATTTTTTTTAATCATACATAACAATTTATAATTTAAAGATGTCATACAATATACTCAAAAATATGTTATTGTTGCATATGACAAAAAACATTATATACAAATCAAATCCATAAAAAACTAATTTCAAATGAACTAATGAACTAGGCGATGGGCACCACATACACATGTCTTCACATATCGAAATTTGTTATAAGAAAAATAATATATATATACGCATATAAAAACATTGGTTTGCAAGTTATGCACTTTTGCCCATTTTTAACAATATTATATTTCATGACTAGTTCAATAAATGCACACAAGAACACTTCACCACATACCCAAACCAAATTTCACTTCTCTCTTGTTTTTCATACCCATTTCCACTTGCTTACACATTTTGATGGCCAAATTTGGGTACATTTGGTCTCTTTTCATTCTTCTACTTGTTCTTGATGCTATTACACCAACACTTTGTCATACAAAAGGCTTGCAACCAAAAAGAAACACATGGAAGCAATTAGGGGCAAATTTAACACAAACCCAATACTCAGAACAACAGTTTATGAAATGGGTTAATTTTGTTGGAAGTTTAAAGCATTCCCTTTTTTCCCCTGCTAAGAACAAGCTTTTCCCTTCTTATATGATCACTGTTGACAAGAATCCAGCAAGAGGAGATTTCACCACCATTCAACAAGCTATTGATTCTCTCCCGTTTGTGAATCTTATTAGAGTTGTTATCAAAGTTCATGCAGGAGTTTACAAGTAAGTTGTTTTAATTTGTTTCATGGTGTTAATGTTTTCTAAAGATTTTGAGTTTGAATATGTACTTTTAGTGGGAAGAATTTTCTTGGATATAAGTTCATATCTATCTAAAACCGTACGTTATCAAGGTATTTTTTTAATGAATGGACGAAAAAAGTTTTTGATCAAGATTTGGTGGATTGTGAGAGAACACGCAAATTTGTAACATTGATATTTTGGTCTTTTTTTTTTTCTGTTAATTATGGGAATTTTGTAGTTCATGCAGAAGTTTTATAAAGACAAAATATGATAACTTTTGAGGGTGTTTATTGTTTATATAATTTGGTGAAATTCTTATTTAAAAATTATGGGTTTTTTCATTATTACGTTTACAAATAGACTATGAGATGAAGTCTGTCATTTTAAGATTCTTGATTTTTATATTCTGTAATGGATAATTTGTATCTTAATAATTACATGCATATTACAATTTAGAAATTTTTAAGAGCAAATGAGTAGTTTTAATTATTTTAATTTTGGGCTAGATACAGAAAATAACAATGGTTTGTTAAAAGTTAAAACATCATTCTTCATTTTACAACATTTAATTCTTTAAAATATATATGTTATTATAATAAGGCTATCCAAAATACGAAAATACATTTTGTTTCGGTTTAGTTTTATTAGAACTTTCAAACTGATTAAAAAATCTAAAAATACATATAATTATTGGATAAAATTTCAACTTATGTTTCCACAAAAACAAAAAACTAAATATATAATATTGTAATATAAAAAAATAAAATATCATATTATAATACGTAAATAAGAAAGATGGCATTATTATTTTTTAAATTTAATTTTTTTATTCTTTTTCTTAATGGCTCGTTGATTGTCTTTTGTGGTCAACCACAACAAAGAAAAGAAAATTAGAATAATCCCATGCATCAAATTCCTCAATTTTATATTGATGTTTTTTTTGAATGTGGTATTTCTTTTATAAATATCACAAAGAAAAAAGAGGTTTAAACTCCTTTTCTTCATATTTTTTTCTTGTTTTTCGGTGCTTAAACTTAAACCCACGTATAAAATATAACGTTATCGACTTCTAAAAAAAATACTTTCTTAAAACGATAAAGCATTTAGTCAAACTTTTTCTTGTACCTTTTTCTCATTATTTTTTCCCTGATATAATATTCTCTCTGTCGATAGTAAACCATTACCGTTAAATTATATGAAAACAACCTCTTTTTTTTCTATAAATTATTTGATTTTTATTCCTCATATAATTTAGTATTATTTACATATTTTTTGTTTTTCTTATATAGGGAGAAGGTAAATATACCTCCACTAAAATCATTCATAACAATAGAAGGCGAAGGTGCTGAAAAAACCGTTGTGCAATGGGGTGATACGGCTCAGACCATCGGTGCCAAAGGTCAAGCTGTTGGCACCTTTGGCTCAGCCACTTTTGCGGTCAATTCCCCCTATTTCATTGCCAAAAACATCACATTCCAGGTAATTACAAAACATATGCATTAAACACTTGTACATTATTCTCGACTTTTCAAAAAGATACAAAATATTAAATATATTTGTTAAGTGTCGATGGTTAAATGTACAAGTATGCAATGAATACAGAACACGACACCCGTGCCAAAACCAGGAGCCGTAGGGAAACAAGCAGTCGCGTTTAGGATATCAGCAGACACAGCCGCATTCGTAGGTTGTAGATTTTTGGGAGCACAAGACACGCTTTATGATCACTTGGGTAGACATTATTACAAGGATTGTTATATTGAAGGATCTGTCGACTTCATTTTTGGCAATGGTCTTTCTCTTTTTGAGGTATGTGTTATATATATATATATATATATATATATATATATATATATATATATATATATATATATATATATATATATATATATATATCTTTTTTGTAAAATACTATTGTTGTCTTTTCCAAACATTTGAACATTTCTCAAAAATTTCTTATATATTATCAATTGATATAAGTTTTATTTCCCTTGTATGATTGTGGATTCTTTAAAAAAAACTATATTACCTTTTGTCTTTTAAGTTCAAACAACCAAAACCAACAAAAGCACAATACCTTTTAGTTCAAATTGAAGTCGTCTGGTTCATTTTGCTATTATGGACCCATATATGGACCACACTACATATATATATTTTTTCTAATTGTACCTAAATGCCTAGATTTTACATAAAATGGTATTTTATTATATTAAATTATTAACAAAGTATGTTGAATTAATTGAAAAGCTAATACATTTGCAAGTACCCTTAATAAAGTTATTCAAAAGATTTAACATAAGATCACACGTTACATAATTTCCTCTAAACTTGTATAGGCTATGTTTATGTTATGACAAGGGCAATATTGTAATTTTGGTGGTAACTGATAACAGGGGTGTCAAGTCCATGCAATAGCACCAGTAACAGGAGCAGTAACAGCACAAGGAAGAAGCAGTTTGCTAGAGGACACAGGGTTCTCCTTCTTGAGATGTAAGGTGACCGGGTCGGGTGCCCTTTACCTAGGGAGGGCATGGGGTCCCTTCTCTAGGGTCGTCTTTGCGTATACGTATATGGACAACATCATTATTCCCAAAGGCTGGTACAATTGGGGTGACCCTAATCGTGAAATGTAAGTCCCCCACTCCCTCCCTCTCTCTCTCTCTCTCTCTCTCTCTCTCTCTGTATATTATCGTGCAGACATAGGACCCCAGAATGATGTATAGAAGCGATAATGTTAGATCATTTTTGGTGGGTATTGCTTTATGAGTATTATACAATATGTGGTATACATGCACCAAATTGTTAGGCTACAATTACATTGTCTTTTGCAGTGGGTAATTGGGTATTGGAATGGGCGGTGGTAAGGTGGTGTGTTTACTTTTATTATTATTATTTTTTTCCGGTATGCGCTCTAAGTGTTCGACGAAATGCCACCTTTTTGTTTTTTTATATCTTGTAGATTTGTTTTGTTGAATTATATGCAAAAGTAAGGATCCCATTCCCATAGGTTACGTTGCCTATGCAGTGGGTAATTGGGTATTTAAAAGGGCGGTGGTTTATTTCCCTTTTTGTGTATGGATTCTACGTGTTCGACGAAATGCCACCTTTTGTTTTAGCTTTGTTTTTTAGCTTGTGGATAGTGTCATAGTGAGTTAGTGACTACCCCATAGCAATAGGCACGCGTGCAACTACTAATTTGGTTTTGCATCCCAAGAAAATTGTTGGATAATGTTAATCTTGATTAAACCCATTAATTTAATATTTGGAAATTGAGAATTAGCAATGATAAGTGATTGTTGAAAATTAAATTACATTACAGGACTGTGTACTATGGGCAATACAAATGTAGTGGACCAGGGGCAACATTTGCAGGGAGAGTGTCATGGTCAAGAGAGCTCACTGATGAAGAAGCTAAGCCTTTTCTTTCACTTACCTTCATTGATGGTTTTGAATGGATTAAATTGTAAAAATTTCATCATCATTATCTTTGTTGTATATATTTTGTCAATGATCTTTTTTGTTGAAGAAGGTGATTCAAACACCAAATCGACCATTATCCATGTCGATTATGATGTTAGATCTTGTAGTAGCTTTTAACAAGATCTAGTGTTCATTTGAAACACAACAAAAGTGAAAGAGTTTGTACTATAAAATCTCCTTTCAATCCGAGCTTTTGAGCCGATTGAAGGAGATAAAGAGTTGCTTGAAATAGGCTCCAAGTGTTTTAACCGAAATAAATTTTGGGTAACAAGTGTTTTTTTTTATGTGTATAGGTTGATTTTGAGTCTTTTAATTTTTGTTTGTTTGAAGTGTGACCTTTCGTGATTGGGTGTGTGTTATATTGTAATCGATTGCTTTGAGCCATTTCTTTTAAATTTTTAATCCATGTAAAAATAATGAAATTGAGAGCTAGTATGTATCTTATGTCGTTCCATTTCTTTTAAATTTTTAATCCATAGAAAAATAATGAAATTGAATAACCGGAAGCTTGAAACACAACCATAACCAAAGACCCAAGAAAGAATATGGTCTATCATGGAGTTTGACCTTCACATTAACCTTTTTTTTATATGCCATCGTGGTCGGATTTGCTTCTCTTATTTTCATGGATTTAGCCTTTTTAGAATTTGGGTATTTTTGTCTTGTTTCACATTTTCAATGTTTCTCTATTCTCATCCAATGCATATGCCATAGTCTATAGCCATAGCCTAGGCCAAGTTTAAGTATAAGCCCAATAGCGGATTCGCCCTTTGAAGTTTGAACCCAATAGTACCAAACACCCAGGGGCTGAGATAGAGGTGCACAAACCGGTTTTTTTCGAACCCGTTCCGTTTAGTGGACTGGTTCGGTTCTAGTCAACAAAGTCAACACCGGTTCACCTTTAAACCTGTTTGGTTTCAAACCGGTTCATCATCAAATTAATTCGATCCTATAGAAACCGGTTCGGTTTAGTGCAAACCAATTCATCATAAACCGGTCCAAAATTGGTTCCTTGAACCTCTTCAATAAGAACCGACGAAAATTGCATCTTTTTTTGAATGTTTGTTTTGTTTTTTGGGATATTCTAGGTTATATATGCATGACTAATTGGTTAGAATGGTTAGCATCTTTAAAAGTTAGACGTATTAAAATAATAATAATAATAATAATAATAATAATAAAAAACACACTTAACAATAGGTATGTATGTATGTGTGTATGAAATGTGGTTTGTGCATATCTATTGAATTTAGACATATTTTAGAGCAATTTTCGTGGGGTTTTTTGGGGGATTTTTATATTGAAAGTACATAAAACATCTTCAAACATAAAAACATAAACATAACAAAACATTTTCAAACATCATAAAACTTCTTCAAACAACTTTATTGTTGTTTGGATTTAGTCTTCATCCACCGTGTCGATGTACAATGCTCTTTCATACTCAAGCTCTTATAGGGTGAGTGGCACCGGCAATTCTATCGCTACTTCTTTCTCATGTACTTATTGTTCAACATGCAACGTTTTGTCCTCTAGTAGTTCAACGTCTTGTATCCGTTTCACGTGTAACACCCATAAAAATCATGCCAAATTTAAACTTTTAAAAAACATTTCAAAACCATTAATCATTACAAAACTTGTTTTCAAAATGTGTAATATCAGAGTATCTCAGAAACATAAACATAAATATGAGGAGCTGCACGATCACGCATTTGCCTTGCCACGATCCCCAGATGTACTTGAAACAATAAACTGAAATTGTAAGCCTGAGGCTTAGTGAGTTCCCCCAAAATACTGATACACTGCACATAACACTTATACAAATAACAACATGTATTGGGTCCACCGCTTTACAGTCTGGATTACCACTGGGCCTACATGTGAGTCTGGATTGCCTTCCGGGGACACAACTCACATCTAGATTACCACCGAGCCCACAGTACGAGTCTCCCTCAGCTCGTGTCTGGAATGCTCCCAAGCCCACAGTGCGAGTCTGGCAAGCCCAACGTGGCTCTCAGCTCGTATCTGGAATGCTCTCGGGTTTGTTGGTCACCGCACGGAGCAATATTACCTCAACCCATCCCACATAATATGTTGACATATAACACAACTAATACGCATACAGATAATCACATAATACTACATATAGTCCTACAAATCTACCTAACTGGCATAGCAACTAGCATGCAACACTAACTCGTACTCAACATACTACCAACTGCTAGGATATCATATCCAATGGGTCGGCCTTGGTGCCCTAGACCCCTTAGTATAGTGAGGATAACTCACCTCACAAGTAACCAAAAACCTCTGATCGTTGTCTCACCGGAAATCCCGAACTATCACATAATAAATACCAAGTCAATACACAACATAACAATCTTGGCTAAGGGTCTACACAATCCATCATGTCCATTCTTTTTATTGGGCCAAGGCTCAATGCTAAGTCCATAACCTTGAAAGTTCTTATGCAAAGCCCATTATTGGCCTAATTTACCAAATTGGGTTGAACTCCCTAATTGGGTCTAATTCCAAGATCC
The DNA here is from genome assembly GCF_051521515.1 of Lactuca serriola. Classification (NCBI taxonomy): domain Eukaryota; kingdom Viridiplantae; phylum Streptophyta; class Magnoliopsida; order Asterales; family Asteraceae; genus Lactuca; species Lactuca serriola. The sequence continues at coordinate 297,059,865 of NC_136412.1, forward strand.
ATTATGAAAACTTGGCCCAAAACATTATATTCATAAAGTCCAGCAAAGGCCCAAATCCAACTAGTCCACAAACAGCCCAAAACCTGAAGCCCAATTGTTAAAGGCCCAACAGAGGACGTATACGGGGCGTACTCCTCTGGTACATTGGGTGTACTCATCCTGATGTTGACTACCATCGGGGTGGTTGACCCAGTACGTTGGGTGTACTGTATTTACGTTGGGCGTACTGTATATACGTTGGGCGTACGCAGTGTTTTGCCAAAATCTGAATAAGTGCTTAATGGCTTAAGCACTTAAGCCCAAACTTCAGATCCAATGACCAAATGTGCCTAGGACCCATAAAGTCATGAACTTTGTCACTTTGGACATCCAGAAAGCTCTTAATACTTGGTCTTAATCCATTAAGACCTTCCTACTCCATGCATGGGACATCTTAAGCCATTGGGACCTCATTTTTATCACTCACAACCCCTTCAAGAGTCTAGAAGGACAATTCATTTCTTCCAAAACACATCATTCACCATCTTGGGACTTTTTGGGACAAGAAATGGTTCTTTAAAGCAAACATAGCAAGATCTATACATATATGCATAAAGTTTGAAGCTTTTTACCTTTTGGAGCTTCTAAGGCACAAACCAACTTCAGATCTACAAGCTTGATCTTCTTCTCCAACTCATTGATGCACCACCTTCTTCTTAAAACACTCAAGAAACACTCAATGAGCTCAAACACTCAAGGAAATGGCTAGGGTTTGGGGAAACGACTCTAAGCAGTGGAGGCTGGGGTAAGGGAGGGTTATGAGCTCATAAGGTTGTTTATATAGCACCCAAACCCTAGACATTAGGGTTTCCTTCTGACATGTATATGCCCAGCGTACCCTTATGTACGCGCAACGTACTCCTCTTGGTCCCAAAGTTGCAACTTAGCCATTAGGCTTTTCATGGCTTTACCCTTCCATCCCCAGGGACTATAAATGAGAAATCTTGGGGTGTTACACCACGCCATCGAGGTAGCATTTCAAGCAAATGCACACTTCCACCGACAAATGGGTGAGTTTTCTTCTTCTTAGTGATATAACCCTGCCACTAACAGAAAAAAATCGATTATGAAGCTACCTTAGAAGCTTGGGAGCTTAGTAGATCATGTGTCATAGCGGCTAGAATCGGAAATTGGATTTTCTTTTCTTTCCACCAAGCCAAAATATCAAAATTATCAAACTCTTTCACACTAATTTGTGCCAAAAAAAATCGGAACCAATGTACTTTCCAAGCTCGCTACTAAGGGTGTTAGACCAAGCTCGTTTGGAATTTTCATTCCTCAAAGTATTATAGAGTTGAATTGTTTTGTTATTTTGGTGAGAAGTGGATCCGGATGTCCCCCGTATCTCGCATCATGTCATGAATGTTTGTTGAACCATACTTTGTTAAATAAACTTCAAACAAACTTTGAAAAACTTTGTTAAATTTCAAAACTTACTTTGATGCATAATTTATGTCATCATCCAATAAACCCAAGTCGTAACAAATATTTTCAAGTAAAGTCTAAACCCCCTAACATTTAGAGTCAAATTCAAAGCGGCGGAGTAAGTTATAACGGTGGACATATTTTCAAAATATCTTTTTAACTTTGTTTTCATCGGTTTCACCATATTAACAACCATTGTGACTCTCATTTCAAACTCATTTATTTTCGCACACATTAAAAATATTTGGTTTAAAACTAAACAACTTGTAGGATAATAAATCCCCGATAAAAATAATAGTTGCTTTCTTAAAAAAACCCAAAGATTTTCGTAACAAGTTTGATAGTATCACAACTTGATTTTGGGTCGTACCCGATTACGTTTCGCAAGGTTGTCATGAAACATTTTTAAAGTATCTTTTTGATGTAAGGCACATTCAAACATGTTGCAGGTGGAGTTCCATCGGGTAGATGTTTTCCAATTTGGACCTAACCAAAGGGCATTCACATTGGCACAAAACTTCATATAATTATGATATCGAGCATTACTAGAACTATAAATATCTTTTAGCATTTGTTTGAAACCATCTTTTATAAGTTCAATGCTAGTTAGTCCAACTTGCACAACCAAATTAATGATATGTACAACACATCGACTATGAAAAAAAAACATCATTGCAAATTGGTTTATATTTTAATTTAAGTTGTCCAACCACGACGGTGTTGTTCGATGCATTATCAAAAGATATAGAAAAACTTTTCCTTCAACTTTATACACACAATCTTAAATTTTATATAAATTTATACTGGTGTGCGGATTCTCAAACAATTCAAACGTAATCGTACGCTTCATCATTACCAAATTATTTGGATTTATCCAATGAGCAGTAACACAGAGGTACGAATCTGGTGAACCGTGAGGAGCCGTCCAAACACCCCAAGTTAAATTTACACCGGTTTCTAAAGCTTGGAATCTTAAAATCAATTCATTCGTTACAAGTTTCCATATTTCAATACAATCGCGTCTAAGGGAAGTATGGCTCACATGAAAATATCATGGTTGGAGAGTATATTGGATGAGTGAAGTCAATCGTTTGTTTTCGAAGTGGTCAAAAGGCAAACATTCTTGAATTATGAACTTTGCCATCGTATCCCAAATTTTAATCGCTTCATTATTCCACAATGTGGTATCTTTCGCCATTGTTGTTTGATTATGGCCCGGCCCAAATTTCACCGTAAAACATCTCTTGCATTGCGATTTATTCGTACCACTCGACATTATACACTAATCATAATTGCCCAAAATATTCATATTTCTATTTGTTTCTTTTATGCTAATAACAGTAATATTGTTTGATGAATCTCCAACACCAATGGAAGCCGAATCCATTGCTTAACTTGAGAGCTTTTTTTTTTTTTTTTTTATCTAAGAGAGCTTTTTTGTAACAACGTAAATTTCAAAACAAATTTTCACTTTTTAATAATGCAATTTCATTCATAAAAATTCCCAATTCTCAATATATCACATAACAAATCCATAAAATCACATCCCAAGATCAAATATATGAATACTCCGATAGTGTGTACTGGTCATGCCGGCGTCTTCCCGCGATCCTCACTGGTACCTGAAACACATCACACAAACACTGTAAGCATAAGGCTTAGTCAGTTTCCCAAAATACCACATACAACACATACGCCTCTCGAGGCTACTATACGACCCTCCAGTCGATGTGTCTCAGCGGGACCCTCAAGTCCTGTAGCTCGTTGGACCCTCTGGTCCGGTCATAGCTCGTTGGGCCCTGCGGCCCAGTCTGTATCGTTGGACCCTTCGGTACGGTCTATATCGTTGGACCCTCCGGTCCGGTCTATATAATCACATAGCATACATATATCACATTGAACATAATCTCATACATACACAGAGCACACAAGACCCTCGGGTCTACACATATATATACCACTCTAGGTAATGTATAGTGAGAAGACTCACCTCGGGTATCTCGGATAATCTCGCACACGAACACACTGGTCTAGCCCCCGCCTAAACTCATAAACACACTCTCAAATAAATAATGGCTCTCAGAGGCTAGATTAAATCCTCTCTACAATTCCACAGAAAGGTAAAAGACCATTTTACCCCTCCCTGACCCAAAGTCCAAAGGTTGACCAAAACCCTAAAAGTCAACGGAAGTCAACAGGAGGCAGTACGCGGCGCGTACCTTCTCTGTACACGGGGCGTACGCCGGCGAACCACAATAGGGGTCTCAACCCCTTACGATGCGCGTATTGAGAGTTACGCCCAACGTAAGTCTCAATTTCAGCCTTTCCTTGGATTTTGGTCTTAAACGGTTAAGACACTCATTCAACTTCCAGATCTGACTCTCCCTAAGCCTCTTATCCCATAAAGTCGGAACCTTTAAGCCTTTGCATGGCTGTAAAGGTCCCTACACCCTCTAACACCTTCCCTTCTTCTTCAAAAAGTCTAGATCACTTGCATGGCTCAATATTTACGTCCAAGATTGCATTTTTATGAACATACAACTCTTATAGTCCTGAAATATGATAGATCTAGGCCAATGGAGACCATGTGCTCATAAAGTCTCCACCTTGGGACCAAAAACCCTAGAAATTGGTCCAAGAAGCACACAACACAAATGGCAAGGAAAGTTTTGAGCTTTTTACCTTAAAAAGAAGCTCCAACCTCTGAAGAGCTCGGATCTACATTTGCCCACAAACTCCTAGCTTCCAAAATGGCCTCCTCTTCTCTTTCACCACCTTGAAATGACACTTGAAGCTTAGAACACCAACACACTAGCTAGAAACGAAGGAGGACTCTCTATTAGGGTTTCACTCTCAGGAATGGTGGCTGAGGATAAGGCCTTAGCATTCCTTTTATAGTGCACAAGCCACAATTTAGGGTTTACATTTGGGCTCGCTACGCCCAGCGTAACCCTGGGTACGCCCAGCGTACCTAGGCGAGTCCGTGTCCAAATTAAGCGCGCGAATACGCGCAGCGTACTCTTCAGTACGCCCAGAGTACTCACTAGCCTAACAATTCATTTAAGGGGCTTAACTTAACAACTTGGGAAAAGAAGAAGGGTTTAAGAGACACACCTAAATTCGTGATGTTCCATTTTTTGAGGTTTGGTTAAGGCTAAATATCTAATGCCTATTTATACTATGAAGGAATGGTAAATATGGCCAAAAAGGACCAAAAAACGGGCATATAATAGTTATAAAACGATTAAACGGCTATATAATCGTTAGGATAGGACAAAAAACGGGCAGATCCTCTTCCTCGAAAAATTTGTTCAAAATCGGTCCAAAACTGGTTTGGTAGACCGATTCGAAACCGGTCCTAAAGTTCAGAAATGAGAATTACTTCAAACTAGCGGTTCGGTTCTGCATCAGATGGGTTCTAGCTTGGACCGATTCAGGGGAGAACCGATTTTTGGTTCGGACAACGGTTCGGATCGTGAACCGGTTTTTTAGTGCACGTCAGGGCTGAGGGTGGGTTTTTCACTTTTTTCACCGGCATAAGGCTAAACGGTATGGGGGTTTCTTACGCGTCAAAAGCCGACGTGACAGACTTTACCACATGTGAACACTGGTCCACGGGAGCGTAATTATATTGTGGAGTGAAGCTATTCATGGATGATCACGGAGGCTGTGATTGGTTGAAACCATATGTTTCTCCTTCTCGTCCTTCTTGTAAGCTTTCTTTCTTCGTATCCATCTCGTTCTCCCGCTCTCTTATCGAGTTCTTTCTGGTCTTTTTTGGTTAGCGCCCGCAAGGGGGAGAGGTTTTAGGGTTTGGTGTGTCGAATGAAATAACGCTCAAGAAAATCCAATGCCCAAATTTTGGTTTTTGGCATAAAAGGCCCCTAAGTCACATTCTTTTACATTAGTATTATTAAATTTCAAGATGACAAATTTAATAGAATAATAAATCTGAATGGTTTTAATAGATTAATTTAATTTTTGGTAAAATAAAAAGTGATAATTAGACCTATAATTTTTTTTAGTGATTTGAAAACAATTATATAATTTTTAAATGTTTATTAGTAAAATGTTTTTTTTATTTTAAAAATTATGTTTTTCATTAGTAAAATATTTATTTAAGTTTAAAATTATGTTTTCTTATTAAATTTAATGTAAAAAAATTCAAATGGTATGGAGTGGTAACCATTTACACGGGTTAGTGATGTGATATTAATAATATAGTGAATATGATGTGGCGTCACTTTTCTAATGAATATGTAATGATCATACCCATTTATCTAAGTGCATAACTTTCTTTTTGTTATAAACTATAAAGTTTATTACACAAATGGTCCATATAATTTGGGGTGATTTACATATTTGGTTTTTAACATTTTTTGAACTCATGGTTTGGTTTTATTTCGCATTGCAAGGTCAAAATGAGAGTTTTTGACCAAAACTTCCAAGCATGATACTAAAACCCAAAATAAATCCATATCCAAAGCAGCAAAGGCCATAAATGGCCTAGAGATTCATAAAGTTGCAAACTTTATGAAATCTCACCACCCAAAAATCAAGGACATGAAGATTTAGGGACAAAATAGCAAGATCTAGCTTACTAGCCATGCAAAGTATAAAGATTTGATTTTGAGGACTTGTAAGAGTCTAAGAATGTGCTCAAGGTAGATGAGAAGATTTGCTTGCTGGAGGAGGGGGATTAGGGTTTAGCACGCAAAACAAGGTTTAACAAAGAGGAGGGGGATTAGGGTTTAGCACAAACTCAGAGGGGCTGACGAACGTTGAGAGTGAGTGAACCCTAGCCTCATCATTCCTTTAAATAGGGAGCAGAACCTGGAAATAGGGTTTTGTCATTTGCCAGCAACCACGTTGTGGCGACCTTAAATAAGCCAATGATTTTCTTGAAGCGCCACGTTGTGGCACCTTCCCCCATGCCGTGGCGACCTTACATGCTTAAATATTGGAAATTGAATTACCTTGGGATCCAGATGTTACAAGAGGTTGAGGATGCGGATAAATGGTGGTCGTTGGATGTCACACCCCCGAATCAGATGGCGGAAACGCCCGAGGGCTCGCGTGACTTAAATTTAAATATCATCACAATGTATATACATGAAACATAACATAAACATAACCATGCATCAATATATTACAACTGACATTGTTCACATCAAGTACATTGTCTAAATATTACATTTCCACAGCAAATTGTTTGAGAGTTTTTCAAAACATAACATCCTAATACACTTGGTATTGTTCTTCAGTTTACCTGTTACCTGAGAATACAAGTTATTTTGAAAACGTCAACATATGGATGTTGGTTAGTTCATAAGCAGGTTTGATATGAAAATGTTTTGTGTAGTTTATAAAAAAAACCAGAAAATCCGATATTTTCTGAAACGGCAATTGTTTATACAAAAAGTGTGAAGATCCATAGGTTTATGCATGAATGATTTCAGAACGTGTATAAATGAGAGGTTTTGCATTATATTTATTGAAAGTACAAGTGATTAATGTTGATTTCCCCCGAAAAACCCGATGTTTTCCGATTAGTAGTATGATCGTTTTGTATTATTATATCATCACAATGACTAAATATGATTTCCGTTGATTACTTAGATGGTATTGGATTTTTATGTGAGTCATTATAACCATGCATGATAATGACTAGTTCGTTTGTCTTGACATTCTAGTGAACGCCAAAATTGATCTTAAGATTTTGTCACCCTAGACTGGTCGAGTCTAACTATAGCGAACAACTGAGGTGTGGGGAGTCACCACCGTATAGATCTATACACAAACTCTCGCTCTCCCTCCAGGAGACTTTGATTATAACTACAGACTACGACCGACACTTAAAGGTGTCGTCCGTTATTAATCACTTAATCCAAACGAATTTGATTACCCTTGATTAACGACCTGATTTTTGTTTACTTAAATAGAAGGTAAGCCTAACAGACGAGGAGAAGAGGACTGCGAGGTTCCACTAATTTCGTGTGTTATCTCTCTCTCTCTCTCTCTATATATATATATATATATATATATATATATATATATATATATATATATATATATATATATATATATATATATATATAGAGAGAGAGAGAGAGAGATAGGTTCAAATGTTTCTCACATTTATTGTATGCTAGAATGCACCAATAGGAATTTAGTATTAATTATATGTATATTAAATGCTATCCATACTTATAACTCATTTTTATGGAAACCAATTAAATTCGTGATTAATGTCAACAACAATATTCTTTTAGAATGAATTCATATGTAAAAAAATGAGAATGTATTCCAGCAGAATGAGAGTGTATTCTACTAAAATACACTCTCGTTCTTCATATTTCATGCAATTTTATTGTATTTTATGTGAATGAGTCCTGAAACAAAATTAGAACTCATATATAAAAATGTAGATGCAAATTCATTCTGAAAGAATGTTATTGCTGACATTAATAACGGATTTAATTAGTTTCCATAAAGAAAGAATTATAATTATGGATATCATTTAATATACATATAATTATGGAAATCATTTAATATCTATATTTATTTAATTAAATAATTATTTAATTTACTAAATTACTATTGGTGCATTTTAGAACACAATAAATGTAAGAAACAAAATAACCTAGTCCTATATATATATATATATATATATATATATATATATATATATATATATATATATATATATATATATATAGGGTTAGGATTAAATGTGAATCATAACTATTGTGTGAATGTGTGACCAAATCTAGACCACTAGATTAAAAGAATAAATGGTTGTGATTTTAAGGTACATATTGTTAACATAGACTAGCATGTATTGGATAATTATACATAATTAATTGTAACGGCAAAAATGAAATATTGTAAAGAGAGAATTTAAGATTTGTTTACATTTTAGGAAACTATATAGAATTAATTAATAAAAGTTAAACCAAATATAACATCTTATTCGATAAATTTAAAATAAATCTGACTTTTTGAGAATACGGCTTCATTCAACAAATATGAACTTGTATTTTGATTCTTTCATTCTTAAAGAATTTTCATTCTTTCATTTGTAAAGAAGACGATTGCATTTAGTAGTTTTTTTATTCATTCATTCTTAAAAAATACTATTTGTTGAGAAGTAATATTTTTAAAGAATACACCCCATACATCCATCAATAACATATCATTCTCACTCCACACTCCATTCTTGCAGCATTAAAAACAAATTATAAATCAATATTATAGATGTGCAAAAGAAAAAGAAACTAAACATATTTTACAAGAATGTGATTAGATTCTTAAATAATATACAAAAAAATACCACACTGAGAAACAAAATCCCTAAAATTATTATTTTAATTCTTGAATTCCTTTTGTTTTTTTTCTTACTTATGTAAAGGCAAAATGGTTTAGGCTCATGTAACTTTTATCAATTGAGTTAGTGAAATATAAAAATCTTTTTTTATATAAACAATTAATAAAGGAAAAAAATATATATGAGACATACTTGATAATTATCGTATGAGTTTTAACCATGAGTATCATTTTTCCGATTGAATATTGATTTTCATATAAATAATGAAGGACTTTATTTCGCTTGTTAATATGTAACCGACTTCCTCATTTAAGGGGAAATTAAATGTTTTAATTATTTTCTATAGTTAACTATATCCATATTAATTAATATTTTATTTTTTTCTTAAATTGTGATTGGTCCTTACATTCACACAATATTTGTTGGATGTATATGAACCTAACTCTCTCTCTCTCTCTCTCTCTCTCTATATATATATATATATATATATATATATATATATATATATATATATATATATATATATATATATATATATGATTTATCATCTATCAATCACTTAACCAATAAAAACTTCAAAGCTTAAAATATAAGAATATAATTTCACACCATATATTTTTGTTTTACTTAAGTCAAAAACTATAAGTCTCATATGTTGACATTAACTCAAAATTGCACAACTTTCCTCTATCTATCTAATCCCATTTTAAATGCGCCTACTACAAATATAAGAAAAAGTACACCCTTTACCCTACTCACCCCCATTGGACTTTTGAGGACTTCCCAATTCTTCCCATCACAAAATTTTTGAAATTGTTGACTTCTAATAGTGATGGTGACTTTGACTTTGACTTTTCCTTTTCAACCCTTGCCCCAAATTCCACCTCATTTAGACCAACCCTCTTCTTGAACCCAAACCCATAATCCGGCCTTTGTTTTGGTGCACTATGGGACCTCACCTTAGCCCTAAAAGACTTGGTGTTAGCCATGTAACCAGGGTGGCTCGCAAATGAGTCATCTTTTGAAACCTTGTCATAGACCGAATCATAAATGTTTGGCCCACACGAATATGAAAAACGAGGGGTGTTATGTGTTGTTGAGAAGCCATAGTCGAATACATGATGGTTTGGTAAACTAGGTGTCGAAAGATGATGAGGGTTGCTAAAATTTGGGGTTTGGGCCCCCGAGTCTGGACCCCAAGCCCATGTCTTGGCCTGATATTCTGGATCAAACTCTATTGGGCTGGGCCTCCCATGTGCTTGAAAGGAAGTTGAAATCCTTCTGCTTCTTGCCTCATTAGCCCTCTTCTGTAAATTAACAAGAATTTTTTTCATAAATAAACACACACAAAGTGAAATTGACGAATTGGGTTGCTTACAGTTGATCTTCTTGAGTGAAATTTATCATCTTGAAGACGAAATCTGTGTGCACAAACAGTGGATTGTGCTCTGCATAATGCCTCCATGCCATGTAGAGTCTCTGCCGCTTCTTTCCTCACTAAATAACCTCTCACAACTGCTTGAAGCTTCACTAGCGATTTCAATGCCTTCAATGCTTTCCTCGACTGTTAAATCCACATAATTTGAATCCATTTATTGGAATTCGAATTGGGTTTTTAAGTTTTTGATTATATGTCGATTGATGTAAAAGTAAATGAATAGAAGTTGAGAATTACCAGGTACCCACGAAACAGAGCTTGGATTTTAATGGCGGCAGAGTTCTCCCTGACGGTGACGCGATTATAACTTGTTAGTCTGACGAAGGCGACGGCGGCCTGGGCTGCAGCCACGGCGGCGTCTGCGGCTGCGGCGGTGGCGGCAGCTACTGCAATTGCATGTTTGTTTTGCTCCATGGAATTGTTGCTGTATAGTGGTTTCAGAAAGGGAGGCTCTGGTGGAGAAGTGGAGGAATCGCGACGTGATCGACCGATGCATGAGGTAGTCTTGTCTCTCCGGCTACCGGAATTTGATTGGTCGTTTTCTTTTTTGAAACTGAACAGCCCCTTCAACCACCTCATCGCTTTCCCCATTTTCTTCCTCAAATGTCAAAATGAGACTGACTTTATGTGAGAGAGAGTGTGTGTGTATAACTGCTAACAGTTTTTAAACATAACTATTAAGAGGGAAAAGTCGACAAGAGAGTTATATATACACAATTACAATATGTATGGGTATATAATGTGTGTATACAAATTTTCGAAAGAGAGGGCAATTTTTTTATAATAACTTTTATGGAGGAAAAATGTTTTTAAAGAGTCAAAAAATATAATTCTAAAATATTAAAATATAATATTTTTTCAAAAAAAATATTTTTTAATTAATTAAATTTTTTTTGGACAACTAGGACAGGCGGTGTGTATATATATGGAGAAATTCTAAGAGATAAATAAAATGGCTCAAAAGGGGGGAAAATATATTTGATGAAAAAGTTGCAAGGAAAATATGTAAAATTATACTTACCATTTATCTAATGAAAATATTTATTTTAGTATTGAAGTATTTAATAGTATTAATAATTAAATACGAATCAAAGAATAAGAATCATGTGAAAGAATCAACATAAATCATTATAATCATTAATAAACAATCAGATAATTAAATTTCTATCTTGAATCATATATTAATTATAAACATCCCCTCTAATAAATAAATGTTTTTTTTTGTTAATTGTTAAATTCTTAAGAGTTTTTGGCAAATGTAATTCTATAGTTTTTTTTTTTTTTAATAAATTGATTTCACATGTCATTTTGTAGTTGCTTTGTATTAAATGAGATTAATTAATTAATTAATTAATGTATTTAATCTATTAATTTTGAAAATATAAATGCTATATATATATATATATATATATATATATATATATATATATATATATATATATATATATATATATATATATATATATATGTTTCTTTCCTATGATATTATAAATACACATCCAATTTTGATTGTGTCACCCCAATTCTAAGTTAATCGTATATATTTTTCAAAATAATATCATGTTGCTTATATGGTATTACAATTTACCTATACCAAACTTACATCAATTTCTTAATATGGTATTACAATTTACCTATACCAAACTTACATCAATTTCTTAACACATATTGATTGACTGCTTCAAAATCAAACTTTAACTTAAATTATAGAAGTCATTTTATATGGATCAAAAATCATTTTAAGTTTAAGTTCAACCTCTTAAATAATTTTGATAGAAAAAAAATACATTACAATCCGAAACAAATTGAAAGTAACTATCTATAATTGATAAATTCAATGTAATTCATTATAATTGATTTTGATTTAATATCATTTTTAGTTTTTTTAGCAATTAAACTTTTATTTTAAACAATCTGTATAGTATACTGGTCTCACACCTAGTTAATTATAAACAGTTGTTAATAATTAATCTTACTGAAATAAATTTGTCCATTAAACATTTTTTTAAATATATATTATTTATGTAATACAACTTACATAAACGTTATATTTATCATTATTTTCAAAATCGGTTTTTTAATTAAATCGATATGGTGACTGATTCACGGTTTAACCGGTTCGATCGTCGGTTCAACCGGTTTCTATAATTTTCATATTTTTTCGTATTTTTCTACACAAATATAGACATCCACAAATTTAAAAATAAAAAATACACATAAATACAAGATGAAGATCAACCAAAATAAATTAAACTCATAACCATTAGTTTTACATCAATTCTCCTACATCAAAAATAAAATAAAATATAATACAAGAACAAAATATTATTTTAAATGAATACAAACACATTAAAAAATTTTATAACATTTACCATGTGTTTTTATTCAAAAATATCTAAATAGATTTGGAAAAAAAAAGTTTGTTATGAAAATGATTTTCATGTGTTTTTATTTAGTTTAACTGGTTCAACCGGGTTTTTATAAAAATCAAGTTTAAAAATAAACATAACATCGGTGTTGGTTGAACCGCTCCCTTCTCCGGTTTTTTGTCCAACCGGTTTGACTAACCGGTTCAAACTGGTTTTTAAAATCTTGATATTTATTTTTAAAATGAAAAACAAATATATATTTTTCTTGTTTTTTTTTTAATTTCTAATTTACAATAATGCGTCAGGTTTAAGGGTAAAGAATACTCACTTGGGGTTGACAGACAGTAACTATGCATGAATTATTGATGGACAACACAAGTGCAATTTCACTTCATTTGATTTTCTAATAGTTTGATCAATGAAAAAAATTATATATTATTCTAAAATATGATTATAGATAACTATATAATATTATTAATATGAATAATCAAGGCTTTGTTTTTCACATTCGAGTTTACATTTTCTTTTATATCTTTAGAGGATTAAAGTAAATAATCTTAAAATTTAACTGAAAAGCAATAAATAAAATACTTGATATAAATTTTGTCCTTTACTCGTGGTACGACGGTTATATTTCAAAGATAATGATGAACTACCATCCCATTAAATGGATACAGATATTGATTAGATGGCATTATAATGTATTTCTTTTCTATATTTGTACGAAATTTGAAATTTAAAGCTTAATGCCATTAAATGGACAAAGATATTGATTAGATGGCATTATAATGTATTTCTTTTTTATATTTGTACGAAATTTGAAATTTAAAGCTTAAAAGTTTGTTATAACTATATACGGGCAACACTCAACAGATAAATTAATAGCTGTAAAGACGCATATATTATATTGTAGTTATAGATCATTGTATCTAAACAACCAATAATGATAATTAAATAAGACAACGATTAATTAATATTTTCCGAAATCATGTGAACAATCTCAATGCATTCTCTATAATTGTTATACTCCCATAACATTAACATATTATCTAGAGCAAATTACAATTTGTCACCTATGGTATACACAAATCTACATGTATAGTCTTAGTTTGGGAAATTTACACCATTGGTCCTCATGGTTGGAAAATCCTCCAATTTTAGTATATATCTCAGTTGTCGTTTGTCATTTCGTTAAGCACGTATGAATCGACTAAAATTCTCATGTACCACCACCACCACTATCTCTTTCCTCATTGACACCACAACTACCTACCTACCACCATATAAGACCAACCTCACTACCTACTTGATGGGTTTTGAGCATTACATCAATCCTATGGTGCAAATGCAAACCCTAAAGCTTTGGATCTAGTTTATCAAGATGTACATGCAATAATCATCCAAAGCTCATAAACCCTAGATCTAGTATACTATAATCGAAATTAACAAATGATTAGGGTTTAGATCTTACCTTGATTGTTATGTAGCAATAACAATCACAAAACTTCTTGATCTTGACTTCTAAAAGTTTAGTGCCTCAAATGTTGCACCTCTAATGGAGTCACAAACATCATAAGCAACAAGATGAACAAGGAGAGAGGGAAGAGGCACCAAAAACGTCCTAGGGTTTCTCTTAGAAGGTTAGGGACGTTTTTGGCTTGCCCAAGGCCCAAGGGTTCCTTTTATACTTAGGCTTCTAGGGTTACCAACTACGAAACCCTAATCCAACTGCTTAATCCTTAAGTAGCCCAAAGACCCTTCTAGAAGGCCTTTGGACGATTTCTATATGGACCTCCATATAGAATTCGTCCATGCTTCCTTTATGGATCCTAAGCCCAACTTTGTAACTATCTTATAATTATAGTCAGAGTACCCTTTATTTAATTAATCTCTTTTAGCTACAAAGTTAATTCTTAATTAATTATTGACTAATATTAATTAAACAATATGATTTGTTCATTAATATATTAATAAATCATAATTAAATCCTCTTTCTCCTTAATTCATCCTATCAGTTGCTAAGGTGAAGGCAACACAAAAAGGTCATGCTCATAATCCAGTCAAGTACATACCAAAATAGTTATGGGCGTAGACACCTAATCCAACAGTCTCCCACTTGGATAAGTCTAATAACTATTTTGCAAATACGACTTCAGAACCTGATTAGTAATCGTAGCTTTCAAAAGCCGCTGTCAACTCTGATCTTATTAGTAACACGTCCTTTAGATAAAGGATCACATATTCCTCCATTCTGGATATCGTATGAACTGAGACATGGATTTAATCATACTCTTTGTTCATATGTTGTTTCCCGATTTCCGATTTATAACGACTGACAACAGACTACAATTGAAAACATCAACTTAGTCCAGGCTTTGCCAAGAGCTTAGGGTGTCATCACTAAATCATCGAGGGGCCCATAAATATCGCTTTTATCCCTCTTAAGGTAAAAGGAACGGATAAACTTCGACTCAAATGCTCGCTTGTTCCTACTCATCAAATCACACACAACAATATGTTTTATAACACCAAGTTACTGGTGCGTTTACATATTATCAATGTGCAACCGACTTGTAAATTACAACTCACATGTCTCGGTTTCAAGAATATAAGATATTATTGTCTCACTAATCACTCTGATAAAATCCATGAAGTGATTTAAGTGAGCGTGGGTTTAATCCAATACTCAAATCTTATTTCATAAGTACTCATGAACGTTGCAAAAGACTTTTGCTATGTCTAATACAGTTTAGACAATCTACAAGCCAATTCATGACAATCTTCTTTCATACCTACTTCCAAAGTATGAGCGACTATGGATGGTTTGCATAAGACAAAACTGTAAGATTGATCCCTGTGGTATTCAAAAAACTTTGGATGGGGTCCAAAAACGTTTCCACTAGCATAGAAGGTCCAAAATCAAAGTTTTTATGTGTTTTTAGTCCATAGTAAACTTGAAATTACATTTTTACCCTTTTAAATTCTTTTCTTCTTTTTTTATTTTTAATGTCTTGTTAATTTAAAAATAAAAGAAAAAGAAAAAGAAAAAGCAATGCTCTCTCTCTCTCTCTCTCTCTCCCGCCCCCCCCCCCTCTCTCTCTCTCTCTCTCTCTCTATATATATATATATATAGACGATATACTCCTGATTTCAAAGATTATTTATATCACTCTTCAAATCCCTAAATTCATTTTACTCTCGTTGAAGCCCATTTACTTCCATTCCCTAAAATCTGCACGTGTTTCGCTTCACCATTTTTTGATCTGTAGTACACCGCTGCAGGCGGTGGCGATGACTTTTCATCTCCGGTGCTCAACCTTCCCGATCAAAAGAAAGGACATTCATTTGGAATTCGGGCTCTGACTATTACCTCACCTCCCCTGCATCAACAACGGTACGAAAATTTTATTTACATCGATCAATACAAATAACTAGAGGGTTCTTATCTTCCAACTGTTTATCCTTATTCTACGGCTAATTGATGAAAAGAGTGAAGAAAGAGCAACTACTAATCTCCATTACCAGAGTGTACCAAAAGTGGTGGAGAAACAAGATGAATTGGTGGAGTATGAGGTTCATGTGGTGGATAAAGAAGTTGTTGACAATCAACAAACCCTTTTCTGATTCAAACATAGAGATCCAATTTAAACCATTCTTTGATTCAAACATAGAGATCCAATTTCACTGTAGTTACTCGATCAAATGAAGATCTATTCAAAATAGGAATCAAATGATTTAGCTTCAAAGTTGAAAGAATGGGGAATGGAATGATGTAAGAAGAAATGAACATGACTGATTACTTAGTAAAGTTGCAACCCACGAACCTAAAGTATGGTTGATGCCTACCAAGTGTTTGATCTTTTGTCTAAATGCTCTTTCCATTTTGTTACATTTCTAGTCACCTGGAAGCTCCCAGGGATCGAACATGTAGAGTTGAATTTCAGTAATGTGTGTCGGTGTATTTTAATAGGTATGTTCATGAGTGCTTGTATGTGTCATGTGTCCGGAGAAGATGTGTGGATATGAAATTTTGATTAAGAAAAAAGAGATGAAGAAGATGAAGTGTTCTTGGGTGAAAAGAAAAAGAATGTGGGTATACGGTGGAGAGAGAGAGAGAGAGAGAGA
Source organism: Lactuca serriola (assembly GCF_051521515.1). Taxonomy (NCBI): domain Eukaryota; kingdom Viridiplantae; phylum Streptophyta; class Magnoliopsida; order Asterales; family Asteraceae; genus Lactuca; species Lactuca serriola. Next base: position 297,076,588 of record NC_136412.1, read on the forward strand.
GAGAGATAAGGGGGGGGGGGTAACGGTAGGGGTGGAGTAGGGTCTATCTTTTTTGTTTTTTTATTTTTATTTCATAAAGTATTAAAGTAAATAAGAAAGGAAATACAAAATTGAAATTAAAAGGGTAAATCGGTAATTTCAATTTTTTTTGGACCAAAAACCTAGAAAAACCTTGATTTTGGACCTTTGGTGCAAGCCGAAAACTTTTTGGACCCCATACAAAGATTTTTGCAAATCACAAGGACCAAATTTGCAGTTTTGTCTTTGAATAATCTTATTATTCGGGAAGTCAAAACATGCAAAGTGAAACATAAAAATAATACTAATCCTATATGGCCCCAAACTTTTGAGTATAAATAAAACACCTTTATTTAATCACCATATTGATTACTCATTATTCATTGTATAATGTTTCGGATAATCAACTTATTACTTGAATTATAACAACAGTTGTCCCATGCTCCAAGCATGCACACTCTGTTTTCCTATGGTCCTTACATTGTGAAATAGATAAAATGAACACATTTCCAATGATGCTCATTTCACAACTTCAAATCCTTATCATAAGTGCAAGAATACCAAATTCTTGACACTAGTAGAATATGTTAGATTCTAACATTTTATGCAATGATCCTTTCGTAATGTCACAACACCAAAGTCACCAAGACTTTGCCAATGAAATTATAAAATGCTATATTGGAGATTGTTCCAAAACAATTCCATAGATTTGAAGTCTCACATTCAAAGTACATTCCGTTGAACATCCTTCTTGCATAAAAGTTTCTAATCTAGACATAAATTCTTAATTTCCAACTCCCAATATGGAAACATTTCCATATTTTCCATATGACAACTCATTTTAAATAGAATCCTATCTATTCATAATAATGTCGATATGGTCCATCCATTACAATACTTCCAACTGCCCATAAGTGACCAATCCTTGGCGAATCTTAGATTGTCCTTGACAGTTGTTTAATTATTGGAAAATTTAGAACGGTCGAATATTACAACATCTACAATCGATCCTATACCAGAAGTCTATGGGACTCGATTCATGAAAAACGTGATACTTTACCAGTTTCTTGCTATAATATTGCCATATATAGAATTCTTTTAAGTTGAAATATTTCAACATAACATCCATATATGTCCTTTGACTAAATTTGATTAAAATTTCTCCATCTAAGCTTTTCGATTTGAAATGAAGTTTAATATTCTCTCCCTTAATTATAGCAAAACAACCTTTCAACCCCTGCAACTTTGCAAATAGAAACTTTGTTTTCTATAATTAATATTGTTAACTTGCAACATAATGATTATACTCCCACTAACATGATAATTCAGTCCTTACCAGCATAACACTTATGCTCACACTAGCTTTAACATGTATTTAGAAATTAACTGGACTTTTAGAAATCAATACTTATTAACTTTCTTGCCAAAGTTCATATTTCTAATACAATATGCTTCGATAAGCCTTTATCTAAGCTTCTCAAACTCATACACCTTTCCTTAGATAGCTCATATGTGTCTAAAGCATTTTAGAACTTATAGCAATAAGTCTTAAATGTTCAAACTAATTGCCAGATCTCACAATTCGAACTATGAAGAGGGATGTCGTAATCATAATTGAATTTGAGAACGCAAACATCACAATTGCTATCTCCTTAAAATATCTCTTAGTGAAAGCGTTTCCTCACAATCATTTTCATGAAGGAGAGAAACCTTATGACACTTAGATTTTATGGTGTATGTGTTCCTATCCATGTGGATTTTCCATAACCATAATCACAAGACAAGGTTTGTGACAAATCCAAACTCATATAGACTGAACTTGTTCACTCTTAATTTCTTGCCTCATGGCAGCACAAGTGCCCACCATTGCTTCCAAGTTGTTAAGCAACTCACCTGTACAGATCAATGGACTTTTATTAATCAAGGTGCTTTGCCTCTATGCATTCAAATGAGAACTCATAGAACTCACATGCATAGTTAACTTAACTGGAATGGCATAGAAAACAAGAATATGTCAACTAGAGATTGATCAATTCTTGAAGCTTTTCAAGATCATTAAGACTCCCACTGGCCTCTTGACATATAAGATTCCCTTTTCAAGAAACATTTATTGACAAAAAATACTCAAGAGTTAATGCTGATTCTTATCAAGACAACACTTCATAAAATTGGTCTTAGTCAGTCTTTGTCTTATCCAATACATCACAACTTACCAATTTCAAATGTGCAGGAATAAGAAAACCTTTCCTACCTCACACTTGATGAGTGTTTTAAACTTACTAAAGGCGTGTCACTCAATATCAAAATCTTGGAGTACGATTCTAAGACTTGATTTTGGAACGAAGTATGATTCACCTTTTGCTTTTAACACTTCAACAATTCCTGATTCCTCTTCTTAACCATACTAGTGCAATAAAATTTACTTAGATGATCAATTGTGATATGGTTTCATAATCAATGAGGCGATGATAAAACATGATACTAAAGTACTCTCCCATATTTTCATATTGGAGAAACTTTTATCTTTCTGACCAATTGATTCTTCTTATTCGGTCTGCCATTCATTGAAACTTTTCAATGATTCAGAATTACACTTAATCTTGTAAGCATAACCACATTTACTAGACTTTTAGTAAATCATGACGGATAATCTTATTGTTATTTGTGGAGGACTTGACCAGTGCACAACATTGTGTACCAGATCTCCTAGTCTTTCACTTGACTCACATACCTATGTGAACAAGGAATTAGTCTTAATTTCCTAATTACCAAGATTTCCATACATCACATGACTCAAATCATATGATTCCAAGCTTCTTTCCAATTGAAACTTGGGTGATGAGAATCTTTCCTTACTTAGAAAATTACAACACTACCATAAATAACATAACTAAGAATCACATCCACTTAATATTGCTTATAATAGAAACGCACAAGCATCAGTTTTCACAAATGACATTGCAAGGAGATAGAAATAAGACAAAACTCAAAATTTATTTTATTTATAAAAAGGCGCGGAAAAAAACTTGTCCTTACAACGCAAATTCAAATGAAAACTATGTTATCACATATTCCTAAGCAATCTATCATAACTCCAAGCAGCAGCTCAAAAATCCGATCATTGAATCATGCGATCAAAATCCATTTCTTCGCAATCAGACTCAGCTCACTTCTTCCTTCAAGCTTCCTTTCCTTTCTTCGATCCTACAACTTATCAAAATGAAATCTTATCACATCATGTATTAAGAATCTAAAATAGAAAACTTAATAGAGTTAGATAGTGGATTTTACCTGGTGCAGAGTCATACATCTTGACTCTCCCATCTTCATGATCTCTCAGGTAGACACGGCAACTTCAAAACCAATGCCCCTTCTTTTGGCAATAGAAATATATGGATTCTTATGGAATGGTACATGAGACTATCTCAGACTCAACCTTTCTCTTGCGTATAGAAAACTTTTATGGACTTCTGATGTTGCCATTTCTCATAGAAGGTTGGGATATTGATTTACCAGACAAATTTGCTTGACCAGTGCGCCAAATCATCGTTGATTCAGTAACAATAATCAAATAAGTCAAATCAATGAGGGTCACGTCGTGGTATGTCATATAGTACTCTCTTATAACTCAATATATGATTCGGGAAGTGACTGAAGAACCAAGTCAACAACCAATTTCCTTAAGACATCGACACCCAACATTCCCAATCTATCAATATGCAACTTCATATCCAAGACATGAGCACATACAGACTTTCCATCTTTTTGTCTTTTTGCCAATATGGCTTGAGTGACCTTGAACTTTTCAAGTCTTTGAACATGTGGGTCAGGGAGAATTATTGGAGGAGGTGGAGGAAGTGAAGCATGATTTTCATTTCCACAATCCAATCGTGGAACATCATCTTCAAGCGGAAAACTTTTTCCAATGGATTCAGGAAGACCATAGCTGTTAGATTTTGACATCTACAAAACGGGAGAAATTCAAGTTAGTTGATAAAATCCTCAATATAGCACCCAAATGACATATTGATGCTAGGATCCAACATAATATTCTACAATTTGGAAGAGTGATGCCATAATCCAAATTGCAGAACATTTAAAGGTAGGTAAATGACGATTTACCAATTCCCACAATGAAAAACGAAAATTGAAAATTAGGTTTTAAATGAACTGAAATTCCTAGATCCTTTGAGATTCATTGAACTTTTCAATGGCGTGTTTAAATCTCGATTATGCCCTTCAAGTTTGTGACTGGGATATCGAGGATCACAAACAAGGTGTTGACAGCTATGCAAATTAGATTGGTACTCTCGAGGATGTCATCACCTAATCAATGTGTCGGTTAACCACACACGCTCCATTGATCTATGATAATCTACAAGCTATCATTGCCATCCTTCATTGGTCCCATGTTAGTGTGAAGGTTAACCACACACGCTCCACTAACGACCAACAAGGTGTAATGTGCAATTTCATGGATTAGCTCAAATTCCACATTTTTCATAAAGTAACTAAGATTTGGGAATTTGTAAAAGCATTTAGTTACTACGTATTTCATTATACTTATAATGGAAGGTTGTGTCATATCCTACTCATTCGGCTAACGACCCTCCACTAGTCAAGAGTGCAGTGGGTAAGAGTAGATACCCAATAGCGGTCATTTTGCAAGCCGCTTCCTTAAATACCCCTTATAGACCAACTTCATGAATGAGGCCTACTAACAGTAAGACTGACTCTTTACTTATATATATACACAATATATTAGACTTTTAATTTTATATAGTATAAGGTGTATTTTACACTTTTAAAATACTATGTGCTCTAAGTTAACAAAATTATACTTTTAATTTAATTAAATACAAACCATATCATTATGGATTTATTAACTCTCATTTAAATATACACTTAATTAATTTAATAAAACCATAAGGGTGTAATTTGAGTTTTTCAAAATACTAGGGTTTAGAATTTAATATTTTCAAAATTAATACCTTTTAATTAAATGTTAAATTCCAAAACTTGAGGACAAATTTTGAAACTTTTCAAAACTTTAGGGATTAGAATTTAAATATTTCAAAATTAAACTTTTAATAAAAAATTTAAATTCCAAAACTTGAGGGCATGTTTTGAGACTTTTCATAACTTCCTAGATCAAACTACAAATAATTCAATTAATCAAATAATTAGTGATTATCTAAATTTAACCTAATTCAATTTCCTTACAAGATAATTCAAATCAAGACTACAAATAATTAATCTTTATCTTATAAAACAAGTAATTATCTTATAAAACAAGACTACAAGTAATTAATCTACTATTTGGATTAGGATAATCAATACCATAATGAAAAAATCGGATTTATTTGGAAAAACAATTTATGGTAATTATCCAAATTAAAATATGACAAAATTTTCGATATTAACTATCAGAACTGAGCTCACGTCTCACATCGTGAGCCTAGTCAGAACCCAAAAAACGAAAATTTTTCATCTTTGAATCATCAAACATAGCATCAAATACATTAGATAAACAACCTAGGGTCTGATACCACTGATGGGTTTTGAGCATTACATCAATCTTATGGTGCACATGCAAACCCTAAAGCTTTGGATCTAGTTTATCAAGATGTACATGCAATAATCATCCAAAGCTCATAAACCCTAGATCTAGCATACTATAATCGAAATTAACATATGATTAGGGTTTAGATCTTACCTTGATTGTTATGTAGCAATAACAATCACAAAACTTCTTGATCTTGACTTCTGAAAGCTTAGTGCCTCAAATGTTGCACCTCTAATGGAGTCACAAACACCATAAGCAAACAAGATGAACAAGGAGAGAGGGAAGAGGCACCAAAAACGTCTTGGGGTTTCTCTTAGAAGGTTAGGGGGGTTTTTGGCTTGCCTAAGGGTTCCTTTGATACTTAGGCTTCTATGGTTACCAACTACGAAACTCTAATCTAGCTGCTTAATCCTTAAGCAGCCCAAAGACCCTTATAGAAGGCCCTTGGACGATTTCTATATGGACCTCCATATAGAATTCGTCCATGCTTCCTTTATGGATCCTAAGCCCAACTGCGTAACTATCTTATAATTACAGTATCAGTACCCTTTATTTAATTAATCTCTTTTAGCCACAAATTTAATTCTTAATTACTTTTTTATTAATATTAATTAAACAATATGATTTTTCCTTTAATATATTATTCTTATAATATATTAATAAATCATAATTAAATCCTCTTTCTCCTTAATTCATCCTATCAATTGTTATGGTGAAGGCAACCCAAAAGGACCATACTCATAATCGGGTCAAGTACATACCATAATAGTTATGGTCTTAGACACCTAATCCAACATTACTGCCAGCCACCATCCAAACCCACCACCCACCATCAGTATCCACCTAACCCCACCACCACCAACAAAATTGTTCCCAATTTTTAACAAGTGAGGAGAAAGATAGAGTAGATCTAATGTGTCCCAACATCGTAAGATAGAAAGGGGGATTCGATGGTGATAGGGACACCACAGATGAGGCTGGATTTGTCGTTGTGGTATAGATCTGGCGAGGCGGACATGTTGGCGACGTGGTGGTAATTGGAAGTGGAGTTGTAGGTGTGTCGACGTCACTAAAGAGGAGTGAACCTTGATAGAAGCGTTTTCAAGAAGACTGGAGATGCTAATCCAAGGAGAGGGGATGAGAGAAGAGATGAGATTTGAGACAGGAGGATGGGATAAATAAGTTATCTGTTCTTAATTTAACGTTTGGAACAACTTACTTATACGGTCTCTCTAGCTTACATATTTTACAGATTTGGTCCATAGGCAAAATGATATTTTCATGTGACATATGATGGGTTTTGAGCATTCTAACACTTCCTAAGTGTACATGCAACCCTAATAAACCTTGGATCTATGTTTGTCTAAGATACATGCAAATAATTATTTTTCCAAGGCTTATATCCTAACTAGCATGGCATGGGGAACTTGAATCAAATAAAGCTAGTAGAAACACTTACCTTGTAGTTGTAGTTGATTCCTTGGAGTTTTAGAGCCTAGCACCAATAATGTGGATGCCTCAAATGAAAGTCACAAATCACCACAAACTTGGAACTTTGAGAGAAGAGTCACACTTCTCTTGAAATCGGCCCTCACCTCAACATGTGTCAACTAGTGTGATTTCAAGAGCCAAAGCCTCCTTTATATAGTGTGGTGGATTAGGGTTACATCCATGTAAACCCTAATACCCATGTCTCTTCATTTCCATGAGATCCATGGGTTAAAGCTCCATGGAGTATCCATGGACTTCTCCATCCAAGCCTAGCCCATTCCAAATAAGCATAAGCCCACACTATATAAATATAGAAGCCCATATTTAATTAGTAATATCTTTGATCACTAAATTAATCCTAGATTAATTATAGATCACTACTAATTATATAATATGATCTTATATTAATATATTAGAACTTATAATATATTAATAAATCATAACTTGTACTATTCTCAAATATTATCCATAAATTGTTCGGGTGAAGTGCAACCCAAATGGACCATGCCGGGTCGGGTCAAGTATATACCAAATATAGTTTTGGGCTTAGACACTATATCCAACAACATATACATATGATAACATAAAGAGGGGTCATTGTTGATGGATTTAACAACCATAAGAATTAGTGGTATTAATTTCCAAAATTAGAACTAAACCTGCGAAGTTATGTATACCACAAAGACAATAATTGTAATTTACTCTATTATCTATTATATCTAGTATCCCACCACCTCATGCTCCCCACAAACCGTTCCCTTCCACCACCTCCTGCTACCTTGAGTTCATCTCCCCATGACACCTCTCCTAATTACGTTTGTCACTTTTATATCAACATCTCATGCTTCATCTTCTATCTTTTTTAAATCTTGAATTTTCTATCCACATGCTCGACATCCTTTTCACTTTTTCAAGAGAGACAAAGGAGTGTTAATAAAAGGATCAAGTGACATATACAATTACCAAGGCGTGAACAGTAACATCTTGGTAATTGTTTATAACTTTACTTCTAATGTTTTTTAAACAATAATGATACTTTGCTTACCGTTTTGGAACTTCCATGTATTTTGATTAAGATGGAGGTCATTTTTTAACATTTACCTTATTTTTTATCTGCATTTATCCTAAGAGGTTTTAAGATGGACACCACCTGATATTGTTATTCTAGAAGCCCTGGTAATTATAAGTATGCAATTTTGAAACTAAGTGGAGGAGCTTCACTATGGTTTGAAAGGCTGAAAGTCAAGAGAACTCGTGAAGGAAAGGAGAATATCACTTCGTATGAGTCCTTGAAACGTAAACTCCAGAAGAAGTGTGTACCAAAAAAATAGAAAATCACCACCTATCGCAAGATTGCTTATTTGAAGCAAGGCAAGATGAGTGTGGGAGAGTATATTGATGAGTTTGAGAAGTTGTCATTGATATGTGATATTGAGGAGATAGATAAGCAAAATATGTCATGATTTCTACATGGTTTGAATTACAAGATTTCCACTACGATGGAAATCTACCCATATATTGATTTTAAAACACTTTGTAGTCTTTGTTTGAAGTTAGAAGCCGAAGTCAAGACAAGGTGTGGAGGAAGCACTTGTTTGGAATCTGCCAAGACCAGATCTTGGTCTAAACCTGAATCTCCTATGAAATTAAATCCAACACCTAGTCTCCTTGTTTCTAGTAGTTCCACGGCTACCCCCAAAGTTTTCTGGTGCAACTGAGGAAACAAGCTTGTCCAAAAATTCCTTGTTTCATGTGTCACGGGTTTGGGCATTATAAAAATGCATGTCCGAATAAAAGAGTGGTGGTTGGTATCTTTAATGAAGAACATGAATCTGAAGAAGAGGAGGAAAAGTATGAGGCTTCAGTGTATGGTACAAACTTAGTACTTAGAACTTTATAAACTCAAGTTGTGCATGATGATTCAAACCAATGAGATCAACCTTTTCACACTAAGGGTTTGGTCAAATACAAGTGGTGTAGTTTGATTATTGATAGAGGGAGTTGTACTAACGTTGCTTCCAGTGAGATGGTTACAAAGTTGGGCTGAATCGCAACAAGTCATCCTAAACCATATGCACTCCATTGGCTAGATGATGGAAATAAGGTGAAGGTGTCAAAACAAGTGAAGGTTGGATTAACTATAGGCTCATATGAGGATGAAATTCTTTGTGATGTTATTGAAGGATTTTATAGGTTATAAATACATGTACATACGAAAAAACACTTAAAAAGTAAGAGGGCACATGCAACCTATAAGGATCTATGTCTTTATAGATGAAAGCAACATACTATGAATATCAAGATCCCTACAAGAATCCTACTATATCGAAATTAGTAGATCTAGAGTTACATAACTTTGAATTGTTATAGTAAACGATTTCTAGGATCCCTTCCTTTGTAGATCTTGGAAGAAAACACCAAAGGTATGATGCCTCTCATGGCTCACACCTAAAGTCCTAAACACTAGAAGTGTTCTCGACAACAGAAGAGAGGATAGGATAAGAAAATTGATTGCTTTTAGCCATAAGAACTTTCCTATGTGCGCATGCAAAACCCTAATGCTTGGATCTAGGCTTTCTAATTAAACATGCTTTGAATCCAAGACTTCTAATGACTAATTAGGTATAAGAACAATACAAAATCAGATCTAGAAGTTTACCTTTGAATCTCTTGTTTGATCTTGTTGTCTTGGAGCTCTAGAGTCACAATTGTCACTCCTCTAATGGCTTACAAACACCAACTAGCAAGGAGGATGATTTGAGAGAGAGAGAGGAGAGAGGGAAGATTTGGCTAGGGTTTCTTTTCCTTAGAAGTGATGCCAAATCCCCTTGCTCTAGGGGTCTATTTATACTTGTAGACTCCTTAAGGTTTCACCTTTAAACCCTAGTTGGATAATCTTTCCTTAAACCAATCCATATCCTTACCATAGATAAGCCTTGGACGATTTTGAGCTATCCCTAGCCCTAGAATCCGTCCAACCTCTATCCAATAAGAATTTACAGTCTAAAGTGTAACTATCAAACAATGGACAGTTTATACCCTCTTATTTAATTAATCTCTTTAAGTTACCAAATTAATTCTAATTAATTCTATGACTTATATTAATCAAATAACAATATTATTATTCCTTATATTATTCTCATAATATATTAATAATATTTATTCTCTCATAATAAATCATCCTATCAAGTTGCTATGGTGAAGGCAACCCAAAAGGACCATGCACAATCGGGTCAAATACTTGCCTAATATAGTTGCAGCCTTAGACACTATTCCAACAAAAATATCATTCACCAACTTTCTAGGTAGTGAGGACCACGAAAATAATGAGCCGTTGAGTCATATTTATAGCTAAGGGATCAGAAGGATAAACCATGATTTGAATTTGAAAATAATAATATTTTAATCTATTCAAATCGTTATCCCTATCAGCAATCAGTAATATTTTAAAAACCTTAAAAAACTTCAAGAAATCGTCTAGCCCTAGGAACAATCTAGAATTTCCTCTATTGTTTAACTATTGAACAATTACATGTCAGCCATTTCACTTTTACCTAATTCCAATTAATTCCAATTAATTCTGATTAATTCTTAGTTAATTATTACAATTTCTAATTATTATATTAGTCACATAATAAATTAGTAAATCATTAATTACAATTTCCAATTAATTTATTAATCACATAATAAATTAATAAATTATCTTTCTCTTTCCTAATATCATTTCTAGTTATTTCTGGTTATGAGGGCAACCCAAAAAGGACTTTGCTTCTAATTACAAGAATATACCAATTTAGTTATGAGATTAGACACCTTAATATAATAGTCTCCCACTTGGATAAGTCTATAACTACAATTACAATTATAACCTCAAACTAAACAGCAAAGTGTGTTTTCCAAAGCCACTGCCGAACTCTGATTTAAATCAAACGTTGACCCTAAGATAAGTGATCAGTTATTCCTTCATTCTACAAGATATTGTGTAAATGGAGTCACATATTAAATGATCAACCTCATGTTCATTTGTTTGTTTCCTGGTGTAACGCCTGGTTCATGGTACGTATTAATTTATAATTTATTCTATTTTATAGAGCAACCCGACGAGTTGGGAGTCCCCCACTCGTCGAGTAGAGATCATAAGGGGCGCGTATTTAAGTAACCTACTCGAAGAGTTAGGAGGCCTTAACTCGACGAGTAGGCTGGCAGATATGAAACCTAATTTTCGGGGTTTGCACCCCATTTAAATACCTTAACCCCAAGGTGTTGGCCCCATTTCCAGCCTCTACTGTCCAAAACCTTAATCTCGAAACCCTAATGCTATTGTGAGTGTTTGTGAGCCATTTCAAGTGTTTTAGTGTGTGTTTTGAAGCCATTGAAAGAAGGAGAAGCTTGAGGACACAAGAAGGAGTTTATAGATCCATGATCCTTGCCTCATCCACGACATTTTGCTGGTATAAAGCTTGAACCTTGCCTTGGCCATTTAGATCTCCATTTTGGAGTTCCTTTCTTGTTTTTGGTCCAAATGATATGATTCTTGGGATTTGGACATACCAAGTGGAGAACAATTCAGATCTAAGGTCTTGAGGGATTTTTATGGCATAAAGGTGCCAACTTTATGGCCATGGAAGTCCCATTCAACCTTTAGACCATCATTTTGGCCTTTTGGAGCTTCTAATGGACATGCATGTAGAGAAAGTTGGGACTTTACATGATCTTTTTGTCTCTGGAGTCCATATCCAGGACCTCATGATCTATCTTCTAGTTTTGGTGGTGTTTGTATTAAGACTTTGGCCTTCTGGGTTAGGGTTTGAGCTTAATCCCTGTAAGAAAGGTAATAATGGGTAAAGGTTGAAACTTTACCCTTCTAGAGGCATTTCTAGTTTAGATCTAGAGTATGGGGTGTAGATCTAAAGAATAAGGGCTTAATGTATTAAGAAGGGCTAACATACTGAAGAACACGATGAGCCCATAGAGGAACTCGATGAGTTGGTCAAAGTGTCCCTATTTTATTAAAAGGAAGAACTCGGCGAGTTGGATCACGATTTCACGATTTTATTATTCATGGGAACTCGTTGAGTTGAAGGGCAAACTCGACGAGTTAAGTCAACTCGGAGAGTTGACTTTGACTTTGACCTAGACTTGACATTGACCATAGTTGACCCTAAAGGGTTATGAGTATGAATTGGTAGATAAGGGGTTGTTTTGGTTCAGGGAGTGAGTAGATTTGATTCCGGGCAGAGACATTTCAGTTATCATCCACATTTGAGGTGAGCTTCCTCCTGGATTAAACGGGTCGAAGGCACCAATGCCTACCTGTGTATATTATGTGTGTTGATTAGTAGCTAAGTGTGGGCAAGGCCCGTATCTTAGCATTACTTGAGTATGGATATGGAATGGATTGGTAGATTTGGTTATACTTTTTGTCTGTGTGATACTTGTATGTGTTTCTTAGTTAGCTGAGTGTGGGTGTGGCCTGGATATCACTATTAGCTGATTGTCGGCGGGGACCGTAACTCCTAGTTAGCCGATTGTGGGCAAGGCCCGTATCTCCTAGATAGCTGAGTGTGGGCGGGGCCCGTATCTCACTAAGCGTGGGTGGGGCTCGTATTTCATAGGGGCGGGGGCCGTTATCCGAGTGTGGGCAAGGCCCGTATCTCCTTGAGTGTGGGTGGGGCTCGTATCTTCTAGTTGCATGTTATGTGTATGGTATGTGGTAGTTTGAGGGAAATTCAATAAGCTCCATGCTTACGCTTTTTAGTTTTGGTTTCAGGTACTTCTGGTAGCAAAGGGAAGAGCTCGGGATGACTGCATTACACACACCATGACGTTTAGCCTGGAATGTTTACTCTGATATATTTGACATATGTTTTGATATGGATATACCGATTATGATGTTTTGAGATACTATGACTTATGTTTTGATAAGATGATTATAATAACTATGGTTTATTTATGATTTGATAATGAAATTTTTGGGACCGTATTTTATGAGTGTTGCATCCGGTCTCCAATTTTATGATCAATTTTAGACTATAACATCGAATACATCAATTTACTCTGGAGCCTGGTTTTCATAGATTAACTCAAATCACCAAGGGCCTAAAGATATCGCTTTTCTTGTTATGGAAAAGGGAACAAATAAACTTGGACTACATAACTGTAACCTTTACTCATCAAATCATACATGACACTATGTTTTATAACATCATGTTATTGATGCATTTATGCAACACCAATGCACAACCGACTTGTAAATTACAACTTACAGATCTCCATTTGAAGAATAGAAGATATTATTGTCTTAGAATTACTTGTGATTGAATCCATGAAGTAATATATAAGTGTGGGTTTATCCAATTCTCAAAATATCTATTTTCTAAGTACTCATGAATATTGCTGCAATCCCTATGTAATGTCCAATCTCAATGGACAATCTATAATCGATTCATGACAGTCTTGATTCTCTACTTACTTCCAAAAGTATGAGCGACTGTGGAATTTCGAATAATATTTAAATTACACATGAATTAAACACATGCAATATGATGATATCTATGTGTTTCTATGTAAAGTTTTTAGCTTCCTATCAATATGATGATATCTTGAAATATAGTGATAGCAAGATTGTAGGTTGAAACCTGAGTAATAGGAAATAGGGCAATTAGATAAACCTGCAAAGGAGGCGAAACACTCACCAAAAGAGACTCCAACTTCCCACGTGAGTTTATTGATTTTATGTCAGTTGATTTTTAAAGTTGTGAATTGGGATAAGAATAGTGTGTATTTACGTTCTTTTTAGGTTCATGTTTTTTTGGGTTTCATTTATCTTTCTGGGAGCAAAAGGAAAAAGGAAAAAGATAAAAAGCATTAGTGTCTTTATGTTGTGCTTTTTTTTCATTGATTTCAAGGCATTGCTACTTAGGAGGTGCAAAGGTTTCAAAGGCTAATCAAGGATTCATGGAAGGGTATGTTGATTTTGCTTTGGAAAGATAATGTTAGTAAGTATTCATTATAGATTATATGTGTTGACATTTTTCAAATTTGATTTTTTGAGAGCACATTGCTCTTTTTTTCTATATATCATTCATCACACCAGATTATTCAGGCCTTTTAACCTCCCTTTTGCCTACAAACTTTTGTCAAATTATGCATAAAAAGGCTGGTAAGTCTGTAGCTAATTTTTTTCACTTTTTGGAGCCCATCAAGTTTTCTTTAGGATTGTAGATAACGAAGAAGCTAACTTTGCACCTGTAGTGCATATTTTCATGTTTCTTTTGCAGTTTTCCTGTATAATTTTTAATTAATTACATAAATATGCATAATTATTTAAACATTTGGGTCTAATTATTACTATTTATATTTCTGAAACTTTGGCAGAGTTCCTTTCAAAGGCTACATGAACTGTTGTTGATCGAGTCTAGATGCATGGGATGAAGGTTTTTTTTTAACTATTTATTGAATTAATTCGCATAAATCTTGATTAAAAGTGTACACTTTTTTTATAAAAAATTAGAACTTTTTATTTTATTGTAGCCTGCTCCGGATTATGTTGGGATCTTCGCCACTTAGACCAAAAAAAATGACACATCTGGCCCCGAAAAGCAGGGTAACTAACCTAGTTATTAATATTATTATTCTGTTGGCTATTATATACTAGACAATTAAAGAAATGTAAATTAACTATATTAATGTCTTTTTATTTTTATTTTACAGGGATACTATATTAAGGTCTTTTTATTTTACAAGGATAGTAAATTAATCAGAAAAGGAAACCAACTTAGATATCATCTTATACCCTTCTCAAGAAGACAAGGAGTACATATCATTTGATACCCTTCTCAAGAAAACAAGGAGCAGTACCACTAAGATGAATGCCTAGTTATGTCTAGGTTTTGGTTTATGATATGTTTGCTTTTTTTTTTTACCATAATTTAAATACTTGAAATTAGTACAATATTCTTTTTTTTTGTATTTTAATTAGGAATTTAATGTATGGATTTGGATTTCAATTATTACTAATATCAAATTATAAATTTTGATATTGTTTCTTATCGTTGGGTTTGGTTATTTTAATTTAAATTATTTTGATGTGTCTACAATGTAGAAAAAGTAACAATAAAAATTGAATTATTGTGGCTTTAATATAATTTTGGCTATATTTTATAAGTTTTCAATGTCTCTAAAAACATATAATGGTTACTTTACATCATTTTTTAACGTGTGGCTAAATGGTTAATAATAGTCATAATATACAAGAATTATGAGACTGCAATTGATTTAAAATGATGTTTATTCTAATGTTTTTATGACTAAGTTAAGCAATAACAACATGAAAAACAATTTATGTGGCAAATAAATACCATAATTAATTGTTGTTGAGACTAATTACTAGCAAATCGTCACTTACATCATTAATTATATGTGTCCATTTACCGAACATGGACATGTTCACCATAATTATATGTGTCTAAAATATACCCAATAGTCTTAATACGATACCGAATAGTCCTTAATTTTAACAAAATGTCTTTCTTTATAATACTTATGATTGTATTTCACTTAATTGTGTGTCTATATACGATATGTTATAGTCACAAAAATTAATTGTTTTTTGTGACTAATAAATAGCAATTTGCCACTGATGGAAGTAATTACATGTGGCCATTTAGCAAACATGGTCACACTCACCGTAAGTACATGTTAACAAAAGATACACAATAGTCTTAATAAAATTTAAACTGTGTGACAATATAAAAGAAAACAACTACACTAAAATATCATGAATGTCGCAAGTTGGTGATATACAGTCACCACGTTTACCATATAAATGTGACTACTGACGGTTTAATGCTATAATATTGGATATTTAAGGAACAAAATTCCGTACACATTTGCCACACTTTTATAATAAGACCACATGTTTTCATATCATACGGACACTACATTTTAAAGTGACCATAAGACTCATACGATGACGTCACCTTCCGTCACTAAGATTTATTGTTACGTTGTTAAGTTAAATGTTTTTCAGATTGTTCGAGGGAAGGGCACGACGTGACTTTACAACAAAGATTTATTATTATTGACTTCTGTTGGGTTTTATAAATTACCTATGTTCAAACTCATGTTTTCCTAATAAAAGGATAATCTAATATGTCTCCCATTGAATGTTTAATCTGATTTTAAATGAAAACTTTTGGTTGAAAATTGGGACGTTGCAAATTTATATAATTTTTTTCTTCAATAAACTTTCTCAACTCATGTTTGAAACATATATTTTGAAGTATCTAATAATATTGATTATTCAATCAGATGTCTGATTTTAAGCTCTTGTATCGTATATACTTCCAATATGCTATTTTTTTTAATCTCTATGTTTGATTTTAGTAAAATAAAATATTTTCTCAAAATTATGGAGTCGGTCATTAAATTTCATATTTGTTCTTGAAATTCAATAGTTTTTTTTTTTCGAAATCTAGAAATTTGTAAGGAAATGTATTGTTTTGGAAAAAGTACTTTTGAGTGATCCGAATTAACAGTTGGTTATTTTTCACACACACACACACACACACACACATATATATATATATATATATATATATATATATATATATATAGAGAGAGAGAGAGAGAGAGTTATTTTTTAAGTTAGAACGGTGGAAATATATATATATATATATATATATATATATATATATATATATATATATATATATATATATATATATATATAAAGCTAGCAAGATGCTAGCAAAAACCATTACAAAAACATGCAAGCAAAGTTGGGTTTTGAAGCCAAGCAACCTAGTTGATTTTAGCTTTCCTACTCCTATTAGAAATCCAAAAAAAAAAGCTCTATTAATAACATTATAAAAAATATTCAATCTGTTAAGAATAATCGTCCCAAATTAAACTTTTTTTGAAATTCCACATACTCCAAAAAGATGTAATCATCACCGCATCAAATGTCTTTCGTTGACCACCTGTCAACCCAACCGAATCCACCAAAGTAATAAGAGAATGAAGAGTAAGGGGGTTAGAGACCTCCACCCCCACCAAAGAGTAATCATTTCCTGTATTTCTTTAAGGAAGAACAACCCAAGAAGATATGAGCAAAAATCTCTACAGTAGACAAACAACACGGAAACATAGTTAAATCCACAACAATGCCCCTAATCGTAAGTCTCTTGTTTGTCGAAATTTTATCCGACCCGATACGCCACATAAGTATATTCAAATTGATCAGAACCTAATTATTCCACCTAGATTCCTACCCACTTAAAGCCAACATAGTACTATCCAAGAACATACAAGAAGACAATATTGAAAAAGAATCAGAAACATCCAATAACCATCCGAATCTTCCAGCTCGGCCACCATGAGACACCTCATGCATTAAAGATAAAAAATCAGCCCACCAATCCTACATTGACCCTCCCCCAACTCTCGCTTGAGGGTATCAGTCGACCAAATTAAATCCACAATGTCTTTAATAGACACCTCATATGGCGATCTAGAGAAAATAATTTATGAAAATTCAAAGACAAAGATCAACCACCAATCCAAACGTCTTGCCAAAAAACTGTAAAGTCCCCATTGCCAATCCGAATAACACAAAACTCTTGCAAATCAAGCCCCCTATCATGAATCTGGCCCAAAGAGTGAATAACATCATTACATGGCCCTCTACAGGAATTGGAAGGAATAAGTAACCTGAATCTCTCATTTGAACCATACAAGGCTTTTACCGCCCTAACCCACAACACACCCGGACCATGAAAGAATCTTCACATCCATTAAAAAAGCATAACCCTATTAAACGCAAAAAGGCTACCAACATTAATGCCTTAGCCACTCCTGTTCGCCAAAACCTTATCCCACATAACCCAATGCATCTTCTTTCTCCCAATATCCGTACCCTAAAAAAGTCTAACATGTAAGGACTCCAACCGCCTCTAAACTATAACTGGAACCTGAAAAATCTACGTAAAGAAACCCTTCATATTTTCTTTAATATTAACTTAAAATATGGTTAGTTTGATTAATATCCTAAGAAATTATATTACTAAATCAGTAATACATCTTATCTTAATTATAAATGGTTTTCGTCTTTTCAGCGAACTCAAAGATGGTTTATAAATATGTTTGTTATCTAATCATCATTGTTAACAACAATTGTGTGGATGAATAATTTCTTTTACTTTCTTTCCACTTCCAACCATTTCTTTTTCTTTCTCTTATTAAGTTGAACTCGGGAATATGGTGCAGAGGACTTCCTTAAACTATTGTGTTGTAGATTTTCACAAATTTTGACTACTTTTCAGTTTCTGCATATTTTGATTATAAAACATAATATCACATCTATCGGACACTACAAAATTGATTATTAGACCCGATGGAATGTCGGGGGGAACCGAAACACCACAATGAGAACGCGGGAACGCCGGTGGGAACGTCGGTGCAAGGAGGAGGTGGGGGGGGGGGGGGGAGGGGTTGTTGCAGTCTCTCTCTTCTTATTATTGACCGGATTTTTGTTTTATTTTTTTCAGTTGAACCGTTGAAAAACAATAATAAATAAATAAAAACTTAGTTTTTTTCTCAATCCATCCATTGGAAAATGGTAATAATTTTTTTTTTACTTTTAACGACTACATATCCAAAAATTGAGCTTTTAAGTTTTTTTTACCCTCTACAACATCTATAAATATACACACACTTTAACCTTCAAACTCACACCTCCTTCTATCAATTTCTCTCTACTTTCTTCAAAAAAAATGAATCCCGACAATTAAACCCCAAACTCCGATAGAAGGAAAAAAAACCCAATGTTTCGAGTTCAAGCACCCAAACTCGTAACATTTTCGCTATCGATTCATCTCAAGGGGTTTATCCTCCACAACTCGATGCTACCCTTCAATCTTTACTACAATTCTAATACCAAAATGTTAGTCAATTTAACCTGTGTAAGTTCCAAATGTTACCCCGAATATGTTATCAAACATTGTTGTTTTTCTCGACTTTCGCCAAATCAACCCCAAACTCAAATCCCACTCTTTCAATCTCAAACCCAAACACAACCCTTTTAATCTCAACCATAATACCAAATCTTCGATGATTCGGATGAAGAGATTATACAGGAAACTTAACCCACACCACCCCTAGCACCGCAAAGGAAAACAACAAGTCAAGGACGGGAAGACAGAAACCGCAAGCATGGACTCCATAAGAAGAGATAATTGTGGTAAAAGCTTGGGTTGACATTTCAGAGGATTTGGCGACGGAAAATGCACAACCGGGGGATCATTTTTGGTTTTGTATTCTTGAGAGGTTTCACAAGGAGATGGGAAAAGGTAATGAGTATCGTACCAATCATCAATTGAATTCAAAGTTTCGAGAAATAGCGAAGGCCATTTCAAAAATGAACCGGTTGTACAACAACCTAAATACCCAGCAGAAAATCGGCCAAGGAGATGAAGAAATACTTCATGAATCTTTGCATTTTTATTTAGAGCAAGTGGGAAAGTCATTCGTGTGACACGATTGTTGAAAAATATTTATTAAAAGTCCTATGTGGAAAAAATACGAGCAATACTTTATACTTGCAACACAATAATCAAAGTGAACGAAATGGGCTCTAGTGGTTACACAACTTCCTCCGATGCTCGGGTCGGTGTAGATTTAAATGAGGAGGACGAACTCGAGCGAGAAGAAATTGTCCGACCGATGGGTGGGGACAAAGAAAAAAGGAAGGGAAAGGGGACTTCTTCGAGTGCATCAGATTTCAGCATGAATGCGGAAGAAATGCGGAAAATGACAAAGACATTTGATCGATATAATTTTAATTTCGCTGAACGTTTGACGTTCGACAAAGAAAAAGAAGGAGTGCGCAGAAAGACAAGAAATGGAGGATATGAGGTTCTTGATGGAAAATATCAACCATCTTTCAAGACCGACTTTGGAGCTCGTTTTGACGAAAAATGAGCAGATTATATATAAATATTTTCCATAGATTGTTGTTTGTCTCTTTGTTTGTTTGTTTTTTTTTCTAGTTATTTAAATCTTTGGTTTTTTATGTAATTTTTATTTTAATTAATGTAGTGGTTTTTATTTTTAATTAATTTTATGTTATTACTTATTTAAAAAAATTTATAAATCATAAAAATCAATTATTTTTATTAAAAAATAAAGCGAATGAAACTTCTCACACACACCCTGACTTTTGGTGAGGTAAAGAAAAGTGAAGGAAATGAGAATGTGGCAGACAAAAAGTGAGTAAAGCTTCCCGCACGCACCTCCGACCTTATAATTATAAATTGATGTTTTCAAGTAATAGAATATCAAAATATGATTGATGGTATATCCGACGTAATCCGGTCAAAATTTACTATAATTAATATGTTTTAAGTTTTAACAACCGATATTTAGATAACACGCCCCTTTGTTTGATAAAAAAAAAATAACAACACAAATTATTAGAATCAATCTTTAAAAATCTAAGTTCTAAATGAAATAAGACACAAATCCCATATGTCGACTTCTATTTTATAAATGAAATTTAAAGTTTCTTTGTATAAATATTGACTAAAAATATTTTTTTATATGGAAATACGGGCAAATTTTTGGTAGCTAGATCGAGGGAATAACTACGTACAAAAACAAAGCAACTTTGTTGGTGGCGTGTTTGACGAAGGTAGGGGTAACAAATCAAATGTGTTTTGGTTCACTTCTTAACTATCAAACCATACCACTATTGTGAAACCTTTACCATCAAATTATTTTTTTAAGCGTCACCTTACCCCACCTCATACCTTAAAGTAATTGCATGTATTACGATTAATATGGAAAAAGTTTATTTATGTATAGCTTAGTTGATTGAGGTTATATTTTGTTTTAAAGCTAAAATCCTTAGTTGAAATACAAAAATATGTTAAACGAGTTTATGGGTTGAAATAATCGAAAGTCGTAAAATTTTGGGAATAAACATCTAATCTTTCCTCAAAATACCATATTTGATAAAAACATATAAAACATCCTTCGTATAGACTAGTTTAATTTGTTATTAAATATTGAATGTCAATTCGTTTTTAGGAAAACAGAAGTTATCTTTTGAAATTGATTTATCTTATAAAATAATAATTGCGGAAATTAAGTCCCAAAATGTTTTAAGTTGGTTAAGTCATATTAGATTACGAGGTTGCAACAAATGAATCAAAGGCAACAACTAACAATTTACATACAATTAAATGTAAAATTACAAGGTCTTTTAAATATGAAAAAGTTAATTCTTCAACAATCTTCACTAAACCATCAACGGGAACACATGTCAAAATAGTAACTTTATGTTTTGGGAGCCTAGTTAGTAAGTAAACTTGAAGTTGGAACTTTTTAATGAAATTGGATAATAGCAATAATGCAACTCCAAATTCAAACTCCAAAAAGTACTTTCAAAACCATTTGGTATGTATAACATATACAGGACTAATAAGTTTTAGTAATAACCAAATAAATTAAACCAAATGTAACGTGATGCACATGCTTCTATATTCCAAATCCAATTTCTCAACATTCAAAACAAAGTCTCTTACATTCTTAGGTTCCAATGATCACTAAGATCAAGAAGCGGTTATTAAGATCAATAAACAATCACTAAGATCCATAGGAGACCACTAACATCAACAAACGATCACACAGATCAATATGTTATCCCTAAGATCAATAAAACAATCACAAATATAATAGACGATCACTACGATCATTAAACAATCACAAATAGTGATAGACGATTGCTATGGTCAACAAACTATCACTAAGATCAATAAAATCAACATTTAGGAAATATGTGATGATCACGCATAAGACCATGAAATGGGTTTGCAAGGTCCATCCCAAGTATAATAGATAGTGACACATTATTCAAAGTGACAACAAATGTTAATAGTGGGAATTTCTCCTTTAAGATGCCTAAGAACAATCAAGTCAACCCATCTTAAGTGATATGCACAA
Source organism: Lactuca serriola (assembly GCF_051521515.1). Classification (NCBI taxonomy): domain Eukaryota; kingdom Viridiplantae; phylum Streptophyta; class Magnoliopsida; order Asterales; family Asteraceae; genus Lactuca; species Lactuca serriola. Next base: position 297,098,666 of record NC_136412.1, read on the forward strand.
ATAGGATGTTTAAACATGTATTCAATAAAAGATAACATTATCCCAAGTGAGCTTCCAAAATATGTTTCATGGATGCAAATACATACATATAGTAAGCATTTAGCAATCCATAATACTATATTAAAGAGTTAAGTCAAAACATTTATCAAAAGTTGGTAAAAGGGGCATATATGATGGGTTTTGATACAAAATGAAAGATAGTTTTTCATAAAAATCGGGCAACGAAAGCTTAAAATAACAAGTTTATTTTCAAGTTTATAACAAAACCAAACCATCAAGGATTCATTTATAGAGGTTAGAATGATATTAAAAACAACCATAAGGTGTTTTAGAATGACAACCTTTGGAGCCTTTGAACCCATTTGGTTTTGGGGTGTTGATGAATATAGAAAGATCAAACAAGATGATCTTTTCTACAAGTATCCATCATCAAGAATAAGAAACTTGGAATGCTAATTCCTTCTTATTTCTTGAGTCTCTTAAGCCTTCAAGCACTTAACTCAAATAAGCACTAAATGAGACAACTCAAGGAAGCTCTAATCACCAAAACTAGCTTCAAAAGGGAGATAGGTGAAGGGAAGAAAGAAGCTATGGCTTCATGCTTTTTCTAAGGGAAGAAGTGACTAAAAATGCAACTAAACACTCCTTTATATAGTCCACGCAAAAGTAAAGCCTCGCCATATAATAATATAAAAGTATTGACTAGCCTTTAGGAGCATAGGGAGCAAAGGAGGGAGGCTGACAAGCAACCTCTCATGCTTCTTTAAACTTTCAACCATGGTCTTCAAAAGAAGATAAAAACATTTTCCAATTAAACTAATTAGATAATGGTAACTAGTTAATAAGTATAAGGTTAGCCGAAGTGTCCAAAACTTTGTACATGACTTATTAAATCATATCCTATAATATAATAACTAGTTATGATCTCTTTAATTATTATTTTCACAAAAATACTAGTTTTTCACAAATTAAATACAAGAATTGATATTATTTATTAATAATCATATTAATAATAAATTATAGAATGTGCCAACTTGATAAAGGTGTGACCTTATGGATCATATGTTATTAGCAATATCACTCAATAATGATTATTGAGCATATAGATCCAACAATATCCCACTTGCATAAGATTCATCATAGATTGACATAGACAGTAGTTGGCGTTTAGCAACGAGCTACTTCCCCTAACAACACACGAATGGTACCATCTTATCAACAACCAATTCTAAGAGCTCAAAGACATAATTGTCACTAAAGGGGTGGTATCAGTTATTCTTTTGTCTCAGACATCATGTTGATCATGAGATATGGATCACGATTAGTCTCATTTAGTGTTCAACTTTTAGTAAGGCCTTAAATATATAACTCTTAATTAACAAGAGGAAGAAATCCCATCTTGACTATCCACACCCATCATGTTGTTCATGTCATACCCAATGATGGCCTTCATAACTACCTTTTATGGAACAACTTTAAACCATGTCAAAACACGACAATTCCTACACTCAAGTCCCAAATATGTATCTCTGGTCGAAGAATACAAAGATACAACCATTTATCAAACATCACTTATGACTACGATCCACAAAGTGATTTTGATGTGGGTCGGGTCCAATACTTATTCTCCTAATCAAGTAAATATGAAGTTGTAGCAGCTCTTCTTATTTTCATCTCCATGAAAATCAACCAATCTATTCATATTAGTCTTAAATGGTAGATGCTCCTACAACTATGAATGACTATGGACATTTAGAATAACCAAAGTTATTCAAGGATTAAACATGCTAATATAGAACACAATAATTATTTAATTAAAGACTATATCTAATATATCAACTCATTACAATATATGTTGCTTGTATTGTTTCAATATCCAAATACTAAATTTCAATCAAAATACATCTATGTATGACAATAAGTTCCTATAGCACCAACTTGACTTTCATACTTTAGCTAATGAAGGAACTTAATTAAGTAGATTCAATAAACCTAATGTGTATAAACTTTGCGAATACCAACATTTTCAGTTTTATATATATAACTCACATATAGAGAAAACACTTGAGAATGTATTAGATGCTTAAATATGACTTAGATACCAATACTTGTGTAACGGGTTTACTCATAGTCATAAATGAACTATACATTAAGAATCTTTGTATGTGGCTCCCCGAACAATAATGTACTATAACTCTGATGTGTAACTGTAATTAAAATCTACATGGAAGTACTATCCATTTATTTCTCTTCATTCATAATGAGAACACGCCCGACTGTGATTGAGAATCATCTCAATCTATTTGGAGGTTCAACATATATGTTACAACTTAATATAGCTTTCTTTCAAATACTCTGCAGATTAGGAATCTTTCTCCAGTTCTCGCAAGCACTTTAGAATGTTCGTATAAGTCATACCATGACTTGTTCTCATATTATACTGGTATTTATTTGATATGCTATAAGTATACAAAATATATGGCCTTCATGCATAATCATGACATATATGATTAATCCAATTGCAGCAGTATACAGAACATAATCATACTATCTAGTTCAAAGACATTATACTAGGATTTTGAGGAATGCTCAAAATGATGTCATGCGGTATTGACAATATAACTCTCTCAGGGTATTTTTATATTAAGCTCTTTTAAGATCCTTGACAACTAATGTAATTTTACTTAATCTTTTAAGTTTCCATGATCTATCTATATAGATCTTTATTCCAAGAATTAGTATGTTGACAACATATAAGACTAGGAATGTTACTGCGCTCCCACTAGCTTTGTAGAATGTAACACCTAATCCTTTCAGGTATATTCCTTCCCTTTATTTTTTTAAGTTTTGATGTTGGGTGTGTATCAACCCAGAGAGTAGATAGCCTTCTACGCGTTGCGTAGAAGGGTATCTTGGAGATGGGGTTTTAATGATCTACATTGGGCGTAGATTTGGGTATGCAACACGTACCTGCCCAGAGCCCAAACCCTAATCTTGGGGTTTGAAGCCGTATTTAAGGGCTCTAACTCTCTTCAGGCCCTTCTATTCTCAGCCTCCATTCCCCCAAACGTTCCCTTTGAAACCCTAATTCCTTTTGGTGTGTTTTTGAGCGTTGAGAGTGTTTTGTGTTCATTTTGAAGAAAGAAGAAGGTGGTGAAGTTGTTAGAAGCTTGAATTAGCCTTGGATATAAAAATTCTTTTCCCACATCCATCTCCAGAATGTATAAAGTCTCCACCTTGATGATTTTTTATGATGGATCTAGTTTATGCTTAAGAATTTCCATGTTTTGTCCCCATAACCTTGGTTCTTCTGAGTGAGAGCTACTCTAGGCCATTAGGGTATCACTTGTAGTCAATTTTGGACTTCTTAAGTCATAAAAATGAGAGCTTGGTTAATCTCATCCATCCATGCATGAGTTTTTGAGCTTTGACTGACTTATTGGACTTAGGTTATGACTTTGTGCCCTTAATATACATGCAAATGGATAAAGTCAGAGACTTTATCCATTAAGACGTTTATCTAGTGAATATCTGGAAGTTTGGTGGTTGAACCTTATGTATCAAGAGCTTAATAATTAACTTGGGACTCAACTTATTATATGGGGTATAATTCTGGCTACGCAACCCCTAGCCTCATTTTCCCTGGCCTTGTCACCTTGGGATCTATGCAAGGCGTAGAGTTGTTACGCATGGCATAATCTGACTGGAGGTTGACTTTTTACTTTTTGACCGTTGACTTTGACCAAGTTTGACTTTAGGTCAAATGGAGTAGTTTGAGTTGTAGATTGAGGCTTGGTCCTTACTTGTTGTATAGGTGACATATAGAGTCGGTATTTGGAGCAGTGATCATTTCAACTATTTTCTAGACTTTAAGGTGAGTTATCCTCACTGTACTCGTGGGTCAAAGGCACCAATTCCGACCCACTAGGTTGTGTTATGTATCCTTATGTATAGAATGTTTTTATGTTGTAGTGATTTGTTAGATTGGTATATTTGTATGATTACATGTACTTTCTGGTTATTGTTTATCTGTTGCATATGCCGACATAGTGCGGTTGGGTTAAGGCGGTTCTGCTTTGTTCGGTAAGCCAACAAACCCAGGAGAAATCCAGACATGAGTTGTGGACCGGGAGGGAAATCCAGTCATATTTTGTGGGCTAGGGAGTAATCCAAACATGAGTTGTGGGCCGGGAAGGCAATCTAGTCTTATGTTATGGGCTCAGGGGCAATCCATTTTGAAGCTATGGGACTAGTGTGCATGCATTATTATATATATATATATATATATATATATATATATATATATATATATATATATTGTTGTGTGTGGTGCATTGGGTGAAACTCACTAATCTTTGGCTTATAGTTGTTGATTTCATGGTTTAAGGTACATCAGATAATCAGGGCAAGGTTAAGGCGTGACCGTACACATTATCCTTTGGATTTATGTTGAGAGATGTTATTAAATACTCTGATTTTATGACTATGATTGGAAACAATGTTTTGTATAACGTATGGTTTATTAAAATGGATGTTACATAGAAAACACAAGTGTCATCTTGAATTATAATTAAATCACACTATACAATTAAGTTATTAAAAAGAAGATTCTTACTTTGAGATGTCAGCTTAAATCTTGAAAATATGTTTATTCATGTATGTTTTCTCCTTTGAAAACTCACTTACTCTTTATATTCATAATATATGGAGGAATATTAATCAAGCCCATACTTGATAATCATACATGAATGCATCTCTATGTGTTTCATTAGTTTCTGATCAACTATTGAGCGGATTCAACAACAGTTGAAATCTTGCTAGTTCCAAAATATGATGCATTTAGCTTTATGGTTATTTAGCTCTTAAAGTTCCATATTCCTCCCACTTTCAAAAATAAATTTCTAAGTAAATTTCTTCTTGAATAAGAATTAGTGGGATTGTAGAAACTTCATCTTAAACAATCATTTAGGATAGTCTATATAAATGAAATTAGTAAATGCTAGAGTGAGTTAAGCCTACTGTCTAACATAAGCTCTATAACTCTATACTTTAGATAAGGATAAAAAATTTCATCCTTAGTCTAATGAAAGTATTTAATATACTTGTTTGGTTGGAAATAAATATTCAATATATATTTGTTGCAGTGTACATAACTTTAAATATTATCTAAATGAAATAGTTCTTTAATAAACATCATATATCAGTCTACAAGGTCTGATCCATCCTAGTAAAAAACATGTACAATCGACATTCAACCAGTAGCCAGGTGACCCTATCGCATTAGAGAATACGAAGGCTACCTCGAACATCATAAGACAAATCGAAGTGACCAGGGGATCTTGTGCCACAAGAAATGTGCAAATGACGAGTGAATGTTTTTGTTAGAATGATTTATGAATCAATTTCACATCCTCTAAGATGTTCCAAGAAGGCTTGGTTTATAAAACTCATTTTCTTTATCACAACAAATGAATAATGATTGTCTCATTAAGTAGTATTTTGTGATATCCCCATTTTTACGACAAAGAAAGATTGATTTGTTTATGCTTATTAAATTAGAGTATCATTTTTAAAAGATATACTTCACGGAATTTGTCCTAAAAAGATGATAATAATATTCTCAAGACATTTCCAAGAAATGTATTTTATTTACAAAACTCGGGATGTTATTGTCAATACAAGGAACATAAGCATAACGACGACTTATTACAGCATCTCTTTATATTAATAGTCTATATCTCCTTTGATATTCTCGGTAGGTATCTATACCATCGTATATAATTACATGTGATACAATAAACTAAGTGGGTAAGGTTGGGAAACCTGGTGAGTATATAAGATTTGAATCCCACAGTGTTATAATATATATATATATATATATATATATATATATATATATTAAAACTTGTAAGATCGAGTATATCGTATATAAGCATTCTACCCCCATCCCGTTGATCCTCGCATTTTCAATCCTATAATCCATACTCTCAGATTTGGGAATGAATGACTTTACCTAATGCATACTCTCATATCAGGAATGAATAACTGAGTCTAATCCATACTCTCGAATCAATGATGAATAACTGTGCATAATCCATACTCTCGAACAGGGATGAATGACTATGCCTAATCCATACTTTCAAACCAGGGATGAATGACTATGTCTAATCCATACTCTCGAACTAGGGACGAATAACTATGCCTAATCCATACTCTTGGAGATGATTCAGAATTCTACTCTCCGTTCATGTCTCATATGTACTCTTAAGAAGATGCTACCCATTAACTTAATTAAACTTAAGCCTCTTTTGTAGGTCTTAATTAAACATGAACCATGGATCATAAAACCCATGGGTATGGATTATGGGTTATACCCATGACCCTTGGAATCCTACATACAAATAGGTTACTCCATAGACAAAATCACCACTTCTTTTCTTAGAGAAATATGGAGGTGTTTTGGTGCATGGAATTCTCTCTCAAGAGCCACCTTTGTCCTAGGTGTGTTGTGATTCCATTTGAGGCATTTCATACTATTGGTGCTAAGCTCTTAAGGCCAAATACATCAAGACTTCAAGCCACATAAAAGGTATGTTTCCTTAACTAGTATATTGTATGGTTTATGTCAAATGCATGCTAGTTATAGGTTTAATGCCATGGAAACCATTTGCATGTATAATTAGTGAAAACATAGATCCAAGGTATTTAGGGTTGTATGTGCACCATAGGATGTTGTATTATACCAAAATCCAACAATAGTTTCCAGTTTATGTTTCAGGTACTTCTGGTCTGAAGGGGAAGAGCCTTGGATGATTGCAATGCACACACTACCATTTTCCGCATTTTGTGATTTACTCTGATATTGATGTTGTATCGATACACTTTGTTCCACCTTGGATTTTATGATGCTATCTTTGAAATTTATGTTTTTATTAATTTTAAAATGAAATTTTTGGTCTTATTTTTTTTTGGGGGGACATTTCACATGTAAACGCCTCATCCTAGGGTATGCAATTGTCTGAGGGATAACACTCGATATAGGGGAACCAACAATACTAATGTTGGGAAATGTCTCGAAGATCCAAAATATACAAAATTAAGATGACAAACAACTTACCAAGTTAAAGAAGTTACAATACTTTTTGTATAAAAACTCTTATTAAATTTAATGTACATACCTTAAATGCATAGACTAATCCTTGCAGAGTATATGTGTGTCTACTGCCAATTCTTGTCATATTTGGGTTCAAATAGCCCTCAATCTTATCAAACACATTACACAAATGTTTGTAAGTGAAATTGTAACGCCAACAGATTCGGGCTAGTCAATTTAGAGATAATAATCGATAAAATGACTTTTTGATAGAAGATTATTTGGAAGGAATAATCTTAACTAAGTTACAGGATATGTCACAAGGGTTCCGTACATATAAAGAACATCGAAATCCGAGTTATAACGAAGAAGTTATGACTTGTCGAAGTTTTACGGCAAAACCGACACGACACCGGGAAGCGAAAAAAGTGAGTTTGCGATAAAATACGTTTTAGCGATATAAACGAAAGTCTTAGTATACATTAAACCGAGAACGTGCATAAAAAGAACGTCCAAATCTAATTTCGTACGAGGAAATTATGATTTTTCTAAGATTTAGCATAGCAATGCATAACCCGGAATTCAAATTTTAGATTGATCGATTTTTAGTCAACACAACCTAAATGAGAAGTGAATATCTCATTAAAAGGAGTTCAACGATAAAAAAAAATCAAAAACGGAGTCTATATGTAGAAGTTATGAATTTTACACGGTCGTTTAACAGTGTAATCTTCTCATAATCTTAAATTTAAAATTGGTCGAGAATTACCCAATGGAGTCAAAAGGAGAGTTGTAGATCTTATCAATAACTATGCGTGGATATAAATAATGTCGAAAATGGAGCTCGTATGTGAAAGTTACGGAATTTATAAGTCGGAAGGGTGCTGCTGCGAAGGGGGTGACGTGGCATGATCTGAGCCCTTGCTTTCTCCACACGCCTTGCCACCAGATGGTGACATGTGGCAAACCAAATTGACGAGTTGAAGGCTCAGAACTCGCCGAGTTTTCAGCCTATAAATAGCATGCTAGTCTCACTCATTTTCCTCACACCTTAACCCTTCTCTCTCTCCCTCTCTAACTTCTCTCTAAACCTCTCCCAATGCCCTAGTAACTTATAATTGCTAGAGGAAAGTCTTGGAGCTACAGAAGGCTCTGAGAAAAAGAGCTTTTGGCTTGGAAGTTCTGCCCTCGCAGAGCCCAATTCCTAGCCAAACCTCCCGGTACGTGAGTTATGCTTACCCTATTTTAAGTATAACTTATGTTTAAGTTCAATATTGTTATTATGAACTTATAAACAATAAATATATTATAAAATACAATATACAAAGTGCTATTATAATATCTTTTAACTTCTCGTGGTACAGGGAATCTGGTTTAAAAGGCCGCATATGGTTGTTGGATTTCAAAAGTGATATAATGCCAAAATGGTGCTGTCCTCCGTTGTTTCTTTCTGGCCCTTGTCTATATATAGTGGTTGAAAAGTATTGTTTAACAGTTATAAAACAAAATCGCTCGTAATTAATCGCAATAAATATTAGACTAAAATCTAGTGGTAATAACACTAAGTTTCGTCGAAGGAAAATAAATTATTATAAGCGAAGCACTGCCCGAGTTGGGAATCGTCACTTTAACAAGTGAGTGCATAGTTACTTTCAACTTACACATAGATATGAAGTATTTGCTATAAATTATGTGTTATGTATGCATATTATCTGTGTTCTTGATATCTATGTTGGATGAACGATTTATACAGTTTTAAATGATTTAAAATGTATATATATATATATATATATATATATATATATATATATATTATATCTTCGAATATGTTGGGTAAAACATGGGTAGATGAAATAGTTGATATGTGATGAAATAAAATGATCGACGCTTTACGATGATCCAGCCATCTAGCGGAGTATAGATGACGACCACGGACTATTCTAGACAGTCCAGTGGAATGCTAGCAGCATCCCAACCTGTAGGTGTTTTGAACTACGTGTTCACCAGATGTACTCTAAATATCCTGGCAGCTGCGCCTAATGGATAATATTGGCAGTTGTGCCTAACTTTTGAACTACGTGTTCACTGAATGTATTCTAAAAACATGGCAGCTATGAACTTAGTACCTCATGAAAGAACATTGGTAGTTGTGCCTAACTTCGGTAGCTATGGACTTAGTACCTTTTATATAAACACTGGCAGTGATGGACTTCATGTCTATCCCGTAGGATAATCCTTAGGAATGAAGGATAATTGATTCTTAGGGTAGATCCTTAAGAATAAAGAAGATAAAGAGGATGGATAATTGAGTTGATTATTTGATGATTAAACATGATAATTATATTATTGTGTGTTGAAAACCCTATGTACTAACCAAGTTCCCAAACCTGACCCACTCAGTTTATTTCTATCACAAGCATCGACACGAAGCTACATTACACTGAGAGATTAAAGGAGATGTAAACCACTAGTGTAAATGAAGGTAAGGTCTGTTTATGCTTATGTTTCTGTATTGACGATGCCATCCTAAAGTTTTTAATATAAACAGAATACATTTCTTCGGAAATGATTTGATAATATATTTATCATGTTTTATGGGAACAAATTTCACAATATTATTCTTTAAAATAAATACTCTGATTTTCAAATAAGCATAAATAAAATTTTTAAAATGACCGTGAAATTGGGGATGTCACAGAAATCTCATATCAATCTGCCCAACTTATGTCAAAAAATTACACTTATTAAGTATATGTATCATTTGATATAATATGGGTAAAAAACTTTAATACTTGTTAAACTCATGTAAATTAGAGACGGGTGCCATACGTTCATTAGTAAGGTTGTCACATGTATTTCCCAAAAAAATCCTTGCTATAGCATATACAACAAGGAGACTCTTACCACGTCTTCATTTCTTAATTAATGAAGTGAGTTATTGAACACATTCGTAAGGTCGTCCATACTCACCAAACATGAAAGAGGCACAAATGGAAACACACGTTCTCTGAATGCTGAAAAACCAAGATTGGGATGGAAATAATCCCCGAATCGCAAGCCGGTGACCAAGCAAAATGCTTTCCTGTCAAAGCAAACCCGATAGTCGCCAACCAGAAATAGAAGCTCTTCTAGGTCAAATGGATCAAAAGTAGTAACTTCCTTGCACATAAGATAGTGATATAGTAAATGGTGACATTCGACACCCATCGACATGTTCACGTATAACCAAAACATGATTGCCTAAACATCGTCGCACAAACTGGTCGGTTTTGTAAGTGCGCCATGATTTCGCGCCTAAGTTCAGGTATGCAGGTTGTAGTAACAACCGTTGCGAATGTTCTATCATGCTACAATCAAAATAATTATTAGTTAGAGATTTTTGTATGTATGTTCCGGAGCGGATTAGGGTTTTTGATTGTGGTGTTAGGATTTTTGTATGTTTGTTCCGAAATCCGAAAATCGGGTATGGTATTCCGAACCATAAACTCCGAACCAAAATTCCGGACCCAATTCATTGTATTCCGGACATGATTTTCAGATTCCGAACTATAAAAAATTAGGATTTTTTATTACGATGTATCATGTACTATAAATGTATAAGTCTATGTAATCCTATAATTGTCTTAACAAGATTAAAATTCATATAGAACCCTATAATACCTATATAATTGCATAAACTAAACATTTTTAACGTATAATAAAAAATTAATGCGTTTAATTAGAAACAAATTTGAAATTTACAAATAAAAATTGCATTTCTTCACTACTACCAGAAGGCATTTTCAATTGTAAATGTGTCCGGAATGGGATGTCGAAGTGTAGTCCGAAAAAAAGGATGTCGAAGTGTAGTCCGAAACGGGTTAAATGATATTTATAGGAGAACCAGATTACCAGGTCGGAATTATCTATCCGTTTAACCGAATTTTAAATCGAATCCGAAACAATCCATTCCGGACCAAGTGGTCGTTTTGCAAAAAAAAAAAAAAACCAAAAAAGTGATCTCAATTTCCCTTATAATATATATTGGGCGTAAGACTTATGTATTACATGAGTTAATTAAAAAAAATTAAATATAAATGGTTAAATATTTAAGAACTGTGGATTTATAAGAAAATAAGAAAAATAAGGAATTATCAAAATTGATTTTTTTTTATCTTTGAAATTTAAATAAATAAACTAATAAGCTTTAATGTGGAAATTTTGAAATAAAAAGGTAAGTCCATTAATAAAATTAATATTCATTTATTACTATGTTTATTATAATTATAAAATTAAAGTATTATGTGGAATTTATCAAAATAGAAAAACCCATAAAATGACACGTGAAAAACAAATTAATTCAAAATAACCATAAAATGACATTTAACAAATTGAATAATAATTTGACAATATGACCAAAAAAAAAACTTTCATTTATTAAAATAAATATATATACGTCAATATTTAACAAAAGAAAAATTAAATTGTTTCCTATTTTTTATGCCTACAAATGTTCCTACCCAATAAAATTATGACAAGTTTCATCATTCCATATTTTTTTAACTAACTTATTAAGGCTATATTAACAATATGTCAAATAAAATTAAATTAAATGGTGATTTATCATAATTTTAATGGATAAAAATAATTATAGGAATAAAAGGTAAGAATATAATTTAATTTCTCTTAACAAAATGTCTTGCTGTTAAGCTAAGCCAAAAGAGGTACCTTATGTTTACATTTCCTATAAACAACCAATGTTCGAATATTTGTTCTTTTCTCACTAATTTTTTTAACAAATCAATTTCCTCATATTTAGGAGCCTATTTTCTATTCTCCATAGAGAACCCTCAAAATCAACGGATGGATCTTGTTTACTACCGGTTATTTTTTACACGATGAAGTTGAGTTTTGTTGGTAACTTGAAAACAATTTGAATAGTTATTTCCCGAAAACATTGTTAACCTTTTAGAAAAATAAATTCAAAAACTCAATAAAAAATTAAAATAAAGAAAAAAATAATTTTTAAAGTTTTTTTTTTTTTTTGGTAACAGTCTTCCATATATTCTAAAATAGAGTAAATTACACGAATGATCCCTATGGTTTAGGATAATTTGCACGTTTGGTCCCTAACTTATTTTTTTAACTCGGAAGGTCCTACTGTTTGTTTTTGTAACGCGCTTGGTCCCTGTCTTACCTATAAAAACTATTTTGCCCTTGATTTTTAATTTATTTAAATAAACACACCCCTAACTTCACCCCTCACTTTACCTTACCTACTCCATCATCTTTTCATATTTAATTAATAATCTTTTTAGGTAAGACATGGACCAAATGTGTAACAAAAACAAACAATATGGACCAAACATGTAACAAAAACAAACAGTAGGGACTTTCCGAATTAAAAAAATAAGTTAGGGACCAAGCGTGCAAATTACTCCAAACCATAAGGACCATTCATGTAATTTACTCTTTAATAAAAAGAACCCTAACAAAAAGATAGGAAAAACAAATTATAGGGAAAATGACTCTTGAGGGTAATTAACTTTTGCGTTTGTACTCATTTGGTCATTTTTCCTTTTTTTGTATTCAATATACCATTGAACTTGTTATTGGTGTTTACCATAGCCCTTTTGACCGGCTTTTGACCTGTGATAGCCGGTCAAAGGGTTATGGTGAACACAAACAACAAGTTCGATGGTATATTGAGTACAAAAAAAAAGGAAAGGGACCAAATGAGAACAAACGCAACAGTTGGTTACCCTCCTGATTCATTTTCCTTTTACTCATTTACAGCAAATCCCACATCATCTCCTACTGATATTAATGACTTTATGAGATTCATTCTTGCTTATTTTCAAAACATAACCTACAAAAGGACATTATTCATACATGTACAACTTTGTAATGCACTTGAATATTTATTAGAGGAATCTTGACTAAGCAGACGCATTTTATGACTACATTTACATTTGCAATCAAATAATTTATCGTATCATGGATTCTAGACAAGTCTACAAACGAGTGGAATCACAAGTGCTGTGATTTTTGAGTTTACTTAGCTTTAAGATCGAACTCATGGGATAAGATACAACATCAATATGTACAATATCATGCTGTTTTTGTAGACACATCACCATAATATTGTACATATTGATGTTATATCTTATCCCATGAGTTCGATCTTAAAGCTAAGTAAACTCAAAAATCACAGCACTTGTGATTCCACTCGTTTGTAGACTTGTCTAGAATCCATGATACGATAAATCATTTGATTGCAAATGTAAATGTAGTCATGAAATGCGTCTGCTTAGTCAAGATTCCCCTAATAAATATTCAAGTGCATTACAAAGTTGTACATGTATGAATAATGTCCTTTCGTAGGTTATGTTTTGAAGATAAGCAAGAATGAATCTCATAAAGTCATTAATATCAGTAGGAGATGATGTGAGATTTGTTGTAAATGAGTAAAGGGAAAATAAATCAGGAGGGTAACCAACTGTTGCGTTTGTTCTCATTTGGTCCCTTTCCTTTTTTTTGTACTCAATATACCATCGAACTTGTTGTTTGTGTTCACCATAACCCTTTGACCGGCTATCACAGGTCAAAAGTCGGTCAAAAGGGCTATGGTAAACACCAACAACAAGTTCGATGGTATATTGAATACAAAAAAAAAAGGGATCAAATGAATACAAACGCAAAAGTTAATTACCTCAAGAGTCATTTTCCCCAAATTATAAAGTATTCATAGTATTTCTTTTAGAGTACCATAGAAATGAAATTTCTTTAACAGAATCCACCGTACCCCTTTTTTTCAAAATTCCAACTGCATGCGTGCAAAACATCATTTCGAAACTTCAAATAATTTTCAAACTTGCTTTTTCTATATAGCAAAATACGAGTTCGTAATCAAAATGAAGTATAATAAATTAGTAGTCATATTCGAAATTTGTTAAAAGAGTGATTATTTTCGTATATGTCTTTATCAAATGTGACTATTTGGTGAATAACCCAAAATATATTATTATTGTACGAATAAATAACATGTTGCCTATTTTTAAAGTTCAAAAGAACGAAAAATGTGTTTTGTGGGGTCATTTCAGTTTTATCCGGCCCATCTTAAACCCGTATTAAAATAAAATAGTCCTATTGACTCACTATCTAACACATCAAACATGTCCATTTTGTCATATCTATATCATAATAAAATGCAATATTTTATTTGATATGTAATTCAAAATAATATTATGTTACTACTATATTTCATTGTTTTAATTGAACTTTAAGCTAGAATACATATTTTACTCACATGTGTCGTAAATACTAATCTTTTTAGGGTAAGATAGTGTATTTAGTTTAGGTATAACAAATAAAAAAGTATTTTTCAAATAACATAAAATGTTAGTTGTGAGTTAACCAGGATGCCATACCATTAGTATTGCTCACGAAAATTTATGAATATATAATTGTCTAGACATAATTACAATATAATTTGTAAAAACATGTATTTTTTTTAAAAGCACGCCAAAAAATAAAGATGTAATAAAGATATTCAATATGTAATAAAGAAAAAACATTTTAAAGAATATGCATAAAAACCAAGGTTCTAAATATCGTACGGTTTGGCGTGGCGGCAAAGTCAAACTTTTAGTTTTTATGAGTATAACTTTTTTTGAAGCGTAATTTAAGACGATAATTTTGTATACATAAAAAAATCAACTAATTATATATTCATATCAAATAAATCAAGATTTTACAAGTGTTATATCAATATTGTAACAAAAAATTCAATTGGGTCATGTCTGATAAGAAAAAAAATGACTTGAAAAAAACTTGTGTCATGGTGTTGTATGGCGCGTCTAGACAAGCCAAGATGTGCGCATACCTAACATCAACGCTAAATGCTTTTTCTTGGCGGCAAAGCCACACCTCGACACCTTGGCGCTGCCATGACGCACCTTTTAAAACTTGATAAAAACAAAGATGTAAAATAATTATAACAAATTTAATATATATATATATATATATATATATATATATATATATATATATATATATATATATATATATATATATATATATATTAAAGAAATGAATCTTAGGAATAGTAAATTTGGAAGTTTTTTGGCAACTTTGCTCCTCATTCTTTAGCAATTTTGACACTTTTGGTCATTGCAATCAATATTTTAACACTTTTTAGGAACTTTTTAATATTTAAAGTTTGGCCACAAAACTTTAACGGTTTGACAACTTTGATCCATTTTCTAAAAAGTTGTTAATTCTTACCCCTTTAATTCTTTAGCCATTTTGACACTTCTGATCCTTGTAGTCAAAACTTTTATATTTTTTTTCATAAAAACATGAAAAAAACGGTCCGGGACAAAGCCCAGGCTTTTCATCATTCCACTTTCTACGTCTGTTATATTTATCGATTCGGAAATAACATTGAAAGCTTCTGGCCCCCGCGTAGCGGGGGTAACCTTTCTAGTTAGACAAAATTGCAAAAATGGTCCATGTGGTATGTATTTTTTTGGGGGTTTTAGTCCAAACCACGACTTTTTTGGATTGATAGTCCTTTTGAGCTAGTTTCGTTACGTTTTTGGTCCCTCTGAATAATGAAATGACTATAATACCCTTAGGGTATTTATTTTCCATTTTTAAATTCATTTTTTAATTTAATAATTATTTATTCGTTTTAATTATTAGAAAAATGAGAAGGCCTAGCTCTTTCTCTCTCTCAAACCCACACAATTATTTATCTGAAAAAAACATACATTCATTTCATGCAGTGGACATGTTCATCAAAACACAACACACACATACACTCAATGTTCCAAACCTGAAAAAAATATGGAAAAGGGGACTTGTTCTTAGTCCCGGATTTGAAACGAAACCTTAATCCAGAAGTAGAAGGAATGTTTTCTTTGGTTTAGTAATTCCCCATGGTTGGAGGTTGACAGAGCTGGAGCGAAGGAAATGGAATCATGGACGATTCTGGAATTTTGCATATTTGAAAAGGTTGTAATAGTGTAATAGCAGTTTCACCATCTCCAGTCATGTCATAAGCAGAGATCATGGAAGTCTAGGAGACGACATCTCTTATTGGCATTTCATCGAACACCTTGCGTGTCTCGTTTAAAGACCTGCATTTATGTCAATCAAGGTGTTCTGTTTAACAAGAGATGATATTATGCTCAATCTACAGATGAATGATCAGTTAAGATCCATTGATCTAAAAAATAGAAGCTGCAAATTTCTAAGAACAACAAAGAACTCAAAAATCAAAAGATATGAATGTGATTTAGGGATTTTTGAAGTGATTTGAATAGAAAAGGGAGTTGGATTCCTGTTCTTTGGGTTCCAGATTGTCAGAATAGAAAAGGGAGTTGGATTCTCGTTTTTTGAGTCCGACGCAGATTGACGATAAGGAAGTGGAACAGCAACAACGATGGATGGTGGTGGAGTGTGACTATGAGGATGGTCAGAATAGGCGGTGTCGGGCGGTGGTTGTAGGTAACCCCAAATGCCTTGGTGGCCGGAAAAACGGCTCCACCTCCGGTAGGGAGTTGTTGGTCGTCAATGAAGAAGGATGAGGGGGTGGACTTTGGAGAGAGAGAGAGGGGGGGGGGGGGGGTTGGGCCCTCTCATTTTTTTTAATAATTAAATTAATAATTAAAATGAATAAATAGTTATTAAATTACAAAAAATGAATTTAAAAATGGAAAATAAATATCCGAAGGGTATTACAGTCATTTCATTATTCAGAGGGACCAAAAACGCAAACTAGCTCAAAAAAACCACCAATCCAAAAAAATCGTGGTTTTGACTAAAACCCCAAAAAATGCATACCACAGGGAACATTTTTGTAATTTTGTCATTTAATTATGTAAAAAGTATATTTTTGTAAAAACAAATTTACAAAAATATAACATTGTAAAATAATTTAAAAAAAAGAAACATGAAGTATTAAAAACATAAAAAGCAAAGTTGTAATAAAAGTTGGTAAAACTTTGAGAAATTGTTTAGATGGATTCATAAAAAAATTGTCAAAACGACTTAGATCGTAAAACATCTTTACACAAAAACAAATATGCAAAAAAAAGTTATTTTGTAAAAATAATATCCTGAAAAAACAAAGTCGTAAAAAAATTATAAAAAAAATATAAAAGAAAAACTTGCAAAAGTATATTTTTTTCTAAAGAAAACTAAGATCTAAAATATATATATAAAAATAATGATTTCATAAAAGATAAAAATAAATTTTTAAATAAATACATGAAAATGAAGATTTAAAAAAGTACTTTTGTGAAAGAAAGGGATGATCAATTATCAAACTTTTACTTTTAAGAATAGAAACGTATTCATACATAATAATTTTTTTTATAAAATAAATTTTGTTTTAAAATGTTGTATTGTATAATTTTATAAAAAAATAATTAATATATATGATAAAACGATAGTACGTACAAATAATTGTTTTTAAAATAAAAAAGAAGCGTATAACAACAGAATAACATGACTTTTGCTTAAAAGTTCGACGAAAACTATTGTTTACAAAGGGCCAAGCAAATTGTAACTAAGCATGTAGATAAGTAGATTGGTCATTATATATATATATATATATATATATATATATATATATATATATATATATATATATATATATATATATATATATATATATATATATATATATTAAAATTTTCTGATGTTAGCTACAGTAAACTTGCCATCATTTTCACATATATGGTCCATATCTTTGGCTCTTTTCGTATATTATCCCTATGTTTTTTAGGGATTTTCATTTTGCTCCTCCTAACTCTTTTTTTCCCCCCTGTGTTCTCATTCGTCTTTTTTTTTTTTTCCTTATAATCTGTCATTGTACCGTCCCGTTTTGCATGTGGATGGTACCGTTTTCGACGCGTGTTCCGTTTTGGACATGAGTTTTGCTCCGATGATTTCATAACTTACTCTAATTCAATCGGGATGAGTACACCTCCTCAACTACTGCTTTAATCCTCATCTCCTCCGATTTAATCGACTGAAGCTTAGCGGCCCAAAAAAACCTTTCTGTTCCCCAGCATGGAACCATTTACGCGATGCTTCGCAGGGTCTAGCTTCTTTGCGCAGCCAAGTTCCACAGCGAATGGAAATTATCGGCTTTCTTCCGGTTGACCGGACCCAAAGTCGAAATGAAATAAATTGAAGACAGACATCGGCTCTTTAGGTGCGTTTTCCATCATCTTTTCTCTCCCTCTTTCTGAAATTCCAAGCCAATGAAGATAAAAGTTTAGTTGATTTTGATAAGAAGGAAACTCCATGAACCACTGCACAAGCCATTTTTCTCTAAACCACTACAATCGACTTTCTTATTTTTGAACTTTTAGGTTAATTTTTTGACTTTTAGGAAAGAAATATCATTTCACATGTCTCAAATTGAAAATTGTTTATGTTACCTTGCAGACTATATCTTTTGCGACGACATGGGATAGCTTTTTGGTATATCAATTTTGCTTACAGGTTTCATTGGAGATAGGAGGTCAGATATAGCTAGATTTTTTATTCTATTGGTTTTAGCATGCAAGGTGTTTGTTGATATGCCTCAAAGGGATGATAATCGTACTTCAAATCTTTTTATTTTATCGTTTACCCTTTTCAACGATCTTTTGGTAGGCTGTTGCAGGTATTGACTTACATCAACTTCTAGCTTTTGGTATTGGAGAAATTTCCTTAAACTTTGTTGTGAAACAGGTATCCCTGCTACACCTGCTATCCTTTTCTGTTGTAATAAGTTCTTTTTGTTTGTTAGTATGTGGATATCTGCTCCATTAATGCACCTAATGTGTGATTAACTCTAATTTATGTGAACAACAATGACAAGAATCTCCTTCAAATATAAATGATTCACAAGTGGTTCTCCACCTTAGAAAATGGTTCTGGTTTTCAAATGTATATGATATGTATTGTTGTGATTGAAAACAGTTATCACATTAAGCTATAACAGCTTCTTACAAGAATAAAAAAATGTTGAAACAGGAAAGGTAACGACATTATTCTCTTATCCATCTATCAACATTCCTATTTACTTGAAAGAAACTGAAAGGGTAATCAACACGGGGTTCCTTTTGCTTCTTCTTCAAAATGATTGATAATATGGTTTTTTTTGGTGAACGATGTAGGCTCAATTTTTAATGTGAATTCATTTATATGTACCAAATCAATTCATGTTTTATATACTCCATTCACTCATTGTCCCACTTCATCCATACTAGACTTGGTTAGGAAAAAAAAATAGCTCCTTATTATGCTTCATATTTACGTGGTAATTAACAATAATTTATCTATTTTTTTACAGGTATGTGTTGCTATTCTATCCAACTCAACTCGCCTAGACGTTAAAAATGAAAAGTAGACACCATTTTTATAATTTCCTCTATAAGCGATCAATACCTCATAATATTTATCATTAGTTTTTCTTATCATAAAATTTCTTCAACTAATTTTTAGGCACTTAATTTTTTTGGCAATCTTGGCATCTTTAAAAAATAGAAAAAGAATAAAAAACTTAATTGTTTTTTTTTTCTAATTTCGGTTTCTAAATATAAGAAAAACATTTACACAGGTTTACCAAATCTGACTTTTGATTTATTTGTCTATTGAAAAATGGGAAACGAGACTGGAAAGATAGAAAAAGTGGTAGGTCACTGATGTAGACATTTGCACTATGTGCAATTTATCTCTTAATAAGATCTCAAAATTGAGAAACAAATACCGGTAGAAAAGGCACCATTTTCATTTGGGATCACAATTCAACCATATTAAAAACAAATATTTATAAAAAATGGTCGATTGTAATTTTTATTCAACTTTTGTTCCATGTTTTTTCTGACCAATTGATATGCAATTTTTTTCATTAAGATCTGTCACTGTTGGTTTTTATACAATTTTTTCATCATCTGTTATGACTTCTCCATTTTTCGCATCTTCATTATTATATGAGTTCATAGTTCCAGTTTTGAGGTTGATTGTTTTTTCAGTGATATGTTTCTTCACATCTTGAAACACCGATATTCAAGACAACTTTAGAAATGATGAAATCCATCATATATGGGTTTTGGCGGTTTTTTGACGAAATTGACTCAATTCAATTCCGTCAATTGAGCAACCAAACGGATCATTAAATGGAATCTTACATTTGAATATCATTGCATTCCGCCAGAATCGGTGAATAAAACAGTATCCTTACACCATATTTGTTGTGTATCCCAGGAGAATCTAACAGAATTGGAATCTAGGATTCCATTCCATTTTGTTTTTGTCTACTAGATTTATCTAGATTTTTGTTGATACATACGTGTTTTACCTCATGGATTCCAACATAATCCAATGTAATTGGAATCCAACATTCTATTGCATTACATGTTTGGTAGCCAAAAGGTATACAATTCAATTTTCACACGATTGAGGGAATATCACATTTCCCATGTCACTACCATTGGGAAGAAGTAATTTATTTTTGTTATAACGGTTTGATGCACAGGTGCTTCTTCAGACCGATCTTCTTTCTCTCCTGTAAGAGGAAGCTACCTTCTCAACATGATGATTTTGTACTGTGAATCTCTTTAATATGAAGTAATTACTCATCTAATGAATTTGAATAATGCAATCTATTTCACACAATATGGTAATTTTAGGTTTTACCATATGATTCCAAGGCATTAGCTTTCATAGTGTCTGCATTTTTGCCTACTTTTTTAAACAGGTCTTGACAAAGTGAAAGCATATGAGAATAAAAAATAAAAAAATATATTCCGGAATTTCCAGAAAAAGTACGAACGGACAACAATTCCGGAATTTCGAGAAAAAAATCATTTTTAGTTAAATTTAACAAAAAAATTAAAAAAACATAGTAATGTAAACTATATATGATATTAATATATAAAATTAGACCTTTATTGAAAAACGGTGATATTAAACATTTCGAAATATTGCATTTGACAAAAAAATATAGATTTCTTTGAAAATTAAAATAAAAAAATATAAATACTCCGGAATAGGAACACTAGTTCGGAATAAGGGAATGTCCACATTTTCAATACGACATTTTCAATATGACATTACATTTATTGCAGCATACCATCTCCACTCAGTTTGTGTATTTTTAACTATGTGTCAAGTGCGTCTATCCTTTTACAATGTCGTCATTTGAGCTTTTCCTGCCCCTCGTGAAGCGAGGGTATCCTACTAGTTTCCTTCTGAATACCCAAATTTGTTTTTTAAATAATACCAAATATACAATGCAGTCACGTACTCACACTTCAAATAAAACAAAACCCTTCGTTTTCTTCTTATGAACGACGACTCGATAGTTGACGCAAACTTGCAAAGGGAATACGACGCTGAAGCTGAAGTCCAGAACCGTCATCACAATTCTCAGTTTCTCCCTATCACAGGGAATGAAATTAAAAAAGTACATAACATATTGTAATGATTTGTATTGTTATTATATATGTAGTTGTTAATTGTGTCGAGTATTTTCCTACCCGATTCTTTATTAAACCAACCAACATGTAAAAAAAATTATCAATAAGTGTCAATTAAGAAATTTTCGGGTATACCTGATTATTACCCGACCCGACCTCAAACCCGAATACCCGAAACCTGAAAACCCGAATTACAATATAGGTCGGGTATCGGGTACTATTTTCTTAAGGAAATACCCGTTCTACCCGACCCGTTGTACCGAAACCCGAAAATTTTACCCGTTCGACACCCCTAGTATAGGATAGCTTAATCTTTTGTACGTGAGTAAATTACATGAATGGTCCCTATGGTTTGGGGTAATTTGCGTGCTTGGTCCCTAACTTATTTTTTTAACTCGAAAGGTCCCTATGGTTTGTTTTTGTTACGCGTTTGTCCCTACTGTTTATTTTTGTTATGCGTTTGGTCCCTGTCTTGTCTAAAAAGACTATTATTTAAAGAGAAAAAAAAATGATGGAGTAGGTGAGGTAAGGTGACGGGGTGAGATTATGGGTGTGTTTATTTAAATAAATTAAAAAAAATCAAGGGCATAATAGTCTTTTTAGGTAAGATAGGGACCAAACGCGTAACAAAAACAAACAGTAGGGATCTTCCGAGTTAAAAAAATAAGTTAGGACCAAACGCGTAAATTACCCTAAACCATAGGGACCATTCGTATAATTTACTCTTTGTACGTCGTATATTTAAGCAAAACCTATTTTATAAAATATTAAAACAGAAATTTTATATGTACCCCTAAATTGCTTAACATATTTAATAATTTATATAAATGAACAATTTATATAAATGAACGATATACATATAGTAGCATCCTACTAGAATTTCAAATAAAAATGGAATGAGAGATTTAACAAATATATGAAATTCTTTGAGTAACAAAGCCCTTTTTGATTATCTATTTATAAATGGGATTCTCTGAAAGCATTTAATTATTATTTTATTTTGATTTATAAATTACATCTTTATATTTTGATGATTAATTAGTTCATTAGTATTTAATAAATTTTCTTTTAGTATTTTATTTGTTGAGGCTAATATATGTTGTGTCGAGGCTTTGTAAGATAATTTTATCTTTTATTGGTGGTTTTTTATTTTATTTCAATTTACAGATTACATCAACATAATAATCGGTACTCGGTGTTCATAATTTTAAATAATTTAATAATTCACCTTGTTGATTAGTCAAAAAGATGGAAAATATTCGGTACTCATAATTCTTTTGATTTTTTGATGGTATAATATGAGGTCCAAATTCTTGTTGCGTATCCTTTTTACTATTTAATATTATAATCAAATTCTTTAAACATTTATATATATATATATATATATATATATATATATATATATATATATATATATATATATATATATATATATATATATATATACACACACACTAGTGGTGTACCCGCACAAAGCGGCGGCGACAGACATATCTCTCGACAATTAGTTACATTCAATACTTGTGTTGGTTAAGAGATATGCAATATATCTCCATCAGCGGTTTTCACGCGGAGGTGGAGACCGTTATCAGAAAGGAAAAAGTGATGTGATGGTGTGTATTTGCATTGGTGCGGTGGATTGTGGTTATTTGTTCGTTTATTAATAATTTTATTTCAAAATTAGTTTTATCTGTTTATGTTAGACTTAGTACTAATTAGCTATGATGTTCGTTTATTGATTTTTATTTCTGATTATTAATCTTTAATTGGTTTGTATACCACATCACAATAGTTTTTTGGGAGACTTATATTGTTGATAAATTGTTATAATTTGCACAATCCAGCAGGTGGCGACAATGAATAGTTTTTTTCGGCAATTTTTTTTTCCGTGAGTAGTTTCTTTCAGAGTTTAGGTTTACGATTTAGTGATTGAAGTTTTTAAGGTTTACAATATCTAACTGGAAAGTTCTATTAATATTATAAATACGAATTCTAATCGAAGTCTATAAGTATTTTACTAATATTTTATCATGAAAATGTCATTTTGGTGGTAATGCCATCTTTATTTATTCGGATAAAACTTTAAGTACCAACGACAAATAGTTTTGTTTTGACAAATACGTTGTTATACTGTTTTTTTAGGATTTTTAACCAAATATATAAAGTCTTCGATTTTTCAGTTCTATTTTGATTGATGTTTTTTTCATCAAACAGGACAACTGGAAACTTGTAATTATTATTATTTTTGAAAGTTAGCATATCAATATTAGTAAAACAAATATTGTTATTTATGTCATTGTTTAATGTGGCTGATGGTGATTTGTCTCTTGTTGACAAATAACTCACTTTTAACAGGTGATGAATAAATTTGTTTTATAGGACATTGGGTATTTTGAACATTTTAATGTACTACAAACCCAACCATTTGTAGTATACAACCTTATCTTTAATTATTTTTTTCTAAAAAATAATTTACTTTTACAAAAAAAAAAAAAATTTAAAACATCTTTATTATCCACTAAGAATTAAGTTCCAGTTTTTTGTCTAAAAAACTCATTAAAATAAAAAAATCAAATAATAAAAATACTTTTTTTTAAACATTCCAATTTCTTGTCTAGAAAAGCTCACTAAAAATAAAAATGAAATAACAATAATATTTTTGTAAATATTAGAAGTTCAACATGTCTTCTTTCACATCTCCGTTTTAAATATATAATATAAAATTTGTTTTCATATCTTGATTTGGTTACCTACATGAAGATTTATATGGTTGATTTTAGCTCATACTTTGACTGATTTACCATACACTCGTATATGTTCTTGACATATATATACACGACATGTCTATTTTTTTAACAAAAAAAAAAAAAAAAAAAAAAAGACACGGTTTGCAACTCTTTGGATTTTGTATCCTCTATGCTTAGATTTTCTTATTTTGCATTGTATATCTGATACACAGAGGGGTTGTTCAACACAACTCTAACTATTGGTTTATCAAAAACAAATATTTCATATGAATCCAAATTTGTTAGTGGCTTGGATAAACTCACCCATTTATGTATGGTGGTGGCTTACTTATCAAATCCAAAAGAGTTGAATTGTATGTAAATAGACTACCGTTATTTTGATGTTGAAAGATTATCTTCAATAGTTCCAGCTTTTATATATATACCACCACTAAACCTTTTTGGACCTAAAAGCTTTGAATTTCTCTTTGTGGATATTAACTACAGAGAGGGTATCAATGTGAATTGTGAATTGTGATAAATTATATAAACGAACGAAAAATTAATAGAACTAAACAAAAACTAAATGTCTCTTACGAATAAGAAACTTAGCTAACAAAACACCTACAAAACTACATAAAAAAAAAAAAAGAATAACACCATGTTAAGAGGAGGATTTCAACAAATCAGAAGAAGAAAACTATGTCTTCAAACAGTTGAACTTGCACATTTTTTACTCATAGTTTGAAAACCAAAATAAATTTGGATACCTATTCATTTTGTTCTCAATGTTTGAGGGTTCCTTTCATGTTACAGACCTCTAGCTGCCAACAATTTTTTTGCTTTAGATGGATGATCTAAGAAATGTAAATCCCATGTGCAGCAACATATGTTCCTGCAAGTGTCCAAGATCTATTAGTGCCTATAATTTAGCTTGGATATAACATAATATGTGAGAAAAAATAAATATGTTTCAAATACAAAGATTACATCAATGACATCCCTAAGAAGCTAGAAAATTCAATATCTACTTCACATTCGAAATAAATAACATGTCATTGCAATTGAAGATTTGAGATCTACTTCACAGTCAGAAGTTGAAAACTAAGAAGCCAGAAAGTAGATGAAAGGGTATTTTTGTAAATACTTGTACAACATTAATAAAGTTGGATTCAAAACACCTAACCTTGAGTTGGTAGACTGGGTACTGATGATGTACAAACAATAGTTGCATGGACTGAAGAAGAGGCAACAACATTGACATTGGCTTTTGCAGGCTGAAAGTGATGCAAATAGAATAACACGTAACAATTAGTCATAAGATTAAACACTTAACCAATGATAATCATAGAAGTTGGGTTACGAAATTTTGGCTAATGCCATCGATTTTGGCTAAATTTTGCACATTTCTTCTAGATTCATCATAACGTGAGCAATGATTATTGTTTTCTTTTGTCATATTAATGATTTAACAAAATAAGAAGAAAGACACACACACACAAAAATCGAGAATACATGAAACAGAAAAAAAAAAAATCTTTCTTTAAATTACCATCTTCATATGAATTGCTCCTCTTTCTCTGGTTTTGAATGGTGTTTTCAAATAATAATAATAACCCAATATTCTGCATCTGATTCATCTTTAACTTTATCCAATCCATGATCATCACTCTCTAGAAACCCCCCTTTTTTTTTGTCTAAACCCATTTGATGATTGTCTTCTCCATATGCTTTCACCATTGTTATCATTGTAAGTATCCACATATGAGCGTGAATCACTATATAGTACATATTGTTATACAATCAAAGGCTCCTCTTTTAAAGTACATCAAAAGTTCCAAATCCTAAATAACAAACCCGATTTTAATAAGGTTCTGGTTCATTTTCATCTAGACATGAAAAGCCTCTTTCAAACCTAAAGAAAACATACCAATGAGATTGTGAAATCGAATCTGTTAAACCAAAACTACCACATTCAGATAGGGAAATGAAGAAATTGAACCTATGAAACCCTCTGATTCATTTCGCTTTCTTACTCCAGATTCCACTTCCTGCAAAATTTTTACACAAATTCTGAAACCAAATAAAATATGAGTCTTTGTAAACAACTCCAAGAAACACATATACACATTAAGTCATATCAGATTGCATCATAATCAAATATTTATGCAATTAAACAAAAATGGAGCCTTTAAATGGTGAAAGAGGAAATAATTACCTCCTCTATGGAAATATTCTCCATAAATTGCATACCCTGCAATTAAAAGACAAAACTTCCAACATAAAGATAAACATTAAGAAGGTCAGTGAAGGGGTAAATCATTTGATAGAATTTCTTACCTGTAAGGTGGTAAATACGAATATAAGATGTGAATGCCATGAATCTAGGATTTGGTTAGAGAGAAAATGAAGATGAAGGATAAGATTCAAATGATCAGTAATGGTGGTGAATGTCATGATGACCGCTGCCCATTGTGGTGGCGTGCAGTGACATGGGTGGAGATGTGAGCACCGTTATATCTACATAATCCATGTACATGGAACCCCGACTTTCATTTATACACAACAAAATCTCATTATTCCATAAAATCAAATGAAAACTTGAATAAAAAGGAAGCACACGAACCTAGAAATTAAACAAACAACCGATAATGGCGTTTGAGCCGAGTGGCGGTGGTTAGGGTTAGGGTTCTTAGAGGCGACAACTTTGATGCGATGGTGGTGAAAGTTTATCATTTCTTGATTATCGAAGGTGCTGGTGAAGCTTCCCGTTTGTAGTGATGTACTCGACGGTTGATATCACGGATCATAGAGAAAAAGTAATAAAAGGAAATGAATTAGAAGATAGCGAAAACGTATAACTTGAATTTATCATAGAGGAAGACAGAAGGGGGGGGGGGGGGGGGGGGGGGGAGAATCAGAGTTTTCGAATTTGGGATTTATTTACTGAGATATAGGCTAAAGACCAGGTCAAAATAAACAGAGATAACAGAGAAGGATAAGAAGTCGGGTATGTATTGCATTTGGTATTTATACATATTGCATTACATTTTGTACCATTTAATTTAAATTGGATACGTCAAAATTTTAAGGAGCTGGAATGCTGGATCAAAAACTCAAAATTATTTAAATACTAATTTAATCCCTCTTTAATCCTGAAAGTAAGGAAATACTGATTTAAAAGTGTTGTTAATACTTGTATATGTAGCATTATAATTTGTAAGATAGATATATAATATTATTATATTAATGATTAGTTGTACTTTAAGCTAAAAGACTTGAATGTCTTAAAAAATATTATTATTATAATGAATCTATTTATAGAAATAATGAGATTTCTATTATAAGGTTATATATATATATATATATATAAATCCCTATTTTTCTCCTTCCTCCAAACTCCAATTCACATGGTTTATTGGACGCCACATCGATTACCATCTAAACGATGCCATGGAGATCAATGTCGATTCATCACAACATCTTACAACGCTTATTCTCCTCCTCTACATTCGCACCATCTTTTCGGTCAGAGGCACCTATTTTCAACCACCGTATACCTTTTTTTTCCCTCTTCGCTCTTCTGTTTTAGTCGTCTTTCTTTGCGTCTTTTCCCAACTATCCAACAGTCGTCTCTCTCTGGCATTTTCATGTTTCTTTCTTGACTTAAGAGGGAATTTTAATTTAACGGAAAAGGTGAGGTGGAGGACGGTGGTCGATGGAGCGGCACCAAATAAATATTGCATGAGCGGGTTGAAAGTCTGCTGCTTTTCTACCCTCTGCGCCACGCCTACGCTTGTTGGTATGTACATTCATCCGCTATCTCTCTTTTTTCCCCAACGATGCACTAAATCAAATTTATGGTTTGTATTTGACTTTGGTTTTCATTTAATAAACATTGTAGTGTTAAAATCCGAACGCTCTCATATTCTCCTACTTTCTGCCTCTGTTATTCCTTCATGGTCTAAGGTCTCAATTTATACATCTCTCTCCCTTTGAGTTGTTTCAAACCATAAACCCTAGAAATTACTTCCTTGGTTCAGCCACCCAGTGTTCTTCATCAATTTCAATTGAAAACTTAAAATCCTCAAGTGTCTAAAATCACATGTGGATGTATGGTTTATAAGTTACATTTTTTAACCCTATTTCATTATCTTCTTGAAACAAAAGAAATTGAATTATGATATAACATGGTTGAACGCTAGATGGAAATGAGGGGCAGAACTGATTGATCAACAACACGGTTGAATCTCCGACATGGGACAAATTTGATATATTAATGATTATGATTTAATAAAGGAAAACAAGGAGTTCTCTGTATGTTGGGTTGAACGGGTAAAATCAATATTTCGATTATATACCACTGTCCGACAAGAAAAAAAAATTGGTACCATTTTAATTTCACTTTATCTTATCCATCATTTTTGCAATCTCATTTTCCCATCTCTCATTTTTTGTTGTAGTTTTAATTCTTAAAAACTAGGCAATAACAGAATATTGCGATGGATTTGATGGAACTATTGTTTCGGATCTAGGATTTTTGTAGGCAAAAATATTTTCTTCAATCTTCAACCATTTTTAGATTGATTTTTAGTTGGTTATGAAATTTTTAACAATTTCATTGCTTGAAACTTGTGGGTTCTATTTGTTGTTAGATTTTGTCATTTTCATGTATCTTCCATAATCAATCTACATTTTTCTCAATTTCATTTGTTTTCATTGAATTCTCGACATCAGTTTTATAATTACAATAGTTTCATCGCAATTCTTTCATTGGTATTTGATATTTTAAATTGAAATGTGGTTTTTTATTTGATGGTAATGTTGTTTTGATGTATGTAATGTGACTTACATAATGAGTTTCAAATGGTTGATCTCTTAATTTGCTTTAAAGATAATTTGACTTTTTACTTTATGTTGATGGTTTAATTGAACATGAGGATTACATATCATATGTTTTATGATATTTTAATTTATGATTTAAATCATATCACCCTTCATCTTTTATGTTCGCTAAGGGCCAGAGTCCCAAGATAATCACTGAACAATACAAACTATCATTCTATGATATTTACAACTATTTTTTGTATTTGCATGTTTGGATTCCCAAGTTTGCTCGTCACATATCTGATGAAGACTTTGTGGTAAAAAACATTGCTAACATGCTCTACCCTTAAGATTCTTCTGTAGTTGGTAACTAGGAAAACAAAAAGACATTCCTTACACTACCTAGGTGATTTCCTATTATTTATGTACACTAGAGAAACTCATAGTAGTGATTTTGGGCAGAACAGTCATTGTCTTGGGTTATTATAACCTTTTTACTACTTGTTGAAGATTGTATAAAAACATTGATCATGATGTCTTTGTGTTTTTGGGTGAGATTTTTCTTGATTTTGTTTTGATCTTTTTATGATATTCTAGATGCTTCATCTTCATTTTAAAGAAACTGAAGATTACATGTTTATGAAGCAAGTGAATGCCCTCATATGTGCTCTCTTGTTGGATATATGAAGTTATAACTCATTGCACTTCCGTTACCAGCAATTGTAGTGCAGGCTATTGAACCTTTAGCCCTCATAATAGAGACAACTTGCATCAGTATGTTATTTATATGTAAGATAAATTGATTAATTTATTAAATTCAACAAAATTAGTTGTTTTTTTATTTTTTGCGTATGTGTGTGTTTTATGCTATACAGTGAAAAATAATAAAATGTGTCATTCACAGGCTCATACAGTTCGCTTCTGTTTGTCTCTATATCAAATATTAAAATTGCTTCAAAGCTACTTTGCATTTCTCTTGTGAGTGTTGCCACTTCTTTTGAAGGGGAATATTCTATCAAGAACTCTGATAACATGTCAAACAAAGGTCATAGAATTTATACCTTTTTCTTGATTTCATGTAAATTTTACCTAATTATGTTAAATTTTCACTTTGTGATCATGGAAAAGAAAAAAAAATGAGCATCCAAATGACAATGAGAATGGGAAAGAAGTTTTGATTGTGTGCAAGAAATAACAACATACTTTCATTTATTTGTGTAATAATATCCTACTCTTCTTTCTTTCTATTAAGGCATTGTACTACGAAAGTCCATTAGTTCATAACTTGTACTTTCAACTTCTCTCGATATATTGTACTTTGGAAAACCCATCCAGTTATAATCTTCTATCTTATTTTTTAAAAATACTAAAATCACCCTTCATTGAGTTGTGCTTAGCATGGGCCTTAAAAATTACCTAGTATATATATATATATATATATATATATATATATATATATATATATATATATATATATATTCGTGATCGTGTTGAAATCCTTAAATATAATCGAATCAATACTTAATTTAAATGTAATAAGCGGGATACGTTTCACCTCATATTTGTAGCTTTAGATGCTTTTTGGTTTGTATCTAATTACAATTTTTTAATTTCTTTTAAACAATAATTATGTTCAATTCTACACCTTAATTTCACATATATCCCTAATAATATTTTATCCCTTAAAAAAGATTTGTGAAAAGAGTCTCATAACAAAAATATTGGGAGATGTTTTTGTAAAAAGATTGTAAAAGTATATTACCTTTTCAATAATTTGAATATATACTATGCATAGGCTTTGATGTAATTTTATATATTTTATTCATTAAAATTTTATTTAGGATTTTGTTTAAATACATTTGTATGAGTTATTTATTAAAAATGTTTTATCTGTAAAAAATTTCTTTAAAATGAGATCACTTTTATAAGGAAACTTTAAAAAGTTATTTTTATAACAAATTAGGTGAGACCCGTATACTATACGGGCTGATTAAAATAAAAGTTAAATATCAAAGTGTAAATATTAGAATATCAACAATATGTTTCAACTCAAGATTAATGATACAATTATCATGTTGTACTATAAAATATAAATTTTAATATAAAAAAAAAACTATACTCATACATAGTAATACCAGTGGTTTATTTAAAATATTTATAATGAAATAATTTAGTTACTAATAACTTCTATTATTTTTTTTTATTCTCGAAAAGATGTTTAAATAAATTTTATTTGGAAAATAAGAAAACATTGAACAAAAAATCTAAGAAAAATATCAAAAAAAAAGTTTGTTAGTAGCAAAAATTTTAAATCCATATAACATATATAGATATACCGGAAAGTTTTTGAAAAAATAGAATATATATGAATTTTAATGCCAAATAATAGCATTAAATGACATTAAATGAACGGAAAATTGATTTAAATGACATTAAATGTAGGAATTGAAATTTGGAGGAAGGTGTATTCTTAAATCCTCATAAATACATAATTAGGTGACATTTTTAAATAAAATTGATAAATACAAGAAAAATGACATTTAGATTTTATTAAATTCAAAAACACTATAAAATGTCAAGTGTCATAATTCATGATAAAACGACATGTGGCAAAAAAAAATATTTATTTATTAAGGAGGACTAATTGTGAGACCCATGTATTATATGAGTTAATTTAAAAAAAAAAGTTAAATATAAAGATCAAAATATTTGAGAACTTTGAATTTATAAAAAAAAAATAATAAATAAAAATAATGAATTACTATAATAGAAATGTTTTTTATCTTTTAAATTTAAACAAATAATTTAAAGAAAACAAACTAATAAACTTTAATTTTGAGAATTTTTAAATTAAAATGTAAGTTTATTAATGAAATTAATATTCATGTATTAATACATTTATTGCAATTATTATATTAAAATATTATGTGGAATTTAATAAAATAGAAAAACTCATAAAATGACATATGGAAAAAAAATTATTTCAAAATAACCACAAAATGATATTTGGCAAATTGAATGAGAGCGTGAAAAGTGACAAAAAAAAACCTTCATTTATTAGAGATGATTCCTCCTATATTTTTTTCTTACTATCCTCGTATCCATACTAAATGGTGATGAGCGAACTAAATTATTATCAATTTCATTAACTGTGTTATTAAATGTGACATATGTCAATATTTGATATAATATGAAGATAAATAAAAATAAAATATAAAAGAATTTTTAATTTCTCTATTTTTATTGATATTTAATTAAACATAGAAATAGCAAAAACTTTATATTGAAAAAGGAATCGGTTGGTTTGGAATGCAATTATGGCTGTCCACTATTAAACAATATTTAATTGTTTAATTAGATCATTTGGATTCAATTATACAAATAGGATATTTAGAATTTCAGATTGGTTAATTCTAAAACCTAACTATTATTTTAGATTTTAAATTAATTTTGGTTATCAAAATAATAATTCAATACTTATATAATTATATTTTTATTTTATATTTATATATTAGTTTATTGGATTTTTAATTATGTTGATAAAAAGCCATAATATAAAATAATATTTTTTCTGAATAATTTTTTACATATAATATAAAGTTATGATGTTATTTTATCAGCATTTTTTTATAAATTATCATTTTACAACTAAGTTATTTATTTTTATTGAATCTTCTACATTAAAAGGAGATTTAATAGCCTGTTTACGTAATTAAAGCCTTTTAATTCTATCGTTGTGTATTTGTGTTTTTTAAATATCCGTTTTTAAAAAAACCAAATAAAGAAAATACATCCACCAGGATTATAATTTCGTCATTTAGATTTTTTTTCGTTAAAACTATTTAGATCCAAGTTCATTTGATCGGGTCGGGTGATCCGATCCATAAAAAATAACTAGTTATATTTGAAACGGTTATGACCGATTACAATTGTCAAATCTGGGACCAGTTGTAACTGAAAACAGGATTATAACACTGAAATTCGATTAATTGAATCCAGAGTTTCAATATCTCTTCAAATTGTAGAAGCAGATCTCCGATTTTGATCTTTCCGGCTTATACAGATCGCGATTTCAACCGGTAAGAGTTCAATTTTATGGTTTTGAATCACGAAAATTTTGTTTATTTAATCTAAGCTTGAAATTTCTGGATATCTTGAATCCATTGTCATTGCATGTTGCCTACATGATCATGCATTCATGTTACACAAAGCAGTTCTGAGTTATCTTCATTGCTGTAGTTGATTAATACTCGCTGAAGCTCTGCCACGTGGCTATCAAAGGTGGCAAGCACTAACATCCCATACATACACCCTCCGACCTCAGTCTCAGCCTGCAAATTTCCTTCGCCGGAGAATCACTGAAATGAAATGAATGCGGAGAGCTTAATAGCATCGGCGGCGATCAACATAGGGCTTGCACTTGTGATCCTGTGTCTCTTCTCCGTGTTCCGGAAACAGCCTGCCAATGCCAACATATACTACCCTCGTCGTCTCGCTCTTCGCCATACGATTTCCTTCGATCGTTCCTCCAACCGATTCTTTCCTTCCGTTGATTGGATCCGAGATGCTGTTAGAGTTACGGAGGACGAAATCCTTTCTACCCTCGGCCTTGATGCACTCGTTCTCATCAGATTTTTTAAACTCGGGTAATTACCAAAACTTTCATTTCCCCCTTTTTCTCTTTTACAATAATCCCTCTCTTCAATAACACGATAGATAGCTGTAGTGATTGTTTCCATGGTAAACTAACATAAATTAGGGCACTCAATACTACCGATTTTAATCTATTAGAAGTCCTGCATCAATTCACTTGACAGGATTAAGTTTTTTGTGGTATGTTCTGTTGTCGGATTGATGATTCTTTTGCCACTCAACTATTCTGCTGTCTCCCCTGAGCTATCTTCAAGCTCACGTTCCATGGACTCTTTCACCATTTCCAATATCCCTAGAGGATCAAACAGGTATGGATTCTCATCAAAATCAAATTGTATCTTAGGGTAACAGATTATACTAATTCACTTCGTTCATTTCCACAGGCTTTGGGTGCACTTTTCATCACTGTGCTTTATATCTTTCTTGGGAATATATCTCCTTCACAAGGTACTCATTTACTTTTCTTTATGTTGTACTTCATTTATAAAGTTAACTTTTTATTGCATTTGAATATTTTGGTGAGGTTCATAACAGGTGATGTGATCTCTAGGAATACAAGGTTGTCCTTATGAAAAGAATTCAACAACTTCGTAACCTAAGGAATCAACCGAGTCAACTCACTGTTCTTGTTCGACAAGTTCCTTTATGCGATGAACACAAATCACTCAGCTGCAGTGTTGATCATTTCTTCTCCAAATACCATCCTAATGCTTATCATTCCTATCAAATTCTATATGCTGGAAACAATCTTGAGGTACTTACTTATTCAAATTTAGTAATTTACTCTCACATTCACATACACAAACATGAATTTAATTTTCTACTTTGTAGGAGTTGCCTGTTGCTTTTGTAACATTTCGGTCACGTTGGGATGCTGCCCTTGCTGCCCAAACACAACAACATCCAAATCCATTATTATGGATCACTCAAATGGCTCCAGAACCTAGAGATGTATTATGGAAGAATCTTTCAATCCCTTATAAGCATTTGGTACTTTATAGAACTGGAGTAATTGTCACACAAATTCTTTTCACTATATTCTTTGCTATTCCAGTAACTGCAGTTCAGGGAATAACACAGTTTGAAAAACTAAAAAAGTGGTTCCCTCCAGCCATGGCTGTCCAATTGATGTAAGTAAGTAAGTAAGTAACTTTTTTTTTTTTTTTTTGGAAAGTAAATTTTTGTTGCATTTCAAACAGACCAGGATTGAGCTCGGTTATTACAGGATATCTTCCAAGTGTGATTCTTAGTGGATTTGTTTATGTTGTTCCTTTTGTTATGAAAGGAATGGCAAGAGTAGCAGGATATGTTTCAAGAAGTCAACAAGAACAAAAAGCTAGCAACATGGTTTTTTATTTTTTAATGGGAAATGTCTTTTTTTTAACCGTTTTATCCGGATCTTTACTTGATCAAATTGGGAAAACTTTCATTCATCCAAAAGATGTCCCAAGTCGCCTTGCTACAGCTGTCTCTGCTCAAGTAAGTCCCACACTTTTTATACCATTATTTATATATTCTTAATTTCTTTTCCTATGTTCAGGCAGATTTTTTTATGACATACATTTTGGCGAGTGGTTTATCTGGTTTTTCTCTTGAGATTCTTCAACCTGGATTACTTACATGGGATGCTTTAAAAATGCGTACATGGGGTCGTGGAAAAAAGAAATCCAATTATCTTTCTTCATTTCCTTATTATAGAGTTATTCCCTTTGTTTCTCTCTTTTTGCTTGTTGGCATTGTGTACTCCATCATTGCACCACTTCTTCTTCCGTTTCTAGTTGTCTACTTTCTTCTTGGATACGTGGTATTCATCAATCAGGTTTGTTCTTTATTATAATATGCAAAAAATAGCATCTTACTTTCTTTTTGTCTAAAAGAAATCTTTCCAATTATAGCAATGCTTAAAGTTATACATGAATAGATTTTTGAAAGTACAATGTCTTAATACAGATACAAGATGTGTATGAAACAACATACGAGACATGTGGGCAGTATTGGCCCCACCTTCATCACCATGTGGTGGTCGCCATCATTATCATGCAAATCACCATGATTGGTCTCTTTGGACTAAAGTCAAAACCCTCTGCATCTTTCGCGACAATACCACTCCTTGTTCTCACTATAGCTTACAATGAGTATTCCAAGTTTCGTTTTCTTCCTACGTTTTACAAATGCTCTGTAAAGGTACACTTTTGATTTTATTGTACTGTGTTTGAAGTGCATTTTACTAATCTCTTGTCTGTGGAAAAGACGATAATGCCCTCATGAATCTTGCAAATTTATTGTTGGTTAGGATGCGAAGGATAATGATGAATTTGATAAAGATGGTCCAAGTGATGCTGCTTGTCGTGAAGCCATAGATGCATATCGGCCACCTTCTTTGCCTCAAGTGTGTGTTGGAATGGAAGAATCAACCTCAACACAACCGTTATTATCATTGATTTCTTAGTTGTTTTTTTTTTTCTTTCTATTTTTGGGATATAGGGGCAAGCCTTGTTGGGTATGCAAGGATTTGGATGAAACTATATTGTAGAAATATGATTTTAATCAATTTGATTGGTTTTTGTTTGAAGAAAGGGTGTCTTTCCTAGAATATGATCATGTCATTTTTAGGCTATTAGTAACTCAACTAAACATGTAAAAAAAAATCAATACCACAAGTAGAGAGTTTATACTTTTGCTTAATTTCCTTGGTAAGTATTATCCATGAGTTAATGGTGAGCCCTTTTTCCACTTAACTAATAGTGTTGTTCTTCTTTTGTTTCGGTTCGCTCGTTTTGTATTGTTTAAAATGTATAAGTTAGTTTAAGAACAAAGTGTCGCACATAAAGCACGTGGTATGAGGTATTCAAGGTTAGAGAGAAGAGAAGGTTCAAGAATTGATTTGAACGAAGGCGCCCCAAACCAAAGGATCACATAAAGTGCGCCCCTTATGCTCGAAAGTGTTAATGTATTCCACATCAGTACGACACGCATGTTGAAGTCTCTTCTCTTTCCATAAGGGCTCTTTTGGAGAGACAATATTGGACTCCGTATATATCTTACATGGTATCAAAGCAAACGTCTGCACTCCCATGGCTTGATACATCCTAACCTCATTGATTCCTTATTTCTTTATATATGTTGCACCCTCCACCTCTCCATGATGATTCTTTTTTAGAGACAATTTTGGACTATAGCTCTTTCGAGAGACAATCTTGGACTCCATATATAACCAACTAGAATTCATATTCTACATAACAACATTAAAAGCAAAACAAAAAAAAAGTACAATTGGATTCCATACCTTTCTTATAACAGGAACAAATCAAAGAAGTTTGGGGGATTTGGCATCAAAACTTAGTTGGAGGCTTTAACCTTATAACCTTTCGGGTCTACCTTTTTCGGTGTTCTACAACAACCCTTTCATAACAAATCCATGACATGAGTATTAAAATTATTTAAAAACTAATGTCACAATAGAGAGAGGTTATCTACTATACTATTTCATCAAGTAATAAGTATACACTACTGCCAATGTGGAACTAACCCACTTGGTAGATGTGGAAGCTTCTTAGATTTGAGGTCTCGGGTTCAAACCTGGACATTGGTGAATTAACTAACTTGGTGAATTTAACTTCTAATTACTAACCAACCGTTAAAAGAATAAGCATACATTCCTAGAAACATAGGTTTCATCGACCGATAATCGCTAATGTCAATTTGCTACAGATTAACTATAACTACATGATGGTTCCATAGCCAATTAAAGCCTGACAAATGACTTAGCAAGGGATATAACGACATAAAGGTTTTTACTTGCGACAATGTTAGCATATATTTTCCTTTGCAAATTTAGGGTATTGGCGACGAAAGTTAATACGAAATCCATCGTTGATCCTTTGCAAATCTTCAATATCAAAATTTTGATGTCCATCACTGATTTGCTGCAAATATAATATATATTTTTAATTTCTAATTAAAAATAAAAATACCCATAATTACATATTTTAAAAACAAAAATACAACAATTATAAATTTCAAAATCCAAAATACAAAATATTATACAATCCAACACCAAACATTAACATTTAATTACCAATACAAACAAAAACACATTGAAGCATATTTGACTTCAAAGTATAATGTACCATAGTTCTGAAATTTCTCTCATATTTTGTGTTCTTGCATACATCTTCTCATATTTTGCATTCTTGCATACATCTTTTCCATATTTTTCGTGTTCAAATTAACCGATGAAAACCTTTTATGAGCTATCACCCATGGCCGGTCCAAAGATATAGTGAGTCCAGGGCATAAAGAAAGAATGGACCCTTAAAGTCGAAAATAGACAAACTGTTATAAAATTCACTATTAATATTAAAAATATATATATATGGTCATAACATTACAAATACAACTAATTCAAAGAAAAATATGTTTCCTAGCATTTTTAGATAAGTTGATTTCTCTCTCTCTCTCTCTCTCTATATATATATATATATATATATATATATATATATATATATATATTAGGAATTTTGAGCCCCTTAGAAACATGGGTCGTGGGCGACCGCCCGGGTTGCCCACTGTGATATCCCAAAATGTACGGTTATTTTAAAAATTTTATTTATGCTTATTTTAAAATCAGAGTATCCTTTTTAAAGAACAAATGTTGCAGAAATTTGTTCACAGAAAACGTGATAAAAGTTTTATCAAAACATTTCCGAAGAAATGTATTTTATTCATTTTAAAACTTTGGGATGTCACCGTCAATACAGAAACATAAGCATAAACAGAACTTACATTCATTTACACTAGTGATCTACATCTCTTAAATCTCTTGGTGTAGGTTAGCTTCGTATCGACACCTGTGATACAAATAAACTGAGTGAGTCGGGTTGGGAAACATGATGAGTACATATGGTTTTCAACCCACAATAATAAAGTTATTATGTTTAATCATCAAATAATAAACCCATTTACCCATCCCCATTATCTTCTTTATTCTTAAGTATCTTCTTTATGAATCATCTACTCCTCATTATTTATTCTTAAGGATTTTCCTAAGGTATAGGCACGAAGTCCATCGTCGCCAGGGTTTATATAACAGACACTAAGTCCATAGTCGCCAGGGTTTATATAACAGGCACTAAGTCCATAATCGTCACAGTTTATCTCGTTTATTGAAAATATTATTTTCGAGAGTCCACTCGCAATACATGTCAATGAGTTTTTAGAGTACACCGGGTGAACGTCTCGTTCACAACACCTACAGGTTTCTAGCATGCTAGTGTTCCACCGAACTGTCTAGAATAGTATGTGGTTGTCATCCATACTCTGCTAGATGATGGGGCCAACACTTGGGTAAAGCCTTCTCTTATTTTTCACCTCTCACCATCATCTCATGATCTATTTCACCTTTCATTTCATCATCCAACTCATCTTTACCCCTTGTAATTTATAGGTATAAAACACGTATACAGTTTAAATCATTTAAATATGTATAATAGTGTTCATCCAATATAGATAACAATTATACAAATAATATGCACACATAGCACATAATTTATATAAAACACTTCATATCTATGTGTAAGATGAAAGTAAATATGCAATTACTTGTTAAAGTGATGATTCCAAACTCAGGAAGCGCTTCACTTTTAACGATTCTATTTTCCTTCGACGAAACCTAGCATTATTATCGTTAAGTTTTAGTCTAATCTTTATTGCGACTAATTATTAGTCTAGATTCATCATTAATTCAAAGTCTACTTCATGATCTATCAAGTAAGGAACAACAGGTAAGATCATATCGAAGGTAGAGTCTGTTTGGTATACGAAGTATACTGTTTGGAAATCTCACATTAAACACCTCACTAAATCACAGCTTGGACATCATCCCCGTAAGTAGATCAATCAGTATAACAACTTTGAATCACTGATAAATTTTATTTATAGGTTCATAATAACAATATTATAAGCTATATTTAAAGTAAGGTAACATAACTTACTTAGCTAGGAGACGGGCTCTATAGGAGCAGAACTTCGTCGCTGAATCTTTCTAAGAAAGATTCTTGCAACGCTTCAGTTCTCACCTTACTATACTAAAACTACAGAAAGAGAAGTCGAATCACGAGGGACCGAAATGCTCGGGGGATAAGAAGAGAAAGACTCTTGAATCAAAAGAATGATGCAAGAAATATGAGGGCTTAGAGGCTCTTATTTATAGTAATTGAATTTTCAA
Source organism: Lactuca serriola (assembly GCF_051521515.1). NCBI lineage: Eukaryota > Viridiplantae > Streptophyta > Magnoliopsida > Asterales > Asteraceae > Lactuca > Lactuca serriola. The sequence goes on from NC_136412.1 coordinate 297,138,653, forward strand.
AAACCACCCTCTATATTTACTTAAATGACTAAACACTCCTTTATAATACTATTTTAAATAGATTTAATGATATTTGTACTAAACTAATTTCGAAAGTACTCAACACTAGTCTTATAATGACGGCATCGTCAATACCTTTCTAACGATATATATATATATATATATATATATATATATATATATATATTTACTAACTTATAAAAGAAATCCTACTATTTTTATAAATAGATCCAATAAAATAATATTATTTTTTTAAGACGTTCAACTCTCTAAGCGTAAAGTACAACTAATCATGAATAAAATAATATTAAATTTTAATCTGATTACCTTTGAAATCTTATCTCTTCCAAAAATTTGACCTGATCTCTTATCCAATTAAAATAAAACAAATAATCCATTATATAGGTCCTTTTATTTGTAATTTTTTTAAGCTTTATTTATTATTTATGTCCTCTAATCGAAATTGACCAGTCAGTTGTAAAATCAAATACTTTGTTTAATATTAAGAAAAAATATCTATGTATGATTTATGACTAATAGAAAATTAGTATTCCATTTGTTATTCATGTTCCATGAAATATGGTTGTATTAATTTTATTATTTTTCGGTTTAAAACTTTAGATAGTAAAGTGGATAATAGGATATATCCGTTTAGACTTATCTGTATCAAGCAAATCGGGTTGTTAAGATTAACTTTGATTCTCCCTTTTATTAACTTTATCAATACCAATAAAGGTATAAGCAAGTCACTTTGTATGGATGTGTCTTGATTTCTAAAATGGAGGACTATAAACGTACACTACACACCAAAATATTTATTTTCTTTTGTATTGCGAGGGTTATATTTATTTGTTGCCGTAAAACCGATTGATAACAATATGCATATGTTTTGTGTTACTTGAAATCTAACATGTTTCCGTATAGAACTTATTGCCGAATGAGAAACTATTTTTCGCCGCCGCTTTGCGCGGGTCTACGGCTAGTATATATATATATATATATATATATATATATATATATATATATATATATATATATATATTTAGGTTCATATATAAACCTTATATATTGTGTGAACGTATGATAGATTCTAGACCAATCGTTTAATAGAGAGATTATAGTAAAATAACGTAAACATCAATTAATTAGATTTATCTATTCCTTAAGTTTAGCTATGAACATGTTACCTATTTGTGGTCTTATCTTTCATCATCATCTATTTTCTCCACTATGTAAATCGATTTCGAGAAACATTAACGTTGATCTTCTCTAATTTATAAATCAATTTTAAGGAAGAGGTGATTTTTTTGATATTTGATATCATATTGGTGCGATTTCGTTTTTAAGGAAGAACTGTCACATTCTTCAAGAATATGTAGTATGTTTATAATTTTAAAAGAAGAATACGTAGTATGTTTATAATTTTAAAAGAAGAATACGTGAATCTGTATATGCAATCATATTCTTCTAGAATATCATATTCTTTAATAATATGTACAAGAATGGAGTATATTGGTTTTAAAACATTAATATGTGATTTTGTAAATGCAATCATATTCTTATAGAATATGTTTATAGAGATTATTTGTTATTATATTCTTAAAGAATTTGTTATTATCTATAAGCTTTTGAAAATATTTATTTTGTGTTACGCAAATGAGGGTTTGAATAATTAATTAACAAATTCTTGAAGAATAGATAGTGTATTATAATTAGCACATTCTTAAAGCATATAATATTATGTATCATACTTTCTAACAGAAAAAAAAAAACTTATACGGTTATCTATAACAAATGCATTTATCTGGACAATTCTTGAAGCATTAAATATTTTCGCATTAATGGTCCATCCTAATTTAAATTGCTACATAATGACACAGTTTCCTTGTAAATGATTTTATGAGTAAATTAATTAAATAAATTCTTAAACACTAATTAATTCCACAACCATTTTTAGCCATTAGATTCCATTAGATTTTTCTAATCCAACGGTCCATATTTAGTCATACATTTACACTATATTTAGGTTTCACATTTAATCCTACCATATATATATATATATATATATATATATATATATATATATATATATATATATATATATATATATATACTATCTTATGAAAGAAATCTCATTATTTCTATAAATAGATTGAATATAATAATAATATATTTTTAAGATGTTCAAACTATTAAGCTAATAGTACAGGTAATCATCAATAAAATAATAATATTTTTTAAATATTACAAAACATTAAGAATAAAGTACAACAATCCATATGCATACATGTATTTAACAACGCCTTTGAATTAGTATGCCTTACTTGTAGGGATTGAATCATAACCCTCGCTCGCTTGCAACAACTTTCACCAATTAAATCGGTCAAACACACCAGATACGCATTATATAAAAGCATCTCCTCTCCCAACCAATTAAAAACCTAAAATTTTGAACTCTCTCATTCAGCCCACCTGTTAAAGATGCAGACGACGACTCTTTTGTTTTGATCGATGTCAAGTTAGACTTTCTCTATTTGAAGTATTGAAGAAATCCTCTCATGGCTTCCGTTTGTTCTTCGTGTTTGTTTGTAGGTTATCGCCAAACTTGTTTAAGGTTTCTTAAACCGGTCATGGCTTGTGATTGTTCGTTTTTTATGAATATCTTCTAATTATTGTCAAGTAAGTTCACGTTTTCTTTTTCTCATCTTCAATATGTTTGTTTGATTTTGTTGATATAGTTTCTTCCATAATGGATTCTGATTGATGCTCCATAACGTAATTTTAAGGACACAAAGGTAGCCGAAACTTCTATTCTTTTTTAGAATTTCCCAGTAAAAAATGTTCGTGTCTCTCTTACCTTATACCCTGTTTTCTCAAGGCAAATATTGTGTTATTGTTACTCAAAGTCTCAGACTATAAGATGGTTCCATTATAAATCCACTATGTTAAAAAAATATTAGGATCCAAGAGTGATGAAAAAGGTGATGAGATTGGCTACACCATTGTGGTTTTTTCAACATACAAGGTTGTCCTTTAATAAAGTTTTTTTGTGTGTGGATTTTCCATACCACTTCTGTTATATATGGTTGTTTAGCTTTTATTGATACTTAAAGACAAGATTTTGTGGTTTGCATATTTCTCCTTAGCATTAGAATACTTGCAATAGGAAGGGCTTATATTACCAAATTAATGCTATTTCTTTCTTAGAAAACAACATGTATGTATTTTGTTTCTCAAAATTATTTTTAAATCATCTTATTGTGCAGGGTATCAATTCCTTATTGAGAGGCTATATTGAGAACAACGAATATCTAAATCTAACCATTTCCAACTACATTTTCATAGAAGGAGCAAGAGGTAGAAATGAACTTTAGTTGATTGATTTAGTTAGAATTTTAATTTCATTTCTACATTGCACTTCTATTTTTTCTAAATTGGAATTTTCATTTTCTGTGTGTATATTATAGGCAAGGGAGGAGAAGCGGAATACCCTGTTGAGTATGAGATCAATGGGACAAATGCAGTAGAGGCATGTTCATTTTTACAAAACTGATCAATGAGGGGCATTATAGGTAATTTGATTGGTTACCATTTTCTTAATTTAGGCATCAGGCTTATACATTTTACAAACTCCACATTTTTATAATACCCATCAATAAGTGTATTATATTTCACTACCAAAGGCATCCGCTATAACATCTGATGCTATTTTACGTTTTAACAGTGTTTTTCCACTTGATGGGTTAATTACATCAACCTACATTGATAATCACATATTCTTACATGATCCTTTGCTACTTGATGGTTTTGTTATAACAATTTGATAAGGGAAAATTACCGATTTGCCACCTGATGTTATGTTCTGCTACGTTTTTATAGATAGTTGTTTCAACAACTGAATCAGAGCTAACCGGATGAAAAGCCAAATGGTGGGGCTAATAAACATTGTGGCTACAATGAAGGTATATATTCTAAACGAATTTCTTTTCTTATAACTTAATGTCAAATAATGGGTTTCATTACTTCCTAATCTAGCATGGTACTCAAAACATCTACCCGATTATTGCAAATTACCTATAATGCCCCTCATTGATCATGTTTCATTATAGGTTTTGTGATATTATTATTATCATTATCATTATCATTATCATTATCAGATTTTTATATGATCATGTTTCATTAAATATTATTTTTTATCGTTATTATTGTTATATAAATTGTGGCATATTTTTAATTAAAACATATACAATATTGTATTTATTTATTTTAATTTTCTTGTTGATGATTAAAAATTCAAGTTATTTTAATATTTTGAATCGATAACGAATAAAATCACCCAATGATACCTTGAAGACTTTTAATGTGTTCAATAAATAAAAAATCATTTGATGCTTATTAATGAAAGCTAAATCATGATGAAAAATATAATGATTTTTTGTGTTTTGTCAAGAGTAATGGCTAAATTAGAAAATAATAGTAACTTTTGTATTTTTTTTGTATGTCAGCCCAACTTCTATAATTGAGGAAGTTAACACATGATAATTTAGTGTTTTATGTTTTTAATCGCAACCAACTTTTTATTTAATCATTAATAATTTTGAAATTTTAATAGCTTATCGAGTCATACAAGCCATTATGTTTTCCAAAACGTAACTTAATATATAATTTTAGATTAACATCAAATTGGTTAGAACGTGTAACATAAACTTAATCATATTTATATATTTTTTTACCGAAAAACATTAAAATATTTTGATTTACCCCAAAACAACATTGTATTTTTTTTTTAATAAAAAACAACCTAACTTCAATTTTTAACCTCAAACAACATCCCTTTCATATTAACCCGGTAGAGTATTTCACGTTATTTAAAATATGACATGTTTATAACAAATCATCGTAAGAAAAAGCAATTTCCCACCATGAAATTAAAGTAATAGTCAAAACGCAACAAAACGCCGACCTTTGCAATGTGTTATTTGTTGATATATGACAAGATTTGTCAGATTCAAGACACCTTATTTGAATATAACATATATTTTGTTAACTGAAAGCGTAATTTTATTTTACCAAATATATAAAAACATATTTTACTTTTAACCTAAAAACATATCGTATTAATCATCGCCCGAAACCTACTCTAAGATTCAAACAAGAAGCCTAACGAAAATTTTCAAAAGGTGACGGAGTCTATACAACAAATGTGGTTTATAAACAAGTGTTGCACAATTAATAATCTATAACCGGTCATATTTTGTGTATTCATATATAATTCTATTATTTTTGTTTGAATGACTAAAACATTCATATTTTCTGTCGTCTTGAACCGCTTCTTTTTCTCGATTATTTGATGTATCATGTCACAAATTATGTCAAAGTCGGATCTTATTGTCTTAGAAATGTACTATCTTTGGAACATAATATTTTTGTAAAAGAAACATATTGTCTAAAAATATTATTCACCGCCGTTTTGCGCGGGTCCACCACTAGTATATATATATATATATATATATATATATATATATATATATATATATATATATATATATATATATATGATTTACACTTTATTTTAATATGTAAATGTGCTGTTAAAAATTATAATTTGTTCATACGAATGTAAATGTGATATATATATATATGATTTACACTTTTGACGTTCTTTATATTCACGCATAGCTATCGACGAGATCTACAACTTTTATTTAGACTTCGTCGGCTAATTTTGAATTTATATTTTTGTCCATAATGTTATAAAATTAAATATTTTTGCTAAAATCATAACTCTCTCGTACGGACTCCATTTTTGTCATTCTTTTTCTCAAAATTCTTATTTTAAGGAGTACTACGATTTTCATTTCGGTCGCATTAGCTGAAAGTCAACCATTCTCTTCGTAGCTTTTTACGGCATACATTCGTTGTGCGCGGTTGACTTTTATATGTTATACAAATCATATCTAATTCATACGGATTCGGATTTTGACGAAATTTATATTTTCGGAATCGGGACGACATGTACTTCATATATATATATATATATATATATATATATATATATATATATATATATATATATATATATATATGTGGGGGGGGGGGGGGGTGTGTGTGTGTTTTGGCGCACTTATTTTTATGATTTACGGACGATTCGATTGATTTTTCCTATTTTATTATATTATAATAATCATGAAACATATAATATTCAAATAATTATTCTTTATTATGTCAAATATGTTACAATTGTTAACCCTAACTATTACTTTGGTCAAGTTTATTTATCCTAGATAATCTTATATAAAAAAATCATTTTTAATGCTTATTATATCTTAGTTGAGTAGCCGGAATCTGCGGGTGTTACACCCTCCATTTGGTCCGGGCCTGCTGTCACCCATTGTTGTATTTTATATTAATTACTTTCCTTTTATATCTCCACCTTGTTAGGAGAATCTCTCTATTTATTAAATTGATTTGTAAATCTTTACAATCAATATAGAAAGATACAATTCTTTAGTCGGAAGTTACACCCTCCAGTTGACTTGCGGGGATATTTTGGTATTTATTGGTTTTGGTTATTTGGTAATGTTCAGTGGAGGAGTTCGTGTCGGTGGGCGGAGCAGCGTGATCTTATTCTTCAGTCGGCAGTTACAGGTGAGTTATCTTCACTATACTGACAGGGTCTACGGCACCAAGGCTAGCCCTCTATTGGATGGAAATCCGGGTATTGTTGTTATGTTATTGCTTTTCTATGTTTGCATCCGGGTAGTTAGGATGGTATATGTGTGACCGGAAGGTCTTATGTGCTATGAAGAGTATGAGATATACGTTGTTAGATGTTATGAGAGCTATATGTGTTATGTTACGATATGAGCAGTATGCTATGGACCGGAAGGTCATCATGTTATAGAAGGTCTTATGTGCTATGAAGAGTATGAGATATATGTTGTTAGATGTTATGAGAGTTGTATGTGTTATGTTACGATAGGAGCAATATGTTATGGACTGGAAGGTCATCATGTTATATGCGGTTATGTGATATTTACGTATGTGCTATGTATGATACGTATGGTAAGGACCGGAAGGTCAAGCTGATATGGACCGGAAGGTCAACAGAGTATGGACCGGAAGGTCAACAGAGTTATGGGATGGAAATACCCTAGGCACATGGATCGGAAGATCCTATGGAGTTATGGCCTAGAAGGGCGTATGTGCTGTTATGGCCTGGAAGGGCGTACGTGTTGTTATGGCCTGGAAGGGCGTATGTGTTGTATGTAGTATTTTGGGGGTAACTCACTAAGCTTTCGGGGGCTTACAGTTTCAGTGTATTGTTTCAGCTACTTCAAGAGACCGTGGCAAGGCGAAGGCGTGATTGTACCGCTCCTCAGTTTTATGTTGATGTTTCTGGGATACTCTGATAATAAAAGAATTGAAAACCATTTTGTAATAACTTAATGAATATGGTTGTTTTTGAAAAGTTTAAATTGGTTGTAAATTTTATGGTCGTTACATTTAGAATGACAACCTTTGAAGCCTTTGAACCCGCTTGATTTTGGGGTGTTGATGAAGATAACAAAAATTCAAGAATAGAATTTCTCTATGTGTATCCACCATCAAGAGTAAGGCTCTTGGAATTCTAGTTCCTTCTTGTATTCTTCAGCGTCTTAAGCCTTTAAGTACTTAACTCAAATAAACACTAAAAGAGACAACTCAATAGGGATTCTAATTCACCAAACTTGCTTTAAAATAGAGAAAGGTGTAAGAAGAGAGCTAATTTCATTCATAAGAGAGAAGAGAAGAAAAACTAGTAAAAAACTCATGCAAAAGCCTTCCTTGTCTACTCCCATGTAAGACATACATTTATATTGTATAACATAAAGTATTGGTAGCCTTTTAGAAGCATATGAGACATAAGAAGAAAGATGACAAACAACTTCTCTTCTTCTAATAATAATTTGGGCCATGCCTCTTTAAAGAAGGAGGATTCTTTAATTTTTATAAACTCAAAGTTTATACAATATAAAATTTGTCTTTCGGTAAAAGACAACATGATTCACCTAGTCCAAAAGGTTGTGTATGACATTAATTCATACCATATGAAATAATAACTAGTTATACTCTCTTATAATTATTATTTTCAAAAAATAATAACTATTCTCTAGGTAAATACAAGAAATCGTATTATTAATAATAAACATACAAAATGTATCAATTTGATAAAGATGCGACCTTATAGGATCATATATTATTAGCAATATCATTCCATAATAATTCTTGCGCATATAGATTCAACAAATGTTGTGCAGTCAAGTCGGATCCTTCCCTTTGAAACTGGAAGTACCTGAAAATGTTAAACCACAAAACCGTAAGCACGAAGCTTAGTGAATTCCCCAAAATACCACATAACCGTACATAACAACGACCCCTTCCTATCATACAAACAGGCCCAACACAACATACAAAATTGGCCCAACCTAACATAAAAAATGGGTCCTCATACATACAATTCCTCATATTTTTAATTTTTCCTTAGACATGGAAAAAGACTGAAGAAAATTTTCCTCTTCAGAAAAAAAAAACTATATTAGTTTAATAAGTGAATCTAACCTTTATTGTTTATAATTCCATCTTTAAGAAACCTTGGGATGCTCCATAGCAAAGCCAAGCCTGCAACCGATGCAGTCTAGAAAGCTGCACATCTGATTCCCATCTTGTCTACAACTTTAAAGGTCCAACCCATAAAAGTATTAGCAACAATGCATGTAACTTTCTCTCCCTCATTTCTGTTAAGTTTGTTAATGAAGTCTTCAAGTTTTGAAGACATGACTTGAAAGATTGCATCTGCTAATTTACAAACATCCTTTTTGTCCTCTTCTGCTTCCACACCATCGGATAGTGACACAAAGCTTGCTAAATCATTCAAGTTTTCTTATGTGGAGAAAACATTGGTAACCAATTTGTGAGTGAAATCTCACTACTATAAAAAAGAACATTACCAACAGCCAAACCGCTGGTAATCCGTCGCTAATAGGCATTGTCGACGGAACAGTAACAGACCAAAATCCGTCGGTATATTCTTGTCGGTAATTGTTTTGTAACGGATTTCCGACGGCTATGACAAATTTTAGCTACAAAATTTTCCGTTGGTAATTAGTAACCGATCACCGACATAAATACTTTTCAATGGATTACCGACGGAATATGTTTGCAACAGATTACCGATGGAATAACTCACTAACGGATTACCGACGGAATCAAGAAATAACTCACTAACAGAATTACCAACATATTTTCTATGACAGATTAGCCGCGGATTTTGACATTATAAAAAAATTATAAATTCATGAAAAAATTAAAAAAAAAAATTACATATTCAACACAGAAAAATCTTAAAGCATACATCAAATCTATATTTTAAACCTAAAAAATATAAAAATTAAAAAATAAATACATATACAAACCGGGTTTTTTTTGACGGTCGGAATTTTGAAATTGGGGTTGATTGCAAGTGATATAATGAAGAACTAATGGCGCTTGTTGCTAAGCAAAAAGAGAAAAACGAAGAGTTTATAGAAATAATGAAGATCCAAGAAGACCAACACAACGCAAGAGTCGAGCAACTTGATAAACAACTTAAATTGACAATGGATCTTATTAATGTTATTAGAGAACAACGAAACTAGTAGGTCATAAAGTGTTGATATGTTTATTGCAAAGTATTTATTTTAGAGTAGTCACTTTCCATTTTCCACGTAATAAATAATTATTGTATTATTTTATGATATAATGTTATTTGATTTTTTGTTATTTTTGTTTTTCATATATTACTACAAAATAATTTGGATTTAATTTATAAATCAATTATCCATCTTTGCCTATGAAATCTTTGCTATGGAATTTGCTATATAATATACACTACAAAAACTGCTAGGGATTCATCACCATAGAATTTGCTAGAGATTTATCACCATAGATAATTTACTAGGGATTCACAACCACATAATTTTATAGAGATTCATCACCACGGAATTTGCTAGGGATTCACCACCACCGAATTGATAGGGATTCATCACCGCGGGTTTTGCTAGGAATTAACTACAACGGAACTTGTGATGGAAGAACTACCATAGAATTTGTGATGGAATCCTACAACGGAATACACGACAGAATACCATCTACAACTGATTTCATTTCGTTGTCATATTTGCGGCGGAAAAAATTGTTTCCCTAGCAAACCCTCACTACGGGGTTTTTTGGGACGAAAATCGATCGTCGCAAATTCCATCGCTATTCGTCTTTTGCAACGAAATTTCAGCTTTTCGCAACAAATTCCTTCCCAAACAAAATCACGTTTTTCTGGTAGTGTCGTAACAAAACTTTGAAATTTGGACCAAAAATGTAAATTTGGACCAAATTTGTAATAAAATTTAAAATCCGGACAAAAGTGTAAATTTTAAATGTGGATGACTTGTTGACCGGATAAAATGGTTAAAATCAATACAATTATCGGTATTCATGATTTAATCAGAAAAAATATAAAAACTTAATTGAACATGAAGACAAAATGTAGGAACTTTATAATAAATTTATATATGTAAAATCTATGATCTAACTAACCTATACATCACTTTCATATCGGTAATGAAATTTATGCAGAATAATGATGGTATTTATGAGATACAAACTAAAAAAATATGATACACCTTTTTCAAATTGTTTCCCCATTTTTTTTCTTTCAACCATCAAAATTAGGTTACAATTAGTTACTAATCTAAGACTATGTCAAATTTCTCCCCTATACTATTGTCTAGATAGTTAGGTAGCTTAAATATGCTTATTTCTTGTATTATGATTGTGATTAAAGTCAATTTTTTACATATTCTACTCTACCAATCTACAATATAATACAACCACTTTGAAACCATGTGTTAGCTGGTGACACAAGGGTTCTACTTTTCTTCTTTATACAAATTATAGTTAAATACTTTATCTCAAAAAAGTAAACATTGTTCTACTTATCTCAAAAAGACAAAGAACACAGAATAAAGATTAATTTTATTGGTTACCTAAGAACAAAAGAGACAGAGACAAAAACAAGTTAGTATAGGGTTGAGGGGCATAACCACCGAGTAACTGAGGGCATATGAGAGAGGCAATAGACGGTTGAGGCCCGAGACACACTTAGGACGAAGGAAGGCGAAAATTGGGAGGGAGGCATGTCACAAACTCAAGTTCGACACTACTTCTTGCTCATGCGATGTATCGAGGTCCCTTATAAAACCCTAATACCAGTCCTCCTAGATTACACATGCTAACTAGTTTCGTCACGTCATGAGCTCACCAAGGAAGCAACACTAGCCCCCGACCAACTGTATATCTAGAATGTTATGGCCCCCTTCATTGTCAAGCTAGCCAACGACTCGTTAGACAACAACGACTATCATAATAATGACCTTCGACTATGATACCATTTTTTGAACACAATCTAAGCTAATCTAATGACCTAATCTTGATCTTCCCGCTCAACACAATCACAAGATATTCGGCCTGCTATGATGTCATGGTCCAAAGACCTAAAACGTGTAATTTTTGTTTAATTTAGGGGTTTCTTTTCACTCTCTTTTACTTCTTTACCCAACTTCCATATTTTTTGACTTATTTTTATAAAATTAATAGATCAAAATTGAAAATATATTGTGATAATAAAATATATATTTATTTTTGTTAACCCACATTCTATTTATCCGGTTTCATTTTTTTTATACCTTTTGGATCAATAAAATTTGTAAAACCTTTTTTCATTTTTTTCATACCTTTTGGATCAATAAAATTTGTAAAAAATTTTTTTGTCCTCGGAAGTGTTGTCATAGCCTAACAATGTCCATCTAAAATTTTCAAGGATGTCCGAAAAATGATAATCTAATCTATAAAAATAAAATAAAATACAAGGGGTATCCATGGACAAGTGTGAGGATAAGGTAGATTCCTCCTTGCAGAGAGTTTGAAATTGTAAGCAATATTGAAGGGGGAGTTAGTCTAATTTTTTATTCCTAAAGATTAACAACAATTGTATTTTTTTTGTTTATATTGAGATATACTATCTTTATAAATAATTTGTTAATAACAATATACATTAGTTCAAAAGTAATCCTTAGAAAAGTCCAAATATTTTTATTATTGGTTAAAAATAACCTAATCATTAAAAAAGTCTCAATATTAAGAAAAAAGAGGAGATACGGGCTAAATCTGCGGAATCGACAAAAAATGAGTTATTCCAAAGTTCTAGCTGGTATTCAATTTTCTTTTAACAAAATTTAATTTTGGATTTCCATAACACTGATTAGGAAGTACCATGGGAAGTTTAAATTAATGAAAGGGGTAGTTTGCAATTTCAAAGAAGTACAAACAAATTTAAAGAAAACTGGTTTTGGACTTTTGGGGATATTATACCAACTACCAAAAGTTCAGGGACCAAAACTGAAAATCCGAGAAATAGATTTCCATTTATTGTGCCATGCCGTGCGTATTCAGCCGTATTCCTCACGTATTTCACCTGTTTTCTTTACGCATAAGGCTATCCCACGCAACTCAAATACCTTAAACTATACATATACGACCCCTAAGTTTGATCATACGGACTTCAAATCAAAGAGAAACATACCACAAAGAGAGAAAATACGTGCGAGAGCTAGAAAGGCGAGATATAGCTAGGAAGCTTTGCGTGAACTTGAATCAAACCGAATCAAACACAAAGATACCACGTCGCGATCTAGTAAGCTTCTACTTCTATTCACTACGTGATTAAGTCCTTAACAACCCTCTTGATCGGTTTGTTTACTTGTTTGTTTGTTTGTTTTGTTAAGTTCATGCACCAAAACAGCCTTCTACCCACTCACAAGTCACAAGTCTCATGAGTACTAGACAGATTGTTGTTTCTGATTTCCATGTGGATTCTATTTGCGTTACTTGTTCTTTCCCCTTATACTTATGCTTGAAAACAACCTCCACAAGACCATGCATGCAACTTAGTGTCAATATACTTGTTCCTTCTTTTCACTTCTTGTTTTCACGTGTCATTTAGTCAAGAAAATCAGCCATGAAAAACCCCAGGTTGTCGTCATTCTTGGCGCCTAATTGTAGCCTCTTTTCCTTTCCTATTCGTGTATTAATACTGCCCAAACTCCCAAAGTATTCCGGTTTAAACCATGATTAAGTGATGGGAAATTTGTGAACAAAGGCGTATAAATATGTAGAATTAAGTATGTGTGTGTGTGAAAAGAGGGTAAAAAGCGGCTACTGTCTGCCCCTTAACTACAGTTATTTTATATATAAGGGATGAATTGTCACAGGGAAAACAAAAAATTAATTAAATTAATTAAAAATGAACAAATACAAATTATAAAATTTGAGAGACCAAATATGTAATTTTTGGAAACTAATTTAATGAAAGAAATTACCTCGTGGAAACTGTTTTTCAACTAAAAAATGAAAGGGTAAAGATATAACTTCTGGAAACTAATATACAAAAAGAAATGAGGAGGTGGATACGATTTACCATTAAAGGTTGAGGGGCCAAAGTTGTAAATTTGGATTTTTTTTGAACGGCGAATTATTTACTTAAGAAAACCAAGAGAAGAGAAAGTAGTGTAGCGCTTAGGTAGTTTTATGTAAAGGATTGGATAAAATGATATAAAAATATTAAAACTAGACTAGGGTGTTAACGATTACTTTTCAAAACACGTTATTGGTTTATTGATTATTTAAAAAATTAATAATTCAAAATAAAATTTTTACACACTCAAAAACATTTTTCAGAATAATTTTTTCATTAACTTAAAAAAAAACATTTGAATAAGCATGTATAACTTAGTTTTTTAATAACCAAAATAACTTCAAAAATCATTTTTTAAGTCAAATATTTTTAAACTTATTGACTTTTTTACCATAAAAACTAATCCAAATATTTTTTAAAAAACTTTTTTTTGTCACCACTATAAACCAATACACACTTTTAGAATACAAAAAACATTCCCAAACACCCCCTAAATATTAAGTTTCTATATATAACTTTTGTGGTTTGATAAATTAAATTCTCTTAAGTTTCTTGCTAGGCAAATAGTTTATTTTATTTTCTATTTTTAGGCTTTAATCATTGACTTTTGTGGTATGACAACTTAAGTCTTCTTAAGTTCTAATTTTACCTTTCATTCTTATGGTTTAACAACTTAAGTCCTTCCGAAAAAGTTTCTTTTATTTTCTATTACTTCTTAAATACATTACCATCGCTGCAAAGCACGACATGTAAAATCCTAGTAATAACTATTCATAAAAAGGTTACCAATTTACCAATGGAGGTATTTTAAAATTTACTGCAAACTAAAATTGAGATTGTCTAGGAAAAAAAGAAAGATAAACACATAACCATACCAAATATATTCTTAATTATCATGTTACGATAAACAGTTAATTCTGTAAAGCCAACAAGTTGGATTATAATTTCAATGCATGTTGTATGTAACCATATATAGTTAAGCTTGGTCAACATGGTCAAATTATTGAAAACGCAATTGTACAAAATTTTGTTTTTATGCAAAACAAGGATATAAAAGTAAAAACATGTTGATTGAGCACATGAGGAATAAAAGGACATGCGCGAGATGTTTTTTAATAACTATAAGATCTAAAACTTATTATAATTAAATTATAATATTTATAAATGTTTATTTGATTGCTTTGAATCAAAGTTATGACTTTATATCAAATATAATAAAACTAATTAAATAAAATAATTTATTGTAACCTATGGTATTGAGATGTTTACTCATATTACAATTTACTTTTATTTTTTTAAAGAACTTTCAAAATGTTAATGATAATTTTCTATAAGAATATATTATATTATAACTCAATCTTTTCACTCCAATTGTAATAAAAAAAAACATTCTATGGATTTTTGATATTGAACATCTCAAAAAATATTTATAGAATATTTCAAAATTATTTCTAAATGAAATTCGAAACTTGACACTTGGCATAACTTGATAAATTTTAGATCGTTAGTATAAACGCCTTGTGGCCTAGGCTTGATAAATTTTAGATCGTTAGTGTAACATGATATTATTATTTAAGAGATACACAAAATAATAAAAAAAATAATCTTTTTATCTTAAAAGATTTGGTTACTTGAAATAAATCCGAAAAATTCCTAATATCAATGAAGAAAAAGATAAGGATAAATATATTTGTAGCATATATAAGCACATCTGGTCTTTCCTACAGTTGCTTCACCGATATTATTGTCTCTTTTACCCTACTGCTTCAGATTCATTAATATCCCCAAATTCTAATTCTATTGGGTTTTTTAGAGTTCCAGTTTCCTCTATATAGTGGGTTTCATCCAACAGTTTATTAGCCACAAATCCTGCATAATCAAGATCAAATCTTTGCTTTCTAAACATATATTAAACCCAAAGTATTCCCCTTTTTTTCAAGAAAGAAAAGTTCAATCGTCTGATTCTGTTTCTGGGCTTCTCTTCCTCGATCTGTGTGTTTCAGGTCTGCAATTTGATAATATGGGTAAGGTAACGGTGGCAGCAACGGTGGTATGCGCCGCTGCTGTTTCTGCGGCTGCTGTTTTGGTGGTGCGCCATCGGATGCGGAACTCCGGAAAGTGGGCAAAGGCGATGGATATACTCAGGGAGTTTGAGGACAAGTGTGGGACTCCGATTGCGAAGCTCCGGCAGGTTGCTGACGCCATGACTGTCGAGATGCACGCCGGACTTGCCTCCGATGGCGGCAGCAAGCTCAAGATGCTAATCAGCTACGTTGACAACCTCCCTTCTGGGTATGTACATACGATTTACAGTATCTCTTTATCTCTATATAAATTATCCATTCAGAATATTCATCGTATACTAAATTTTCGAGATTTGCTTTGAATTGGTACTCGGCGGAGTTGACTTTTTCAATTTTAACCGATTGAATTAAGTTAATTCTTCACCGTTTAAAATAATTTAGTTTGCGTTCTAAAATTTCAAGATTTGGGTATTTTCTTTTGCCTTTAGATTCATTAGATTTGTTCAGACGAAGCTCATAATATTCAATCTATATGTAGAGTTTAGGTTAACATCAACCAATTTTCTTTGACCTTTTGGGGTAGTGTTTTTAAATTCAAATTTTCTTATGATGTATTCGTATTTGTGTGAAAATATTTATAATGATCTCTATGTACATTTAATCTCTTGTGAATGCCTATTCGTTGATTTGGGTATTTTGAGTCGCCCTTGATTATTGAGAGACGTATGAAGTTAAAGCAACTGATTATTTGATTAATTTGATTCTGATTTTATGCTAGAATCATTTGAAAACGAACATCAAAGTTTTTCTATATTTCTGTTGTAAAAAAACTGATTATTGTTTCAGTTAAAAGGTGTATTTAAACAAGCTCTTTTATAGTAAAAGATGTCTTAGGAATCTTGGAAGTATTAAAAAAGTATCATATTGTTAATCAAATATATGATGGTTTCTAATTTTAGAGCGTTCATTTTTGGAAGTTGGATGATCTTTCTTTCTTTGTTTATTCCAAAAGTAACGAAATTTGTACCTGTTTTAATTTCTAAACTTAATTTATCCGAATCTTGTAGTTTTAAAACTCGTTATGTGATTCATTGAAATTTGAACCATTCTTCTTAGTTTCTTTTTCGGGTATGAAAGTAATCTTGTTTTGTTTTTCAGGGACGAAAATGGAATTTTCTATGCTCTTGATCTTGGTGGAACAAACTTCCGTGTCCTCCGTGTGAAATTGGGAGGAGTTGGTAATGTGAAGAAAGAATTTCAAGAAGTTTCAATTCCTCCAAATCTCATGATTGGCAAATGCGAAGTAAGTAATAAGTTAATAAGAATAAATTCATGATATATTTGGTTTCAAATACATTAATATGATAAAAATGGTATTTTTTTTTGGGTTTTAGGAATTATTTGATTTTATTGCTGGAGAACTTGCAAAATTTGTGGCTACAGAAGGAGAAGATATGCAAATTCCACCTGGCACTCAACGGGAACTTGGATTTACCTTTTCATTTCCTGTGAAACAATCATCAATTGCAGGAGGGACTCTTGTTAGGTGGACTAAAGGCTTCAACATTGAAGATGCAGTGAGTTTCATTTCTCAAATACCTTTGTTGTTTTACTCTTTTGCCCTTCTTTGTTTACACATTTCTCGTAGTCATTACCCGAATAAATCTTTTCTAGATTCTATATTTTGGGAAGTGTTCAAAGTTAAAAGTTATATATTTATCATTGTCATCGTTAGAGCATATCAATGGTGTTGAATCGGTTCACAAGATTCGTAAGGGTATTTTAGTCATTTTACTGATGGTAAAACATGTGATTCTTTTTCATACGGTTTTATTGATCTTTTGCTTATTGTGATAGGTTGGACAAGATGTTGTTGATGAGTTGACAAAAGCAATGGAAAGGATTGGCCTTGATATGCGTGTTTCTGCTTTGGTAATTTGATTTTTTGCCTAATGAATTTTCATGTTCAAATTTATTTTTTGAAAAGGATTATATGCAAGAAAAAGCAATGTAGTTTATTTGTTAGTTTATTACAGCATCCCACTTTCATTTCTTTATTACATAAATGTACTTCAAAAGAGCTACTTAAATACAAAGCAATTTCCATTGTGTGTCCCATCATTTTTCAATGATAAAGTATGAAGAGGGCATTCACGTCTTTTCCACATTGATATTTATAAATTGATGGTTGAAAAATGCAGGTGAATGATACAGTTGGAACTTTAGCTGGAGGAAGATACAGTAATCCAAATGTGATTGCTGCAGTTATTTTAGGAACTGGAACAAATGCTGCATATGTGGAAAGAGCAAATGCAATCCCAAAATGGCAAGGTCTACTTCCTAAATCAGGAGAAATGGTTCGTTACTTTACATACCCTTTATTTCTATTATTATTATTATTATATATATATATATATATATATATATATATATATATATATATATATATATTTTCAATCAAGTTGAAAAAATGATATGGCAAATTTTTAATAAGTTAGGACTTAATGGGGGAAAAAGCATCATTTCCTTGTGTTTCTCTGTTAAGTTGTTCTTTTTTCATTAAGTTGAAATGAAACACTCTTACACTTGTATGTTATTGTAATGTATCTTACTTTATTATTTATTTATAATTTTAATTTTATTTGTGAAGGTTATAAATATGGAATGGGGAAACTTTCGGTCATCACATCTTCCTTTGACCGAGTTTGATGAAAGCCTTGACAATGATAGCTTAAACCCTGGAGAACAGGTGCTCTGATTATTTTACCTTTTTTTTGGTTATTTCAACACTTTTTATATATTCTATGGGTCCCACTTATAACATGGATAAATAAATTTATTGACAGATATTTGAGAAGATAATTTCGGGAATGTATTTGGGAGAAATCGTGAGGCGAGTCTTGTTGAAAATGGCTGTAGAAGCCGAGTTTTTTGGCGAGACTGTTCCATTGAAACTGCAAAAGCCCTTCATATTAAGGTACAAATTTATGTCCCATATGCATATTTTAAAAAAAAAAGTATTTAAAAAATAGTTGCTTATTTGAATATTTGATCCATTTATACTTTTATGTAAAATATTTATTTTGTATGGATGTAGGACACCGGATATGTCTGCAATGCATCATGACTCCACCCCTGACCTCAAAGTGGTTGCAACCAAGTTGAAAGACGTTCTTGAGGTACGTAACTTAATATATAGACAAAAGGGTAAAATGGTCATTTACTACTATACTTCAATAATATATAGAATGATATATATAAACAAAAGGGTAAAATGGTCATTTGCTATTATACTTAAAAGGGTAAAATGGGTAAAGTATAAACAAAAGGGTAAAATGGTCATTTACTATTATACTTGAAAGGATAAAATGGCTAAAATATAGAAAAAAAGGGTAAAATGGTCATTTACTATATAAGACAGAAGGGTAAAATGGTCATTTACTATTATACTTAAAAATAATGTATAGAATAATATATAGACAAAAGGGTAAAATGGTCATTTACTATTATACTTGAAAATAATATATAGAATAATATACAGACAAAAGGGTAAAATGGTCATTCCCTATTATACGTTAAAAATAATGAATAGAATAATATATAGACAAAAGGGTAAAATGGTAATTTTTCTATTATGATACTTAAATATGGTTCATTTGACATGTGGCAGATAACCAACACTTCTCTAAAGATGAGGAGAGTGATCGTGGAGGTGTGCGGAACCGTGGCAACGCGTGGGGCCCGTCTGTCGGCTGCTGGAATCCTAGGAATCCTCAAAAAGATCGGGAGAGACACAGTGAAGGAAGGAGAAGAAAACCAGAAATCCGTAATAGCAATGGACGGTGGGCTGTTTGAACACTACACAAAGTTCCGGAAGGCGATGCAAACTGCAATGGATGAATTGTTAGGTGAAGAAGCTTCTAGAAACATGATAATCGAGTTGTCAAATGACGGATCTGGCCTTGGTGCGGCTCTTCTTGCAGCTTCGCATTCTCAGTATCGCGAATACATCGAGTCTACATAGACTTGTAATTTTTGTAGATTTATTCCGTTTTTCGTGTTATGGAACCGAGGATTTTTTTGTCTTTTTGTTCTTTTCTTTTTTTAAATGATATGTGTTTGCAAGAGGCCCCCCGTAAGTTATGGGGGATGTGACATGTGAGGGTAAGTTTGGTGACTAGACCCATTCACATGGGGTTGTATGTTGTTTTAAGAAGATATCTTAGGGAATAAAGCAAGCAAGGTGTTAGAACATTGTATTTTGGAAGGTGATGGGAGTTATTAAAACCCTCTATTTTGCTTTCTTTACAAGGGTTTTCATGTTTCTTGAGATATGTATGTTTGTGTTTATTATTATATGGGACAAGACTAAATTTAACATTATTTTAGGGTTATTGCTTGTTTATATGGATGAGAAAGGTATTTGTGTCTTGTGTACATTTGTACATAGGACTTGGGAGAGTTTGGAAACAAGTTGCACTTTTACATTTTGATAGAACAAAAATATGGGATTTTATAAAAGCAACATCACTATGGTTGCAAAAATTCCTTTGTTTTTCTTTGGTTGCAAAAATTCTACATGTCAAGTTATAAGCTTTGATAATAGTCATCGGGCTATTTACGGGTGCAAACAAGCTGAATCGAGCTTGACCTTGAAGTTTAATTTTTTTTTTTGGAGTTTGAGCTTGAGCTTGGCTAATAGAAAACATCCAACTTTATTTTCAAAATACACTACTTCTAATTTGCCTTCAAAAACGAGTTCATGGCAACAGAATCCTAAAATCACACCAAAGATTTATATGGTTATGTCATGTGTCTTGACTTTTCTCAAAATCCAACTGTAGGAATAAACAAAATGTAGAGATAAATTTTAGAATTTAGTCATTACTCATTATCAATCATATGAGCATTTGTCAGTCAAGTCAGATAGAAAAGGTCTTTAGAACTCGTATGATGACTATAAGCAGTTTCAAAATTACAAGATGTGTGAACCAAATTGAGAACAAGAATCCAAGTGATGTTTCAGATTGTTTGTGTTTATGTTATTTTTTGAGAGAATGAAAATCTTGATGTTTTTCTTATTAACATAATAACAATATATATACATATATCGATACCTTCTACAGCTTGACCCGCAGCAGTACCTTGACCAACTCCAGGTCCAATAGAAGCAAGCCCTACAGCCAATCCAGCAGCAATATCGGAAGCGACATAAATCAGTGGATTCATGATAAGTTCCTCGTACCAAAAAAAAATGGTTAATGATACATTCAACCAATGAACTATGACTTAATGATTCCATTGCTACGATTCGTACAGTCGACGTAACTACAGACTTTGAATTTAAGTAATAACATTCTTGAATTATCAAAACGACTTTGATATCTCTTTTTTAGTTTCTCTCGAGAAAGTTTTTGTAAATCCATACAACTTTAGTTTTTCTGTTTCTTTGTCCCGAGACGCTCTTTGAATTCTTCGATTCTTTTATTGTCTTCATCCGTTTATTCATTGAACTCACAGTCACAGATAAGACAGAAGGACTTATATAGAATCCCCATCTACATTCACATTCGATTAGTAGGGCAAATTAGATATATCTTTAGCTCATATATAACTAGTCAATATCTAATATCACATATACATGTCTTTCTTCCACAATGTAAACCAACTCTTCCCTAATATACAACTGTCAATATCTAATATCACAATATCTAATATCACATATACATGACTTATATAGGATGCGTCTAACCCGTCTATTCTTGAAATATACAACTCGCACACACTCCCTTTCCAAAAAAGATCAAGACCCCAAACACTACACTTAGATTTATTAGATTTGTTGCTAAAATATCGGTATTAAACCCGAAACTCCCGGCGGATGGCCAGTGGCCCAAAGAAACGAAAGAGTTATTTACATTTTTCATATGATCTCCTCGTATAGATAGACTAAAAAATCGAACAGAGATCTTTTTGTATTACTTTGCCCTTTATATATATATATATATATATATATATATATATATATATATATATATATATATATATATTGCTAGTTTCCTACTTTCTATGTAGAATAGATTTTTGATTCGATTTAGATATAATGAATTACCTCCTTGGTTGCAACCCCTCTTAAAAACTAAAAAAAGGCCTACGAACACGAACGGGAAGGATGAAAGCGAGTTGGTATGCTAATTCCTCATCTGCAAATCAGCCCTTCCGGGGGGTTATTTTCTCAACAAATAAGTAATTCTAGGAATGAAATCTTTATTTAATTTGAAAAAGCAAAGCACAAGTCCAAGGCAATAAAATATGAAAAATTTTGATTTTTCATATTTCGAATATTAAACAAAAAGGATTCGCAAATAAAAATATTTGAGATAAGGAAATTATTCCATATACCAACGTAAGGGTGTGTTTGGTACAGAGAAATGAAATTGTTATAGAGAACAGTAATGCAGAGAAAGAGAATTAAGCTGGAGAAAGAGAATTAACTCCCCTGTTTGGTAGAACTGAGAATTCACTAGAGAAATATTTTTGAGAATCATTTCTCTTGTTTGGTTGTATTAATCAATAAAATGGAATTGAGTTTTTTTACCTTGTATATTCATTTGTGAACACAATTTTTTAAAAAAATTCATTATGATATACATCTTAATTAGTCAAAATATGCATTTTTTATGTTTTTAATTTTTTCATTATAATATTAAATGTTACTTTTATTTTCTAATCAATTAATATTATTTTATATACATCTTGTATTGAAAACATATTTCTAATATAAACTAATAACTTACAAATAGATTTTAAGAAATATAAAAATCATACTATTCAAAAACTATGTCCAATGTAGGATATGCAAAAAGTAAAATTTAATATTCCTAACAACTAAAAAAACATAACTACGTATAACATAGAATGTGCAAAGAATGAACTTCAATATTCATAAAAACTAAAAAAAAAAACATAACTTAAAATAACCTAATCATGATATTGAGCCATCCACAATCATTTCCATGTAACAAATATTTTCTTCTTCTGTTATCTTAAAAAACGCTCGAGTGCAAAATTGATCTTTGCTAAATATGTCAAACGCCTTAATTCATCGTTTGACATTGATATCTGGCATGTGTTGTATATATTCGATAACTTTATCTATCATATCACATTCTTCCTTATTTTCTTGCCATCCTATATTATATATCGTCGATCTTTGTTTTTTTTTTTTGTTTTTTATTTTTGGGTTAGTGTCGATTAAACAGAGTCGAGTATGAAGTTGTTGAAAAATAAACACAGAATTCGACCTATACAGAATCATAGCAAAATTAAAACTGAATAGTGTAGTCATACCTTCAATTGGAATAAGATGGTGCCAAAATCGACCAAGAAGGAGCTGCAAAGAACCGATGAAGCGTGAATCGATCAACACAAATCGTATATTATGTATGTAGGGCTATTAAGAATAGTTTTTATCACTTACGTGTGACGATTGCATGAAAATCGAATGACTTCGTTTGAAAAACTCAGGACCTGCATGTAATGGGAATCGAATGGGGGGAAAAATAATGTCTCCACTTTTTTTTCTCGACCCACGCCCCTTTTCTTTTCTTTCATTTTCTCTCTTAAAAATAGGGAATTGTTTTGATGGAAAAAGGAATTGGTTTATTTGTCAATTCCTTAATTTTTGCATTAACCAAACAAGAGAAAGAGACTCAATTCTTTTTCTTTGGTTTTATTTCCCTGTACCAAACACCCTCTAAGAGTAACCTACAAGATAAATGTAATTCTTTGAGAATCGAATGAATTTCTCATTAATGAAAAGCCATATAAATACATATTATACAATCGGGAATTAAGGAAACCCTATACTAAATATGGTACATATACATTTAAAATGGGGTACAAATACATTTAAAATACAACAGAGATCCAATATATGTATATATATATATATATATATATATATATATATATATATATATATATATATATATATATATGGAATATATTTCATCTAATACTTCCCCACAGTCGTAACTGTAGTTGGTCAAATAGAGATGCTTGAATAACGTTAACATGGCAATCCCTTCATAAAAATGTCAGTAGTCAGCGAGAACATGTAGCACACGTAAAGCTCCCAAATGTACTTTCTTGCATACGAAATGGATGTCAATTTCAACATGTTTCGTGTGTTGGTGTTGCACCGGGTTTTGGTCAGGTAAACAGCTGAAATGTTGTCACAATAGATGATAGTGGATTGGTGTAAGGGAAGATGTAGCTCAATAAGAAGATTACGAAGCCATTTGGTTTCAGCCGGTTCATTTGCGACTCCTTTGTACTCGGCTTCGGCACTTGATCGGGAAATGGTAGGTTGTCGTTTAGATGACCATGAAACGAGATTATCACCGAGAAACATGCAATAACCGGATGTAGAACACCGAGAGTCTGGGCATCCCCCCAATCCGCGACCGAGTAAGCAATAAGATTGTTGGATTTGGAGGGTGAAATTTGGAGTCCGTGACTACTAGTTCCCTTGAGGTATTTTAGGATGCGCTTGAGAAAATTGAAGTGCGGATCTCGAGGGATGTGCATAAAAAGAAAAACTTGTTGAATAGCGTAGGTAATGTTGGGGTGGGTGAATGTCAAGTATTGCAAGTCCCTAACTAGACTACGGTGAAGAGAAGAATCAGGTAATAAGTTGTCGGAAGTGGAACTAAGCTTAAAGTTTGTATCAACAGGTGTGGCAGACGGTTTGTAGTCTTACATTTTAGCGCGAGTGAGGATATCATGTACGTACTGCTCTTGTGATAAAAACAATCCGCCATATTTATGGTGAACTTGATAGCGAGGAAGTGGTGAATAAGGCCGAGGTCGGACATCGCAAACTCCTAAGATAATAGATTAATGAAATAACATAGAGTTGTAGTGTTGATGCAGTCAAAATGATGTCGTCCACATAAAGAAGTAGATAGGCTATGTTGGTGTCATGTTGGACGACAAATAGAGATGTGTCACTATTGGTGCTTTTGAAACCGTGTTTTTGGATATAAGTGGAAAACCGATGATACCATGCCCGTGGGGCTTGTTTGAGTCCATATAGAGATGTTTGCAGGTGACAAATGTGTTTTTGTTTTTCTAAGTCCACAAATCCAGGAGGTTGAAACATATAAATAGTTTCTTGAAGATCCCCATGCATGAAAGCATTCTTGACATCTAGTTGATGGATTGGCCATGATCGTGAAACAGATAGACTTAAAATGATGCAGATCATGGTAGGTTTCATGACGGGACTAAAAGTTTCATCACAATCGACTCCAACTTGTTGACATTTACCATTAATTTCCAGTCTTGCTTTGTAACACGCAAGAGTCTTGTTTGCGTGAAATTTGTGCCGATATATCCACATGCAACGTATAACACGAGCATCGGGTGGCCGGGGCACAAGTTCACATGTATTGTTGTAAATTAAGGCCATGTATTCATCAGTCATGGCACAAGACCAGTTTGGATTACTTAGGACATGGTTGTGGGACTTAGGTAGGGGCACAATGGGCTTTGGTTTGCGGTCATGGTGTGTAGGTTAAAAGGGGTCTTGGGTTTGGATATAGTAGCTTGTAAGCGAGTGGTCATAGGATGTATGGGGTGGTGGGGGAGGGCTGGGTGGTGGTTTTCAGGTTTGACGAGAGTAAGTGAGGGAGTAGGTGATTGGGGTGGAAGAGGTGGGCTAGAAGGTAGTGTCGACGGTGGGACCGATTGGTGGTGATTGGGTGGAGGTGGTAGGGGCGGTGAGGCAGGGGTGGGGATGGTGGATGATAGTATGAGTTTCGTTGGTTGGAAAAGTAATGAGTTTGGGTCAGAGTCATGGAACGGGTAATTGGGGGGGGGGGGGGATTTTGGTTGATTTTGGCATAAGGGAAAGTAGATTCGTCAAAAGTGACGTGTCGGGAAAGTAGATTCGTCAAAATTTGGTGGTTGTCGAGGCCAACAAAATAAATACCCTAAATATTATACACTGAAATAGTGTATAGTGGTAAAGGGATCGTATCCACGAAGATTGGTTCAATTTAAATCTCTATGTAAATCTCTTTGTAAAATACTTGCAAAATAAAATTAAAAGTAAAAAGAGGGGGGTGTTTAATTCTTTTCAATTGTTTGACAAAATTAAAACTAGCTAGAATGAAAATATGACAAGTAAACAAGTAAAGATTGAATTAAATTCAATGAAGTTGAATTGGTTAATTTTGGGGTACACCTCATGGATGATATGATTGACTTATCATTAGACTTAATGGAATAACACTTGTGAATTGGTTTAACTTGGCTATAGCAATTCATAAGCACAAATTGCCTCAACTCTTCTTAGAAATTAAAATGGTTAGAGGAGCTCTTAACACATTTCCTTAATTGAAGTCACAAAATCAATGAAGCATAAAATCTTGTGAAAATCAATTAGCTTTAAGTTGTAAGAGTTACTAAGTCCAAAAGATAATCAAATTCTTACATTATCATTATGGAGGAAACATTTCCATGGTCTAAATGAAATGAAAACAAACATATAAACCATTTGTTGCTTACTAATTTGAAGGTCCATTACTTAACCAAGAAATTAGTCAACAAAAACAAGCATTCATTCATCCAAGCTCATGATCAAAGATAAATAAACACAACAAGATGTTTAACTAGAAAACATTTCCATAAACTTCAAACACAATGTAATGATAAGTCTTCAAATAAAATAATCATCCAAGGGTTAAACCCTAATCAACCAAATGAAAGCTTAGCCAAGCATGGCCAAAGTAAAAGAAAAGCAATATAGTTTAGTGGTATCAAACATTGTCTTAGATGCAAGATGGAAGGAAATTACACTATTCTTCCAAAAATTCTTCAAATCTTCCAAGGCCTTTTCAGAGAGAATATGGTGTATGTTCTTCAAGTGATATCCCCCAATAATGGCTCCAATCTCCAGCAAAAGGGAGCTGATTTTCGGATTAAAAAAGGTGCCAAAAGCCACCCACCAAACTTCCAAAAATAGAGTTAACAAGTCAAACCCGGAATCAGCTCAGCACAATTCACGCGGACCGCGTATGAGTCCACGTGGACCGCGTGGGTCACGCTGAATGTGAGACTTGGGCCATTTAACATGCATTCTAGCCTAATCTTCAATTCTTCAACTTCATCCCACAATCATAACTCTTTAGAGCCTATTTGTGCCATTCCAAAGCCTTCTAATGATTGACCCAATACTCCTTCAATTTTCTTGTAGCTCGATTCTGCGTCGCCTCATCATCATCCTTGCTCACAAATTAAGTCCAACTTGATTTCTTCTTTATGCAAGCACCAAGCCCAATCACACCACTCCAAATCCACAAGCAAACCGCAAGCCTCCATAAGTGCCGCACCCTTCTAAGACACCAATAACAAAAAGTCTTCGATAAATCCTGCAAATAAGCTCAAAAGACAGGAAAGCACCCGGTAAATGAGAAAAATAACAAAAAGAGAAAATATGCATGATGATTAACTAAAACGAGATGTTTTTAACTAAAAATAAACTACGGAAAGAAGTAATAAAATGAAGCTATCATGTCGGGATAGGATGACCTTGTCCGTAGAGAGGTCAAGACATCTGTAGCCACGATATTGAGATGGGTAACCAAGGAACACACACACGGTGGATCAAGGGATAATATATGTGGGCGAGTAGCATTGAGATTGGGGTAACAAGCACACCCAAATATGTGAAGGTGGTAGTAAGTAGGGTGTTTGAGATATAGGGCAGAGGTAGGGGTGCAGTTTTAAAGTAATTTTGTGGGTAAAATGTTGTGAAGATATGCCGCGGTATGAATGGCAGCGACCCAAAAGGAGGGTGTTAGGGATGAATGGGTAAGAAGAGATAGCATGAGCTCATTTAGGTAATGAATCATACGTTCGACAGTGTCATTTTGTTGGGAAGTGTGTGGGCATGAGAACCAGATATGAAGACTGATATTAGATGCAAAATTATGGAATTGGTGATTGTCAAATTCACCACCTTTATCAAACTGAAAGGTTTTGATGGTTGTATTAAACTGGGTGTGAACAAACTTGTGGAAGTATTTAATCTTTTCAAATGTTTCAGATTTGAATTTGAGGGGAAAACCCATATGTAGTGAGTAAAGTCATCAGTGATAATGAGGTAATATTTGAAACCGGTTTTACTTGAAATGGGAGATGTCCATACATCAACGTGAACAAGATCAAATGGTTTTAAGGTAATGGAGGTTGAGTCATTAAATGGTAAGCGTTTATGTGTGGCAATTTGACATGATCGACATACAAAAGATTTATTGGTTTTATTGCAAGGAATATTCTTATTGAAACTAAGAAAACCCATTACATGATGTCGTGGATGTCCTAGTCTAAAATGTCAAATGGACGAGCTAGAAGAAATAGTAAAAGATAAAGATGGAGCATGATCTTGGTTGGTGAAGGGGTAGAGATCACCAGAACTATTATACCTCGCCAGGAGCGTCCCAGTCTTGAGTTCCTTAATAGAAAAACCAAATGGGTCAAATTCAACTAAAACATAATTGTCACGACAAAATTTATGTACAGAAACAAGGTTTTTTTTTGACAACATTAGGCATGTGTAGGATATTTTTAAGTTGAATAGGTTTAGAGGGGTTGGATAATATGGTGTTTCCTGGTCCAAGAACTGGTACCTGATTAGCATTACCAACAAACACAAATTTAATGAATGACACACAAGGAGTTGAGATTTTACCTGCATCTGATGTGAGATGGGTGGTAGCACCCGCGTCCATGTACCACTCGTCATCATTGGGATTGAGAGTCATAGTGGAAAAGGTAACCTAAAGTTCATATGGTTTCAGAGGATTGAATTTTGTGATATTAGCTTGTGGCTGTCGATAGGATCCCTGAGATTGAGACAGACCAGCAGAAGAGATAGCCCAAGGAGCAGCCCAATCGCTTTGGGTTGGATACAGGTAAGGAGGCGGTGATGACCACCATGGAGCGGCCCAAAACGATGGTGTGTAGGCAGACCAAGGAGGTTCGATCCTTGTTGGATAGAGGTTTGGCCTCGATGGTTGTTTGGATGCAAGTTGGTCGATTGGCTAGGTTGCTGGTTGGTTGACCTATTTTGAGAGTCGGCTGGAGAGAGCCGTCGATTAGAGGGGAGCTGCTAGGATTTGCGGCCACGATTTGCAGCAGGTGGGTCGCGATGTTGTTCACGATTAGGAGGTGGTTTATGGTCGATGGTAGATGCAACTTCTGTTGGTGAGTGGGTGTTTCGAGAACGTTGTCGTTGGTATTCAAGCTGAAGCATGGAACAAGTCATATCCCATGAAGGTATAGTTTGGTTAATGTAAGCAACAACAAGATTGAACTCAGAAGGCAAGCCACAAACAAGTTGTAAGACTAGTCGATTTTCTGTCACAGGGCATTCCACATCTTCAAGCTGGCTGGCAAGATCCTTGAGACGTTGGCAATAGGCTTCAAGAGAAGTGGTGGCACGAAGAGTCAAGTTGTTGAATTCATATTCTAGGGCACTAGTGTGAGAACCTTTGTTATTAAGAAAGATTTTCTTCACTTTGTTCCATGCTTGACAGGAGGTGGAATATGATCATCAGAGAGAGTTCCATAGATCCATTAAAGGATTATAGCATTTATTTCTGACTAGGCTTTATCGTCCGGAAAAAATAGGCTTTGGAGGTGTTGTACCATCGATGTGGGTGGGGAATTTGTATCATCTGGAATGGAGTTTGAACAATCACACCCATGATGAATATATAACTTTAGTGCCATATAGGATACACACCTTGTTCTGGATGTTTGTAACCGTGTACACGAGGTAGATGGATTTAGAAAGGTTGGGTTATGACTTCTCAGGCATGGCGATCGAGAGAACTAGTATCGATCAGAAAGAAGATCTTCACAGTTGTGTCTATATTCACATTATCAAACAATATATTGTCTTAGTCATTCTTACAAAATAACATTGTCCACCACATCGACACAATAGATGTCCATCCACATATGAACATATCTCTCTTTCTCTCTTTCTCTCACACACATACACACACACACACACTCTCTCTCTCTCTCTCTCTCTTTATATATATATATATATATATACACACACACACATACATGATGTTTCCAATATTTGTTTTTAGAAAAAAAAATAGAGAGGTTCAATGACAACTCACTATGAAATGGCAAATGGTGTGGCTTAACGGTGGAGGTGACAACGTTCACTGCGCACAACCACAAACCAAATCAGCTTACCACATAATGCGGTGCGCCGACACCCCCGCTCTTAGAGTCTACAAGAACTACCTATCTCATCTCATCTCATCTCAAAGGCCCCTCTGATGGTTTCTCAAACCCACCACCAAATCTCAGTTATTACATTATTTATTGTATCATTTTGCTACAACATAATAAATTTCTCGCACCATCTTGGTGTAAAAACACAATACTAAATTTGGTGTTGTACTATCTTTTTACACCAAGATACTATCAAACTTTTATTTGATAAGTTTGGTCATTTATATTTTAGGATTAATACATTTTTTTTAAAATTTTCTATTGTATAGTTTTATTTTAAATGTGATAACTATGAGTTGTAAATTATGTTATGTATAATATTTGTAAAAAAATCTAATTAGTGTATAATCTTGTAAAAAGAAACTAATAATTTTTTTGGGTTAAAATAACCAAATAAAAGTAATAAAATTGGTCAATAAGATAATGAATAAAAGGGATGCTTTTTAACAATAGTTCTAAGTTGAAAAAGTATTTTTGATGTATAAAATTATATAACTACATAAAGTTAAAGCATTAATTTTGTTATTTTTAATATTATTTTGATGTAGAAAATTACATTATTAGTTGTAAATAGTATAGTATAAGCATTCTTGAGAGATGCTGTAACGACGTAAATTTTTCAACCAAAATTTTTATTTCAAACATAAACATCACGTGTCATATTTCCCAAAAATCTCAGTATCAACATTAATACAATTTATTTATCAAAGTTGTTTATCACATAAACCAAGATTCTCCAAAATATGTTTCCAAAGCGAGTGTGTGTACAATCAAGTCGAGGCCTTCCCGTGATCATCGGAAGTACCTGAAACACATAACACATAACACGGTAAGCACGAAGCTTAGTGAGTTCCCCAAAATACCATACACAGCTCATTAGCCACTCTAGGCCATAACTCAATAAGACCCTCTAGTCAATGTGTCTCAGTGGAACCCTCCGGTTCCAACTCAGTAAACTCATAGCAACGATATTCAGCAATAATCACAAAAGATAAAGGAGAATTTTACAATACACAGATAAACATATAAAACAGCTCAATCACATAAAGATACCACTCTTGGTAAGTATAGTGAGAAGACTCACCTCGTAAGCTAGCTAGTAAAATCGCGTGCTCGAAATCCTCGACCTAACCTCCGCCTATCACCAGGATAATATCGCTAATTAATATTCTCCTTACACTCAAATACACCATTTAATGATCTCTCTTACACTCTTAGCCTAGAAATAGGTAAAAGACTATTTTACCACTCCCTGACCTCCATTACTCATTTTTGACCAATCCTTAAAGTCAACAGAAGTCAAACTCTAGTCAACAGTCCAAATTGACCAGATTCGCCGAGTGCAATCATGTGACTCATCGAGTCCCATCGATTCTTGACACGCTCATGAAGGTCTAACTCGTCGAGTTAACCCCAAACTCGTCGAGCTCTCGCCTGATCCAGCTAATCGGGATAACCCTAAATTTACTCGTCGATTCGGCTCATCAACTCGGCGAGTCCGTTCAGACTCAACTTACATTCAAACGAATTTAAGGCATGACACTTTCCCAAACTCCAGATCCAAACTCTTTGGGCTCATTTATCTCATAAAGTTGTAGACTTTACGTCCATGCATGGCATTTTGGGCATGAAATGCGAAGAACACAATCTAAATGGGTTTTTCACTCATAATATCCATCAAGGCTGAATAAAGCAGGAACCTTTAGATGCTAGGGACCTCCTAAGGTCCAGATCTGGAGTTTAAGCCTCCTCAAGAACCCCAAATCCTCCAAGTCCCAAAATATAAGGGAAAGAAGCCGTAATCTTCAAAATGAGAGATCTACACAAATAAAAAAGAAAGGTTCGAACTTGATACCTCTAACAGAAGCTCTTGGACGTATAAGCAGCATATCTAACAGCCTCTTCACAATCCTTGCTTGGAATCCTCTTTTCCTCTACCAAAATGCACCCACAAATCTCAAGTAAGGCTCAAAACTCTCTCAAAAGCTCAATGGGGGCGATTAGGTTTTCTTCTCAGTGAGGAGTGGCCGCAAATAAGGCTATAAGTGCCTTTAAATAGGCCCCAAACCCAGGGATCTGGGGTTTCCACTCACAACGCCTACTCGGCGAGTCTACTCTCAGACTCGTCGAGCAGATCACTAAACTCACGTGGCCACACCCGCTTCTACTCGGCGAGTTATAGCGCGAACTCGTCGAGTAGATCAATGAACCTAAAAAAAATACATAATTAAAATAATATACCTGGGAATCCGGATGTTATAGATGCTTCAAGAATGTTCATACTACCATCGATCTCTTACACTTATTAAGAGTGTGGTTGGACATAAAAATTAACATATTTATTTTGATTGTATTAGTCCATTTCCATAAATCCCATTAGACTATAAGGCATGGTTTGACCACTTCAAACCACCGTGACTTCCACATCATCACCACATACCATCATTTAACTAGATGAATGGTGTGTCAAGAACCTTCAAACAACATATAGAGAACATGAGAGAAGGGAGAAAGGGGACACACTCAACCAATGTACCCTATCTAGCTCAGTATGAGCTAGTGTTGTTGTGGTGTGCTCGAGCCACCCCGAACTCCACATCAGCTACTGAATCCCTTCATGAATACATACGATATAACCTTAGGATGGTAGGACTTCCCATCCTAATATCACATTAGTTTTTTTCTATGATCTTATTTGTATTCTTTTCATATACTTAAACATAAGAAAAAATCATTTCACATTTTTGTCTTTCACATCCCATACAATTTTTTACATATCTAAATCACATAAATACTTAAAACTAATTAAAAATAAATATATTTAAAATCTTAATACATTATCAAAAACCCTAACACGAAAATTAAAATAAAAACAAAAGTGATAAAACTCCCAATCCAAACATGCTACAATTTTTTGCTTCCGAGCGACACTCGTATTCAACATCGATCAAACCAAAATCCAAATGGTCATGCAGTTGAAAAAAAATGTATATCTTTATCGATTTTCGTTTTTTCTTCATCATTTGGAACTCCTGTTCAAAGATTTGTAGCTTCTTTTGCATTCTAGTTTTATGATACGCAAGTTGTACGCTCGCTATCTTTTTCTGTCCTCCACTTCTTCTTTGTTTGTATTCCTAAGTTCAACTACTTTCATAAATGAATGTCTTCATTTGATCACGTTGTGATTCCGGGGATGACGATAGCGTTTTCTTCTCTTTTTGTTTCGTTGGGCCTTCGAAGTTCTTGAATATGAAAGTCCTCACCTTCTATATTACATTTAGATGTAAATTGGGCTTCCGGAAAGGTAGTGTACA
Source organism: Lactuca serriola (assembly GCF_051521515.1). NCBI lineage: Eukaryota > Viridiplantae > Streptophyta > Magnoliopsida > Asterales > Asteraceae > Lactuca > Lactuca serriola. Next base: position 297,171,865 of record NC_136412.1, read on the forward strand.
TGTTCGACTAAGATGTTGTCATTGTTTTGGATGGCTAACCGTATCATGTGGTGTGTGCCCTGCAACCATCCCGAGCTCTTCCATTGAAAACCGAAGTTCCTGAAACATAAAGTGAAAACCTTAAGCATGAAACTTAGTGAATTCTCCAAGATACCACATACCACACATACATAAATCACATATTGGTCTCCCGCCCTTCATCGGGCCTCGCCCGGTCTCGAGTCCCACTCGGCCTCGGGCCCCGCCTGACATCTAGCCCCGCTCGGATTACAAATCTGGTATTCTCAGGCCTCGCCTATCACTGGGCCTGCCCACTAAACACATAAAAAAATATCACATAATTATGCTATCACATAAGATGATCATAAACACTAGCATATGTTCCGGTCAACGGGCCTCGCCGTCATCGAGCCCCACCCGATACACACATTACCATCTAACCATATAAAGATATAGACATATAACCATAATGACTCATGCAGTAATCACCAAGACGACAGCATAACATACAGTCATCGGGCCTCGCCTGGTAATCATATCATCATCTAACATCCTAACATAAAATCATATGTCATAAGTCACGCCTTCGGCCCACAAAACTCAGTGGGGAGACTCACCTTGCACTGCTGAAGTCCCGCAGATATATCTCTGGCTGCTGGCTGACAGATCCCCGAACTGTCAACGCCAAAACAACACCAAATTAACAATTAGGTTCCAATACATAACCATAAATCCATACTTGGGGTAAAAAGACCATTTTACCCCTAACCTAGCTTGGTCCAAGCCCAAGGCCCAACCTTACACTTTGAAGGCCCAAAAGCCAAATAATTAACCAAGGCCCAAATATGACCCAATCTGCCAAATTGGGCCCAAACCCTTACATGGGCGTTACCCTGAATCCCATCCAAAAGTCCTAGTCCATATACTTGTTCTCAGATGGCCCAATCAAGAACCCAAACACCTAAGCTCAAAAGTATCATCCCTATTTTCACGGCCAGAAAAGACCGATTTTGTTTATGCTTTATTTAAAAATCACATTATACTTTTAAAGAAATATGTTGCGGAATTTGTTCCAAAAAATATGATAAAGAATTTATCAAAGCATTTCTGAAGAAATTTATTTTTATTATATTAAAAAAAAACTTCGGGATGTCACTGTGAATACAGATCAGAAGCATAAATAGAAACAACATGTGCCTTACAACATCTATTTATTCTAGTGGCATATAATCTATTATTGATCTCTCATTAGACCATCACTCATGTGCTCTCTCGCCACTACCTGTATGTAACAAACTGAGTGGGTCAGGCTTGGGTGCCTGGTGAGCACATAGGGTTTTCAACCCACAATATATATATATATATATATATATATATATATATATATATATATATATTGTTTATAAGTTCATAATAATGATAATAAACTTAAACATAAACTATACTTAAAGTAGGGTGAACATAACTCACTTACCGGGAGGTTTGGCTAAGAACCGGGCTTTGCGAGGGCAGAAATTCCGAGCTGAAAGCTCTTCTTCTCGGAGCCTTCTGGCACTCAGGGACTCACCTCTTAGCACTTGGGAAGTACTAGAGGTTGGGGGAGGTTTAGAGAGAAGCTAGAGAGAGAGAGAGGGAGAGAGAGAGAGAGAGAGAGAGAGAGAGAGAATGGTTAAGGTGTGAGGAAAATGAGTGAGCCTAGCATGGTATTTATAGGCTGAAAATGGCTCAACTCGGCGAGTTCTAAGCCTCCAAATCGTCGAGTTGGGTGCCAGGTGTCACCATCTGGTGGCAAGGCGTGGGGAGGAAGCAATGGCTCTGATCGCGCCACGTCACCCACTTCACATTAGCCCATCCCGACTTCTAAATTCCATAACTTTCACATATGAGCTCCGTTTTCGACGTTCTTTATATCCACGTGTAGGTATTGATAAGATATACAACTCTCCTTTTGACTCCATTGGCTAATTCTCGATCGATTTCAAATTTAACAGTATGAGAAGATTACAGTGTTTAACGACCGTGTAAAATTCATAACTTCTACATACGGACTCCGTTTTGGATTGTCTTTTTTATCGTTGAGCTCCTATTAATGAGATCTTCAATTCTTATTTAGGTTGTGTTGGCTAAAAATCAATCGATCTAAAATTCGAATTCTGGGTTGTGCACTGCTATGCTAAATCTTAGGAAAATCATAACTTCCTCATACGAAGTCAAATTTGGACGTTCTTTTTATGCACGTTCTCGGTTTAACATATACTATGACTTTCGTTTAGATCGCTAAGGCTAAAACATAATTTATCAACAATTCACTTTTTATGTTACACGGTGCTGTGCCGGTTTAGCCGTAAAACTTCGACAAGTCTTAACTTCTTCATTATAACTCGGATTTTGGTGTTCTTTATATCTCCGGAATCCTTGTCACGACCACTCCAACTTTCTTCATAGATATTGAGTTTATCTCTTATTTTATTTTGAACGCTTATTTTCATTCTTAATTTATTATACCTTATAAATGAGTATAATGCACATAAAATAACATAATTCACATAATTTTCAAGTAATTCCTCTTTATTACTTTAAATTAGGTTACAATTGTTAACCCTAATTATTACATCATCATACTAATGCTTAGCCTAGAAACCCGGGCGTTACAAAAAGAAGGGCCCAACTCGAAGCCCAAACAGGATTAGGGTTTTCACATAAAGGTTAAGTAACAACACTTAACCCATTAAGAAATTAATACATTAAGTTCAACACTCCACAAGGTCAATCATACAACGTGGTCGGGCATAATTCATAACTCCAATCCAACGGTCCAAAACGCGGGTCTTGGCAAGTCCCAAACTAAAGTCTCCAAGATTAGGGTTTTCTAAACCCTAATTAGGGTTTCCAACCCAAACATATGCCAACTAGGTCCAAGGTTAAGTTTTTAGATTAATTTGGGTTTCACTAGGTCGGGCACCACCCACTGCCACCTCGGGCGGTGGTGCCCTGCAACCATCTCAAGCTCTTCCACTGAAAACTGAAGTTCGTGAAACATAAACTGAAAACCATAAGCACGAAGCTTAGTGAGTTCCCTAAGATACCACATACCACACATATATAAATCACATATTGGGCCCCCACCCTCCATCGGGCCTCGCCTGGTCTCGAGTCCCACTCGGCTTTGGGCCCCGCTCGGATTACAGATTTGTTATTCTCAGGCCTCACCTATCACTGGACCTCGCCCACTAAACACATACAAAAAATCACATAATTATGCTATCACATAAGATGATCATAAACACTAGCATATGTTCCAGTCATCGGGCCTCGTCCATCATTGATCCCCGCCCGATACACACATTACCATCTAACCATATAATCATATAGACATATAACCATAATGACTCATGCAATAATCACAAAGACTACATCATACCATACAGTCATCGGGCCCCGCCCGACATCGGGCCTCGTCGGGTAATCATATCATCATCTAACATCCTAACATAAAATCATGGGTCGGAATTGGTGCCTTCGACCCGCTAAACTAAATGGGGAGACTCACCTCGCACTGTTGAAGTCCCACAGATATATCTGTGGCTGCTGGCTGACAGATCCCCGAACTGTCATCGCCAAAACAGCACCCAATTAACAATTGGGTTCCAATACATAACCATAAATGCATACTTGGTGTAAAAAGAACATTTTACCCCTAACCTAGCTTGGTCTAAGCCCAAGGCCCAAAAGCCAAATAATCAACCAATGCCTAATTATGGCCCAATTTTCCAAATTGGGCCCAAACCCCTTACATGGACCTTACCATACACTTGTTCTCAGATGGCCCAATCAAGAACCCAAACACCTAAGCCTAAAAGAAGGGCCCAACTCGAAGCCCAAACATGATTAGGGTTTTCACATAAAATGACGATTAAGGTTAAGTAAGAACACTTAAACCATTAAGGACTTAATCCATTAAGTTCATCACTCTACAAGATCAATCATACAACGTGGTTAGGCATAATTCATAACTCCAATCCAACGTTCCAAAACGCGGGTCCCGGTAAGTCCCAAACTAAAGTCTCCAAGATTAGGGTTTTCTAAACCCTAATTAGGGTTTCCAACCTAAACACATGCCCACTAGGTCCAAGGTTAAGTTTTTAGATTAATTTGGGTTTCACTAGGTCGGGCACCACCTGCTGCCACCTTGGGCGGTGGTGGTCGACGGCGGTCCACGACTGTAGCCACACGCACACGACGGCTGCTTAATAGATAATTCCAATAACAAAACACATATATAAGTTTTCATCAATCACATGCACACCAAAACACACACACAACCCCCCCCCCCCCCCCCCACACACACACACACACGGTAGCTGGTGGCTGCAAAAGAAAGCAATTTAGCGGCAGCCACCATGGTTGGCTGCCATTAGGGTTCCCCTCGCCCTCCGGCCTCTAAACACCCACCTCAGCCACTTCGAGTGGTAGACAACAACCGGAGCATAGAAAAAGGTAGCCACTCGGAGCTGCGGTGGCGACGGACATGGCTGGGGCGTAGCATCGACGAAACGGAGAAGAGGGTTGTGACCGCGAACGACAGTAGCAGCAGCAACAACATAATGGATGTCTGCCCGTGGTCCTCGTTGTAGTCGGCAACGGGGCAACGATGGTGTTGGATGACGGCTCACAACGGCGGCAAGGGCGTCGGATGAGAACAGCGGTCGCTCGGAGGCTTTGGCTGATCGGAAAAACGTGAAAGAATGGTGGTGGCGGCTGGAGAGTCACGAATGGCGGCTGGTAAAAGAGTAGGGTTAGGGTTAACATGTATCGAGTAGGAATGAAGATAAGAAGGGGACGGGTTAAGCCTTGACACCAAATCAAACTTTAACACCCAAAACATGCTTTTGGTCCCTCCTCTCCAAATTATTTTAAAAATAAATCCATAAATTATCATTCAGCCACCAACTTCCAAAATCCTTTCAATTTCAGCCCAAATTTTACAAAACAAGTCCAAATGATTTTCCTTTGCCGCATGCTCAATTATTCTTTACACCACAAACCCCGAAAGCACCCTATAGTCCTCCAAGACAATTTATAATGCCAATTACACTGATCCTCACCAAAACCCTTTAATTAAATTTCATTTATCAGAATAAAATAATACTTAATATATATATATATATATATATATATATATATATATATATATATATATATATATATATATATATATATATATTAAAACGCATGGATAGTTTTAAGAGGAACATTTTTCAATTCATAGTTTTGCTAGTTTATTTTTATTGCTTTAGATTGCCATAAAACTCACTTTTACTTCTTTACATTATTGGCACTAAAGTTTGATGATTCTTAATACTAATGCCCCTAAACTTTGACAATTTATTTATTTATTTATAATTTTGCCACAAAACTTTCACTTTTGCTTCTTTACGCTCTTGGCACTAAAGTTTGATGATTCTTTACACTAACGCCCCAAAACTTTGACAATTTACATTGTTTGAACTGTAACCTTTTTCATTATGACTTTTCTGTTATATTTTTTATATTTTTCCCAAAAGTGCTTAGAAATTTTTGACATTCAGATTTTTACCACATGTTTTATAAAAAATTATTAAATTCATCATATTTCTCTATTCTTTGTCATTTTCGTCTACCATATTCTTTTGCCCTTTATTTATTTATTTTTTTCCAAAAAGTATTCATTTGTGACTTTTTCTCATATGTTTTTTACATTTTCTCAAATGTACTCTGATTATTTAATTCATTTACCATTTTTAGCTTCCATTTTCCAACATTCTTCTATTTTGATGTTTTTTTCCATATTCAATTACCAACCTGAACTTTTTAACATTCAGACTTCCACCACATGTTTTCAAGTTGCTAAATTCAACCCCGTGTCCTTTATTCTTTGTCATTTTCGTCTACCATATTCTTCTATCTTTTTTTTTCTAAAAAGAATGACGAGTGCAACACGTTGCACTAGCCTTTTCCTAGTTATAATTGTGTTGCATAGGAAATCGAGTATATTGGTATTCATATTTTGGCGTTTTGGGTATTATAGGAATTATTAGGTTTGTAGGATGGAATTTAGGGCCCGTTTGATTTCCTTTCTAACTGGATCCAAAGTAAGGACCCCGTCCTCAGTCCAAAATAGCTTGTTTGTTTTTCCCTTCTCCAACCTTGGACTCGATCCAAATGAAGGACCCAGTCCCTAATTTTGTGATGATTCGGTCCTTCATTGAAACTATGATGACCGGGTCTATCTCTTTTATGCTCTTTGTCGTTTCCCTTGACATATCGCTCTTCCCTTACATATCGCTCAAGAACCCTTCTGTCACGTGGTTTCAACTCTCTCCCAAATCGGTTCGCCTCATCAATTTCAACTTACAGGCGTCTCTTCTTCGTTCAAGGTAGCATTTTATCTGCCCTATTATTCGATTTTGATTGTCTGATCATGTTTCATATACGTGAGTAAAGGAATATGGGATCAAGAAATCCTAGCATTAAGAGATCATTATCAAGCAAAGCATTAAAGCTGGTCTAGATTGGTTGATTAAGGAACCTGTTTAGCTGTCGGTTTATCTACTTGGGGTTTAAAGGATGGAACAATTTTGATGATCTATAATAATGAAGACGAATTGTTGGGCATGTTCTCCACAGACAAGAAAAATTGACTACACTGATGATTTAATAGATCTTAATAATGTTTTATTAGCTTGTGTTATGTGAATGATTATTGTGTATTGCTTATAAATATAAAATTTTGATTGCTTTTAAATGATTATGGTTTTCATTTTCAGAGGTTTTAACTTGCGCCATAATATTGTTCATTATTTACAGTTTTGTTTCAATTGTATGATTACATTAGTATTTTGAAGTATTGAAATTTGATAGTAAAATTTTAACTAAGAAAAGTCAATACGGTTGGCGGTTCAATGCATAGCTTTGTTTCTAAGATAAATGATAAGGTGTATTTTGATGTTTTTATTATTACATTCCACTTTTATTTTTAATTTTGTATTTATGGTTACAATTCTCAAATAAATGAAACTATATCGCTATTAATACTGGTTATGGAGTTTGATGTTAATTCCAATATGCATTGTGTTTTAGATGCTACAAGGGTAACATAGTCATTTTGCATAATCAGTTAGATGCAAAAATCAAACAGCAAATTTCAGTCAAAGGTAACTCAGTCAGAACTTCCAACTAAGCCAGCTCTAACTCAATTAGCGACTATCAAACGACCCCTTAGTAATTCTTCCGAACCCGACTTTTTTCTAAAGGTTGAACTCATTTTTTTATTATTATTATTTCTAATTTACCATGCTTAGAATCCATTTAAAATGAAATTGGTTTAGTTTGTGTGATTTTTAAAGAGGTAAAGATATATAATATATCTATTTTAATAAATAAAGATCTTTTTGTTACATGTCACATTTTCATTCATTTTAGCACATGTTATTTTATGGTTATTTTAAATTAATTTTTATTCCACATATCCTTTTTTTTTCATTTTATTAAATTCCAAATACTATTTAAATGTAACAATAAATACATATCAATTTCATTAATAGATTTCCTTGTAATTTCAAAATTACTAAATTAAAACCTCATAAGTTTCTTTTATTTATTTATCTAAATTATTTGTTTAAATTTAAAAGAGAAAAAAACACTTTAATTTTAATAATTCAATATTTTTCTCATTTTTCTTACAAATTCAAACTTCTCAAATGTTTAGAATTCATATTTATTTTTTATTTTAAATAAACTTATATAATACATGGATGTTATGCATAGTTTAGCTAAAAAAGAGAAGGAAAAACAACTTTAGGGCAACAAGAAGGAAGGAGCAATGGCTCCATTACCCAATTTGGCTGGTACCGAAACGTAGCGCCACCATGTCAAACCTGAAGCCCATTCCATACGCCCTTAGGTACTTTTATAAATCCTAACTACCTAAAATGTCTGGTGACATTAAGATCACCAACAACATGATCAATAAAGTATAATGTCCAACATAGCCAACTCATTTGTCTATCCACACTTACATAAATCACATATAATTACAATCCTATCAATGTCCTACAATATTCTTACTTCCATTACAAGGCAATCATCTTCCCAATTTGACCAAAAGAGCCTTAACAATATCATGAGTTGACGGATAAGTGTCTATCAACAAATGTTGAGGTTTCAAGTCCCGTTTGAGACGAAAGGTGTAGATTAAGAGTAGGGTTAGTGGATGTTTGTAATACATTAAAAAAAACTGACCAAATGATATAACCAAGTTTCATGGCTTGTTGAGAGAATTCAAGAAAGTCAACATCCCACTCTTGAATTAGAAAATTAGGCATTTGGATAAGAGTTTTAAAAGTGATTATATGATACCGGATATACTTGAGAGAATAACAATCTTGATCCCATAGCAAGAAAGAAATGCTTACCATTAGAAGGAGCAAACAGGAACCATAAAATGAGGGCGATTGTACATGCTTGATAATCACTTTTGATGGTGTTAAGTATTTAACAAAGTCTAATTATTTAAAAGACAAGGGTAAAATAAGGGCATATAAGCACATAATCAATTTCAAAATCGCACCTCCAACCACCCCAAAATACCAAAAGTACCAAGAAATGTCAACTTCTTGTCAAGTGGTGCTTCTAAAATTTGACCTAAAAATGTCATCTTGTCTCCTAAATTCAATCAAATCAGGATGACATACAACATTCACTACTTCATTCCTTTTGATCAAACAAAACCAACGATCAAAGTACACCAAAAAACTCAATAAAAAAAAAAAAAACTACAAATTCTACCAATTTGATGATGCATTTCTAATAAAAATGGATTATCATTCAAGATTATGGAGATACACAACACATGATTATTGTAAATATGAGAGCTTTACCGATTCAAGAATAAGATTTGAGGCTGGAATTGTTGAGCCTTTCAAGAGATAAAATAAGAGCTTGGGTGCCCAAATCACCTTCACCATGAGCCTGAAGAGACACATAAAGCTGTTGAGCAAGTGCTAAACCAGGCAAAGCAATACCCATGTTTTGACACTCTCTTAAACAAATCCCTAAATCTTTAACGAAATGATTCACGTAAAACCCAGCTTCGAAATCCCTTTTCAAGATCCGTTGACCATACAAATCTAGGGATTTTGACCCAGCTGCACCTGTAGAAATTGCATCCAGATAAAGGGGTAGATCAAGTCCAGCTTTGTGTGCATAGATCATACCCTCGATTAATCCAACCATTGTTGAAGCGATCGTGATTTGATTCGCTAATTTTGCGAATTGCCCTTTTCCTGGACCACCCATGTAATTAACTTTCCCCAAAAGGGTGAAAATCGGATTTAGACGTTTCACGGTAGATTCATCGCCTCCGGCGAAAATTGATAGCGCGGCGTTACGAGCACCACGATCGCCGCCGGATACAGGAGCGTCAATGGAGAAACATGATTTCTCGGCGGCGGAATTGGAGATCTCGATGGCGAGGGAGGGTTCAGAAGTGGTCATGTCGACGAGGATTCCTTTAGGAGAGAGACCAGCAAGGGCGCCGGAGGTTGGGTGAAGGAGGACATGGCGGACGTCGGAGGGGTAGCCTACGATGGAGAAAACGACGTCGGATTGGGAAGCGACAGCGTGAGGTGATGAAGCCCAATTAGCACCGATGTCGAGGAGGGGTTGAGCTTTGGACTGAGTACGGGTGAAGATGGTGAGAGTATAGCCGGCTTTGATTAGGTGAGAGCACATAGATTGGCCCATGACGCCGGTGCCAATCCATCCGAGACGGGTGTTTGAAGGACTGATGGGTTGGACGGCAGTGGCCATGGTGCGGTGTAGACCGGCGGCGATGGAGTTGCTGATGATAGAGGAGTGGAAGTGGTAGATTGAATGGAGGAGTGACTTCATTCTTCTCATTGTCTTCTTATCCAATGATACCGCAAATTTTGTCATATTACCTCCCTTACCTTAACAATCTCTCATTTTTTTTTTTTCTATCATAATTTTTAGAATTGTTAAATTTTTTGGCAATGTTTCTATATAGCAAGGGGTTTATTCTTCTGATTGTCTATTTTTTCCCCTATAGCAAAGGGTTAGACATTGTTGCTTAGCTGTAGAAGTCTAATTTAGAAGACTATAAGAGAATCTAGTTTCTTTGTATGATAATGAAGGTAGCAATGCTTTCATATATAGAAGATGCAAAGGAAACATATATAACCTAATATTTGCAAAGCCAACACGCAATGCCAATGCTCATGTAACCTAAAATCATAAGGCAAGAATGACTAGCATGAAAACCAAGTATCAATTTATTTGGTTTGTGTAAAAATTAGTACTTTTAGTCTTGATCAATGATCATCATTTTCATATTGCATAAAGACCTTATGTGTTCAAACCGTAAAGTATTTATGTTTGCATCAAGTATTCAAGTGTTTCACAAATGTCAAATGTTCAATGCATGAATGTCGAAAAAGATACTAAAGTTTTCAATCTACAACGACTTTTCAATTGCATATAAACCTTTGATTGAGCACATAAAAACTTGTATTAATATTTTAACTATTAAATACAAGGTACATAATCAATGTCTGTCATGTCGTGCATAGAAACCTTTAGGTTAGAAGGAGTGGTCACGATAAGGATCGTGGCTTGCCAAGGCGGACATGACACACACTTCTGGTGTGCAGATTGTGCCAAGCTTGGCATCTCAATGTCATGGTAAATTCTCTCTCTCTCTCTCTCTCTCTCTCTCTCTCTCTCTCTCTCTCTCTCTCTCTCTCTCTCTCTCCTTGCAATGGTATGAAGTAGAGGTCACATCTATCATGGGGTATTGATGTCATTAATATTTAGAAAATCACATATCTTTCATGCGAACAAAGAAAGGCCAAAAGTTATATATATGCACAAAATTGTCTAATTTAGGCTTATGTAGTTATAAACTTGTACAAAACTGATAAATTCAACTATCTATCATTTAAATTGGAAAATGAGATTGATGTTTAACATCGGATATATTTAACTTCAGATGTCAAAACTCTAAACTCCGAATAGTATTTGGATATTACATATTGAGTTTGATAAAACACGATTTAAGTGGGTGTTTCTAATCCACAAGAGAAATAATAAACGTAAAAGGTAAAGTTGTAACATATTGTTGATGATGTTTCGTATAACCGTGATGCAAGAAAATTTTAAGGCTCAAAACTCCAAAGTGTCAAAATAGTTATGGATTTGTGTTCAAAGATAATGAATTCTTGAAAAGTTTCGTTTACCTAAAATCTTCCCTATTTATATCCTTTTACAAACATGTCATCTAAAAGATTGAACAAACAAAAGAAACTAAAAACCTCAACTACATTTGATCTAGCTTGTTGAAACATGGAAGAAACCAACATAAATAAATTCCAACAAGCTAGATCAAATGTAGTTGAGGTTTTTAGTTTCTTTTGTTTGTTCAATCTTTTAGATGACATGTTTGTAAAAGGATATAAATAGGGAAGATTTTAGGTAAACGAAACTTTTCAAGAACATATATGTGGAGATAGTTAAGAATACGAATTTTAAACCTCGTGCAACAATGGCTATTTGCTTGAATTCACAAGGATGCTGCTAAATAATGTGACATGGAATCACGCCATTAGATCTTGGTGTAGGATTTGGATCATAGATATAGAGCATGTGCCATTAGCAAACTCCCAACTTGATTCTTAGCCATTAGAGAACAAAACCGTTGATGATCATATTAGATCGGTATGTAAGAGGAAAGCGTTACTCCTGGTTGGAGTGAACCATCTTGGTGAGGAGAGTGTATGTATGACATGGGGTTGATGCCTGAGAATGATGGGCTCTCCACATGAAGGAGGAGATGTTCTATTTATAGGGTTATGATAAGGGTCAATTAGGTTAGGCCTTGCGTTAGCCATAGTTCGGGCCTAACTATTTAGGAAGTCTTGAGCTGGGCCATGTTTCCCGGCGATGATGTAATGTGGTGATATGACGTGCTATCAAGTAGTGCAGTCATGTTGTATAAGTCATGCCAATGGACCTAACATCATTAGTAAACAAATAAACTTTAAAAGAAAGCTTAAAAAGTTTAAGAAATGTACTAAATATCGGCACATGGAGACTAAACTTATAAAGGAAAGGGTTAAAAAGGATGTTACCAGAAGTTAGGTGACTTGGAGAAACTTATTGGTGTAGGGAATTATACTCAAGATATGATGCTCTACACATGTAACTAGGTAAAGCAACTCAAAGATTTTCAAAAAAATAGATATAAGTGACACAATGCAAAAAAGGAAGGTTGAATGGGGAGGTGAAGGGGGGTAAAATACTAACTCTTTTAATGAATCGAAAAAATATAATTAGCTATTCGAGGTATAAAGCATGTTGAGAGTGGTTTAGCGAGTCGAGTGGGGCGAAGTAACGATTTTTTACTACTTTAAACAAAAATCCAGCAATATGTGTGTTTCTAACATCTAAAAGCGAAGCTCTAACTTTGGCTCAAAATGCTTACTTGATTGTTGAGGTCCTAATTTAGGAGGGTATGGTCTTGTGGAAGTGACAAGGCTCAAGGGTTGGGCAAGTATTATTTTCCATGTTATGAGAAGGAATAGATCTATAACGTCCTGTTTTCTGCCATATTTGGGTTATGGGCCAGAAGTCGATTGTGTAAAGGCTTTGATCCTTAAGGAGGTAAAGTTTAGTCCTTATGGAAGGAGGTAATGATGGTTAAGAGATTTAACCCTTGAACTGTGTATTGGGCTGAAGGGTAGAAACGGAAAGTCATAGGTCAGGTTCTTGCTTGAAAGATGGATTTTTGTTTGAGAAGTTTTTTGTAGCACATGATTCCTGGTATGTACTCCTTGTAATTAATATTTCGTAATTTATGCAATTTTGCCTTGGACTCGGCGAGATTAAGGACCAACTCGCCGAGTAGAAGCGGGATGAGACGCGGGGTCTGAGCCTCGGACTGGGCGAGTAGGCCCTGTTTGGGCGAAAACCCTAACCTGGGTGTGTGCACCCTATTTAAGCACTCTAACTCGGCCTCCCTTGTCCCTAACACTTCCAGAAGAGCTGTAGAGCGAAACCCTAGCCCCTTTTTGTCCTTGTGAGTGATTTTGGCCTTGTGAAGGAAGTTTGAAGCTTAAGAGAAGAAGAAGGAGGTGGAAGAGTGCAAGGAGGGGAAGTAGATCCGACATCTACCCTGCAAGGGGCTTCCTTTCAGGTAGAAAAGTACCTACCTTGATCACTTGTTCATTAGATCCCATTTTGTCCCTAATTGATGGTTTTCAAGCCCTAAAACACCATACTTCATGTGTTTGTGCTCTATGATCCGAAAGGACTTCAGATCTAGACCTTATGGACGTATTAGAAGTATAAAGTCTCTGTGGTTGAAGTGATTGAGGTCCCTATTAAGTGTATGACCTCATAAAGAGCTTGGATTTGCCTTTTGGAGCTTATAGGGCCATGCATGCACGTAAAGTTTGCAACTTTACGTGATAAGCATGCCCTAGGAACATAGATCTATGGTTTAGAAGCGTTGCATGTCTCATATTTGGTCTGTATGGGAAATGGGTCGAAAGGACTCGGCGAATCCCAAAGTGGAACTCGGCGAGTTCTATGAAGATGATCTTAGACTCGGTAAGTTGCATGAACAACTCGGCGAGTCCTATGAAGATTGCCTGGAACTCGACGAGTTGTTCTTCAAACTCGTCGAGTCATATGAACTGTTACTGAATTAGAGGGGTTTAAGTGTTGAAGGTCCAACCCCTCGTATCTGCACGCGAAATTAGCAATTTAACATGTAACAATGGTCCCAGAAACCCAAATCCTCATAAAGGATGCTCTGATGAGGATTTGGAAGCAAATAGGAGATCTGCTTGTGGGAACTCGGCGAGTTGTTCTCGGACTCGGCGAGTCAGATCGTGGGTCGGTCCAATCGTCCCAAGTAGTGAGTTAAGGACTCAGTGAGTGGGAAGAGGGACTTGAGAAGTAGGACCGGGTTAGTAGGAGAGGGACTCGGCGAGTCTATGCCATGACCAAGGAGTTGACCTTGGACCAGGGGTGGGTCGGTCATTGACCTAAGGGTATTTATGAGTGTCTAATCTATGTTCATGATTTATAGTCGGAGGATTACCGGTTCAGCAGTCAGGCGCTTAGCAAGTAGACTTTCAGCAGCTACTTTCAAGGTGAGTTACCTTCCAGTAGTGGTGGGTCTACGGCCACAATGTCGGCCCACAAGTAGGAGTTGTATGATTAAATGGTTGTCTGTGTGATATTCATCTAGGGTTGCTACTATCTGCGATATGTTTATGTGCTAGTATGATATGATGTTATATGCTAGTGACAATAGGGGAGATAGTCCCCAGATTACCGGTCGATAGGGCCGAAGGGGCAGTCATGCCCAGCCATGCTAGATGGATTATGTGATATGTGATATGTGGTAGTAGTAGGGGTGAAATAGTCCCCAGTATCCGGTCGAGAGGACCGAAGGGGAGACCAACACCCAGATATGCTAGTCAGTATCCGGTCGAGGGGACCGAAGGGGAGGCCAACACCCAGATATGCTAGTCAGTATCCGGTTGAGAGGACCAAAGGGGTAGGTCGGGCACCCAGATATGCCTGACAATATATATATGTTATGTGGTACAGTGGGGAAACTCACTAAGCTTCGTGCTTACGATTTTCAATTGTTGTTTCAGGTACCTCTTCAGCCAAGGGGAAAGAGCTGGCGCGGTAGCAGCATATCACACACACACACTCTTTGTTTTCCGCACTATGAGACATTCTAAGATTTTTACTCTGACATTATTATGTTTTATGTTTTGGTTTACAGACACGAGACATGTTTTTATTAAATGATATGGTCGAATGATATTTTGTTACAAACGTTTTGCAAATCACTTAATTAAAAAATGAAATTTTTGGGATGTTACAAGTTGGTATCAGAGCCCTGGTTTGAGGGATTCGGACACACCTTCGGGGGTGTCTGGACTCAAATCAAGGGATTAAAGAATTTCGAAAAGGAAAAAGTTTTCTAAAAGGTTAAGTAAAGAGTTTTAAGAAGGAACAAAGTGTGTGATGTGCGCGACCGGCCAAGCTCAAGTAAGTATTCCCCAAAGTACCCATACAAGTTTATGTTATGTTTAACAGTTTCAGTACAACAGCATGCTAGAATAGGACTAAGGATCTAGGAGTGATGCCTTATGTGCCTGCGTTATGTGTCTCAGCTTATGAGAATTGCATGCTAGTATTGAGTAGACAACAGTAGGATAGCATGTTTAGGTTATGCCTGACAGTATGAGTTTAGCATTGTATGCTAGTTCAATTTCTCTCTATGAGAACAGATTTGCTTGAGATTGTTTCCTTTTGTCTGAACGTTGCTGCTTTGTGCTTTGTGGGACTCTGAGTAATGGGAGTTAGTCAATAGGTGAATACGTCACGTCACATGTGATCAGGGTTGAATAATCTTAGATTGCTGGATTTGGCCCTATTGCGCAGCTCTCGTTTGAGTCTAACCGTTGTAGGGATGAGTCTGTTACTCGAAGGATTATCTAAGCCTCATCACATGTGATGGTATTCAGGTAATGGCTCATTGGCATTACAAGGAGGCCTTCAGCAGCTGAGGACCGGGTAGGGTAGAGTCAGAGATTTTCCCTAGGGTAAGCCTAGAATGGGAATAGCAGAAGGTCAGTAGTGGAAAAAGGGATCTGGTGGAGTCAAGGCTTTCCTTGAGGAAGGTACGGATAGATGTGGAATGTAGTATGGGCCCGTACTACTGAAAGCAGAGGATCCGTACCTGAATTAAGGAAGGCTGAGGCAAGACCAGGAAACTTGTAATAGATGTGATCCCTTTAGAGGTATCAGTATCACTAATGGTTGCCTGTGTGTATTGCAGAATGGTGGTACTACGTCAGAGGCCAGCAGGTGGCAGTTCTGGAGAGGGATCAAGTTCAGGATCAGGTTCCAAGCCAGTAGATGAGAGGCTACGCGAGTTCATCGCGTCAGAGATCACCAGAGGCATCCTTGAGTCGACCCCCATTATCTTTGGGTCGATCAAGGAAGGGATAGTTGAGTTGATGGAGGATCGCCTCAGGGCATTCAGGAGCGACATGGCATCTGGACAGGCGGGATCTCGCACACTGTCCTTTAAGGACTTCAGGGGCAGTGGTGCGTCGGATTTTCACGGGGCGAAGGACCCCATAGCTGCCAGGCGGTGGATTGCAGACATCAAGTCTGCACAGTTGACTAGCTTCTGCCCCGAGGGATCGAAGGTGAGGTTTGCAGCGCGGTGCTTACGAGACCGAGCTAGAGATTGGTGGGAGTCTGTCGGTGACGCATTGGGAGCCTCGACTGTTGAGGCTATGACCTGGTCGGACTTTGTGACCAGATTCAGGGAAGAGTTTGCGCCGGCTGTCGAGCTTCAGCAGCTGGCCAGTGAGTTCTTAGATATGAGGCAGATGACGGAGACTATGGCGGAGATCACCGCCAAGTTCAGGGAGAAGGCGTTGTTGGTGCCCCAGTACGCGGGTGATGAGGATATGAGGAGGACCCGCTATCATGACATGCTACGAGTTGATATTCGGGAGCATGTCAGTTTTTCAGCTTGCCCTACCCTGGACTCTATGATTGCCAGGGCAAGGGGGAGGAGATAGATCTGGAGCACATCCGGAAGAGGAAGGTAGAGGAGGGGCATGTTATGGGGGCTTCGGGGAAGAAGCCCAAGGGACCAGATGCGGGGCCGAAAGGCTAACAGGAGCGAGGCCGCTGTAGGAGATGCGGCAAGACGCATGAGGGAGCGTGCAAATTGGGATCGTCAGGCTGCTATAAGTGCGGCAAGTCAGGGCACTTCAGCATGGATTGTACCGCCCTTGCACCTGTGATACAAACGTCTGAGTTGCTATGTTTCCATTGCAACTAGAGGGGCCACAAGAAGGCCAACTGCCCCCAGTTGACAGCAGCAGCGCCAGCTCCAGCGACCCTGCGGATTACTGATGGCTAGCAGGGCAAGGCAGAGGCTCCAGTGGTGAGGAGCCGGGCATTTCAGCTGACTACCGAGGAGGCGCGCGCCGCACCCGATATGGTGACGGGTATGATTCTTTCCCTCTATTTTATTTATATGATGTTATGATATAGATATGTGTTATGTATGCGTTAGGATTGTTCCATGTGAACGGTATCCCAGTTCAGGTGTTGTTTGACTCGGGTGCCACCCGAACGTTTGTTTCTCTTGCGCTTAGCAAGAAGTTTACTGAGTCTTCGGGCATGTTGGATTGCCCTTTAGAGGTAGAGATTGTCAATGATCGATCGGTGCGAGCATCAGCAGTGTTCAGAGATTGTGTTCTAAGGTTGTTTGAGGAGCGCTAATTGATGGATTTGGTTCCCATTCCATTGCGTGGGAACAAGGTGATTATAGGCATGGATTGGTTGAGCCCTAATGGGGTGGTGATAGATTGCGCACAGCAGCTGGTGCGGATCAGGACCCCAAGTGGGGGAGAGTTGGTGATCCACGGCGAGAGGCCACATCGTGGACCCGCAATATGTTCAGCAACAAGGGCTAGGCGCTACCCTCAGCAGGGTTGCGCGGGATATGTCTCGTATGTTATGGATACCCGGGAGGCGCGTAAGGCGATGGTGAGCAAGGTTCCGGTGGTACGAGACTACGCTGATGTGTTCCCAGAGGAGCTTCCTGGAATACCTCCGGAGCGGCAGGTAGAGTTTAGGATCGACCTAGTCCTTGGTGCGGCTCCGATAGCCAAGGCACCGTACCGGTTGGCTCCTCCCGAGATGCAGGAGTTGTCTATACAGCTGCAGGAGCTGTTAGACAAGGGATTCATTAGACCGAGCAGTTCGCCCTGGGCAGCCCCGATTCTGTATGTGAAAAAGAAGAACGGGTCGCATCGGATGTATATAGATTATCGGGAACTAAACAAGGTAACAGTGAAGAACCGTTACCCACTCCCGAGGATTGATGATCTATTTGACCAGTTACAGGGAGCATCTTGGTTCTCCAAGATTGATTTACGTTCAGGTTATCATCAGATGAGGGTCAGAGAGGAGGATGTGCAGAAGTCCATGTTTCGGACGCACTATGGCCATTATGAGTTCGTAGTGATGCCGTTTGGGCTCACCAATGCTCCTGTCGCGTTCATGGACCTCATGAACCACGTGTGCAGACCGATGCTGGATCGGTATGTGGTAGTTTTCATTGATGACATCTTGGTTTATTCCAAGACGCAGGAGGAGCACGAGGGGCATCTCCGAGAGATGTTGGAGACCCTGAGGAGGGAGAGCTTATATGCTAAGTTCTCCAAGTGTGAGTTCTGGTTGCGCGAGGTGCAGTTTCTTGGGCACCTTGTCAACCAGGACGGGATTTCAGTAGACCCGGCCAAGGAGGAGGCCGTGATGAGATGGGAGGTTCCGAAGTCTCCATCCGAGATCCAGAGTTTCCTGGGTTTAGCGGGCTATTATCGGAGATTCATCCAGGATTTCTCCAAGATAGTTGTACCATTGACCAGGCTGACAAGGAAGGTCGTGGTCTTTCGTTGGGGGCCTGAGCAGCAGGCAGCGTTCGAGACTCTTAAGACAGAGATTGTGCGAGGCACCAATCTTAGCCCTGCCAGAGGGCATAGAGGATTTTGTTGTGTACTGCGATGTGTCCATCTTAGGTTTGGGCGCGGTATTGACGCAGAGAGGGCATGTCATCGCCTACACGTCGAGGCAGCTGAAGCCTCACGAGGTGAATTACCCGACGCATGACTTGGAGCTGGGGGCTGTTATATTCGCCCTCAAGATTTGGCATCATTATCTCTATGGGGTTCGTTGTACCATTTACACGGACCATAAGAGTTTGAGGTACCTCATGGATCAGCCAAATCTAAACATGAGGCAGTGTCGGTGGTCGGATGTGGTAAAGGATTACGATTGTGAGATCTTTTATCACCCAAGGAAGGCCAATGTGGTGGCTGACACGCTTAGCTGTAAGGCAGCACCGATCCAAGATATCTGCCTGCGGATGACAGTAGTGACTCCGCTGTTGGAGCGGATTCGGGAGGCTTAGCAGGAGGCTATGAAGGAGGAACATCGAAAGAGTGAGCGGATTGTGGGACAGGTTTCCTCCTTCGACTATGATAGTCGAGGGTTATTGACTCTTCACCGTAGGGTGTGGGTCCCTTATCATGGAGGCGTGCGTCAGGTTCTGATGGAGGAGGCGCACAAATCTCGGTTCTCTATTCATCCGGGGGCGACGAAGATGTATAGGGATCTTCGTTTAAACTATTGGTGGCCCTGCATGAAGCGGGATGTGGCTTGGTACGTTGAGCGGTGTTTGACCTGCAGGAAGGTCAAGGCCGAGCATCAGAGACCGCACGGCAAGATGCAGCCGTTGGACATTCCGTTGTGGAAATGGGAAGATATTACGATGGATTTTATCACGAAGCTTCCCAGGACCGCGCGAGGAGTGGATTCAATATGGGTCATCGTGGATTGATTGACCAAGAGGGCCCATTTTATCCCAATTTAGGGAGCATATCGGCCGAAAAGTTGGCCGACATCTATATCAGGGAGATAGTGGCGTGGCACGGGGTGCCAGCATCCGTGATTTCAGATAGGGATGTGTGTTTTACTTCCAGGTTTTAGAAGGAATTTCATGACGAGTTGGGCACTCGTCTGCATTTTAGCACCGCCTTTCACCCGCAGACAGATGGTCAGAGTGAGCGGACCATCCAGACTCTTGAGGATATGTTGCGGGCATGTATGCTAGACTTCGGTGGTAGCTGGGACACTTATCTTCCTCTAGCTGAATTCTCATATAACAACAACTACCACGCGAGTATTGATCGACCTCCCTTCGAAATGTTGTATGGAAGGAGGTGGCGGACCCCGATATGTTGGGGCGAGGTTGGCCAGAGGGTCATGGGGAGCACCGAAGTGGTGCTCAAGATGACTGAGAGGATTCAGCAGGTTCGGAGCAGGCTTCAGACTGCACAGAGTCGACATAAAAGTTATACCGACAAGCGCCGTTCGGACTTGGAATTCCAAGTCGGGGATATAGTTCTTCTGAAGGTGTCGCCATGGAAAGGCATCATCTGATTCAGAAAGCGAGGCAAGTTGGGCCCAAGGTACATCGGGCCATTCAGGGTTGTAGCCCGGGTGGGCAAGGTGGCATATAGGTTGGATCTGTCAGCCGAACTCAGCCAGATCCACAACACTTTCCACGTCTCTCAGTTGCGGAAGTGTTTGGTGGATGACTAAGTAGTGGTGCCTTTGGAGAATATTCAAGTCGATGACAGCCTAAATTACATTGAGAGGCATGTGGCAATCCTCGACAGGAGGTCGAAGGATCTAAGGAACAAGAGGGTGGAACTCGTGAAGGTGTAATGGCAACACCGGAAAGGATCGGAGTGGACTTGGGAGCCAGTGGAAGAGATGATGGAGCACTACCCCGAGCTGTTTCAGGATTGACCAGCACCCATATATGCTAGTCAGTATCCGGTCGCGAGGATCAAAGGGGAGGCCAGCACCCAGATATGCTAGTCAATATCCGGTCGAGAGGACCGAAGGGGTAGGTTGGGCACCCAGATATGCCTGACAATATATGTATGTTATGTGGTTATATGGTATGTGGTACAGTGGGGGAACTCACTAAGCTTCGTGCTTACGGTTTTCAGTTGTTGTTTCAGGTACCTCTTCAGCCAAGGGGAAGGAGCTGGCGCGGTAGCAACATATCACACACACGCTCTTTGTTTTCCGCACTATGAGACATTCTGGGATTTGTACTTTGAAATTATTATGTTTTACATTTTGGTTTACAGACACGGGACATGTTTTTATTAAATGATATGGTCGAATGATATTTTGTTACAAACGTTTTGCAAATCACTTAATTAAAAAATGAAAATTTTGGCCTGTATTTTTGGGATGTTACATTTTTAGTCCAAGATATCTAGATAACATTGTGGAGGATCTTCAATACATTTCCATGGATATAAAGATCGTCAAAAACGAAGTTGGAACAGAGATGTTATGATCGTTAGAAGTTAGGAAGGTTTTGGGTTAATGCAGGTATGTTGGGTGTTACAGGGTGTACGTTGGGCGTACTAGGCAAGGTTGACCACGGAGGATCAACCTGGTATGCTAGGTGTACCAAGAGTATGATGGGTGTACGCAAGCCTAATGCAAACCCTAATATTTGGGTCTTGGACCCTATTTAAAGGCCTTAACTCATTCCAAACCCATATTACCTTTAACCTCAATCCTCTCTAACCCTAATTTCGAAACCCTAGCCCCATTTGTGTGATCCTTGAGTTTTTGAGTGCTTTAGAGTGTTCTAGGTGCATTTTGGAGAAGAAGGAGCTCATTGGAGAAGTGTTTGTTGCATTGGAGCTTGTAGATCCAAACCTTGTTCACCTTGATCTTTCTTCTGGAGGTATAAAGTTTGAATCTTGATGATGCATTTGTTAGATCTATCTAGTTTTGGATGTTATGACCTTTTGGTCACTTTAGTGCATAAAGTTTAGATCTTGAAAGTTTGTAACCTTGTTATGGATAACGTTAGAAACTTTATCCATCTAAACATCATATTGATTCATATATGAAGGTTAGAGACTTGGACTTAATGGATTAAGTTGAGAAAGATGCACCTTTGGTCCCTTTGAGACTTAAAGACTAGATCTTGATTATTTAGACCATCCTAATGGATAAAGTTGGAAACTTTATCCATTATGGAGCTATTAGGAACCATAAAAATGTGATCTTGGTCCTTCTATCCCTTCCATACAAGAGTTATGATGTCTTAATGGATTAAAAAGTTAGGGTTTTAGCTTGGACCTTTTCTAGCCATGGAAAGTAATTAAGGTGAAAAATTTATGACTTAAATCGATGTTTTGAGTCTAGATCTGAGCTCTAGACAAAATACCTTAAAGGATAAAGTGCTTAATGAAGGAGTATGATTATGCCGCGTACGCTGGGCATATATTGAGTATACTGGGCATACTCAGCAGCCTTGGACTTTGACTTTCGTTGACTTTCGTTGACCGTTGATTTTTTGAACAAGTTTGACTAAGGGTCAAACTTGAGGATTTTTGGCTATTGATTAAGATTTTATCTAGTTCTGGTGTTAGTGGATTCGCAGGTGCAAGCAGTGCAGAAAAGTGATTGTATCGCAGTGTTTTAGAGTTCTTCGATTCAAGTGAGTTTCGCCTCATTGTACCATGGGTCGAAGGCACCAATGTCGACCCACTAGTTCTGGTTATCTTTTAGTCGAGGGTTGCCATAGGTAGTGTATGTAGTTACGTAGGATACGTTGATGACTCTTGATCTAGGTTTTCTTTCATGTTCCATATTTGGTTGCGGCTCTAGAGTATGATCACTTGTCCCGGTGTCTATTCTAACTCTGAGTACATATGGTTATACATTCCTTGGATAGTTGGCTATATATCCTTATGTATAGTATGTTGTTGTACTGTAGTGATTGTTGGATAAGGTGTCTAAGTCCATAACTATTTCTGGTATGTACTTGACCCGGTTTGGCATGGTCCATTTGGGTTGCATGGCATCATGCATTTGGATAGACTAAAACGAGAGAAATAACACTTATGGTTTATTAATATATTATAAGTTCTAATATATTAATAATATTATTAATTAGTATTGATCAAGAATTAATTTAGAATTAATTAAGTGATCAAAAGATGACTAGTTAAATATATGGGTTGATTAAATAAATCATCCATAACTTGTATAGTGGGATAATGCTCCATGGATTATCAAGTTGGACTAAAACCCATAGGATGATCCATGGTGGTTATATAACCCATGGGTCATGGAAATGAAAGGTCATGACAATTAGGGTTTACATGGTGTAACCCTAATTGTAACACACTATATAAGCAACATAAAGCTCATCAAAATCTGTCACTAGAAAGAATAGAGAGGGCAAGCCGATTTTAGAAGTGTTCTACATTCTCTCAAAGTTATTCCAAAGCACTTAGTGTTGTGTGAAATATATTTTTTGGCATCACACTTGGGGTGCTAGGCATTCAAGTTTTTCAAGGAATGAAATCAACTACAAGGTATGTAATTCTAGCCATCTTTTATGTTAAAAGTTCCCCATGTATGCTAGATAGGATTATGAACCTTGGAAATCAAATTTTGCATGTATTTTAAACAAACGTAGATCCAAGGTTTTATAGGGTTGCATGTACACTTAGGAGTGTTAGAATACTCATAACCCATCAGTGATATGCTAAATTTGCTATATATATATATATATATATATATATATATATATATATATATATATATATACACACACACACATATCTTTGTATGATAGGATGCTGTAGTAATAGCAGTGTTGCAGAAATCGGCCTTGGCGGCCTTAAACCGATTACGATTAGGGTGCTTGACAGAAATTGGTCAAAATCGGTCAAAGTCAGCCTTGGCGGTCTCGGCGGTCATAGGCGGGACTATTTTAAAAAATTCAAAAAATTTTAATTTTCAAATATTACATCAAAATTTTAAATTTTCAAAATTTTAAGCTTTCAAATTTTAACATATTAAACTAAAATTTTCAAAATTTTAAATTTTCAAATACTTAGGTTTTTAGGAAATATTAATTTTTTAAATAATTTTATTAATAATTAAGGGTCCCCAATTAATCTCCGCTAAATCCCTGCCTAGTCCGATTAATTGTTTATCGTCAGTCGGCTGCCGAGCTACCGCCGAACGATTTTTACAACCTTGAGTAATAGTATGCTGGTTAGAGTGCTAGTAGATTGGTTATCATCCAATGGAGTGACCTAGGGGTTGTATGTAGTCATGTAGGATATCCCGAGAACTCTTGATCTAAGCTTTCTTGCATGTTCCTTGTTTGGTTATGGCTCTATAGTAGGATCATCTGTTCCGGTGGCTATCTTACATTTGGTTACTTGTGGTTATGCAATTCATGGAGGTTAGCTGGTAGTTGGACAGTGTGTTGTGAAGGGATTAATAGGTGATAGTGAGCTATATTATTGTTGTTTGCTTGTATTATGTGCTTATTTGATCCTTGATTGTTTATATGTCGACATATGGTGGTAGTAGGTTGAGGCGATCATGCTTTGTGTTGTAGGCCAAGATACCTGTTGCGGGTTGGTTGTAAGCCTTATGAATGGAGGCTCGAGAAGAAAGGTTGGGTTGAGGTAATAGGCCAACAAACCCTGGGTATTCCAGCCCATTGGCTAATTAGACCTGTTGCATGTGGCATTCCAGTCCAAGGAATGATTGGGCATGGGCATTCCAATCCGATGATTGTGGGCCATTATGCATGCTTGTATGTTTATCGTATGGGGTATTTTGGGGGAAACTCACTAAGATTTGTACTTACCCAGTTGTTTATTGATGTGACCTTGTCACCGGACGATTACGTCTACTGTATCTGGTTGTTCCAATGAACCTGCAATGTCACAACAGAATGAAGCCGACAGTCGTTCTCCGAGA
The DNA here is from genome assembly GCF_051521515.1 of Lactuca serriola. Taxonomy (NCBI): domain Eukaryota; kingdom Viridiplantae; phylum Streptophyta; class Magnoliopsida; order Asterales; family Asteraceae; genus Lactuca; species Lactuca serriola. Next base: position 297,196,369 of record NC_136412.1, read on the forward strand.
GGAGGCTCCCAGGAAAATGTTTTGATGGTCAAGTATGTGGATAGACTTGGATATGTTTTAGGGTGAACTGGGAGAGAGCGAATTACTTTCCAAGTTACCGAAGGAGGCCTTTTATACTGACGCCCTCTGCTAGGTCATACAGGACAAAGGTGTCAGACCCGACAGGATCGGGGCGCTGATTCGGTAATCGTTCTCCTTGATCTTTCGGAGCCAACGATTGGTTTAGGTGATAATGCTCTAAGCATCTTCCTTTTCGCCTGGAGTTGTTATACTTTGTCGCAGATTAGAAGGCGCCCTTGGTGGGGTCGGGCCTTCTCCATTGGCGCCCTGCTCTTAGGGGCATCTACAGGCACAAGGTTCCATCGGGCTTGTTTCGCTAGGTGTGGATTGCCTTGGGGAATTTTCTGGAGTGTCTAAGCGTGACTCTTTATTCGTGCCAACGACACGTCATCAAGCCCCTAGTCTAGTAACCGTAGCAATGCTATACTAGCTATGATGTTCTGGACTTAACTGCTTGGTACACGCGTTGAGTTATCATTCAATCGTCACTTCGATTTTTCCGGCGACGTGACTTCCCATTATGATAGTTAGTTATATCATTATGTCAGGGATTTTGAATATCCCGCCTTTTCCTTATTCTTTATAAGGTTAAGGGCATTTCTTATCAAAGCAACCTCTTCTTCTTATTTCTTATTCTTCTTCGTCTAGAGTTTTCTTTGCTTTTCCTTTTGTTATATTGGCTACTCAATCCAACATTGTTCCTTCTGAAGTTGAGTTCAAACTTCTCAGCGATGCTTACGGCTTCTCTTTGGTTGACAGTGTAGAATTTCCAACGGCCGACTCGATGATCCTGTCTCCTCCTTCAGCCAAGGTAGGTATTTATTTGAAGACCTTCGATGCTGGTTTGCGCCTTCCTCTCACTGAATTCCAAGAAGAGCTTCTTCAGAAGAATGGTTGTAGTGTCCAGATGCTTACCCCAAATGACGTCAACAAGGCGGTGGCATTTGAGATGATCTATCGGGCGAATGGAGTGCTTCCTGACTTCTTCGTCTTCAATTTCTTCTTCCAGTTCAGCGCTACTGGTGACAAGTACACGCTCTCTGCTTGACGTGGAGGTCATGTCTTGGTTCTTGATGGAGTCTGGCAAGACTCCGAAGAACTGGCAGGACAAATGACTATGGGTTAACCAGGATTAAGTCGGTCACGGGCGTTACCGGGGAAAAAATTTCTCTGACGTTACTCCCAAATAGTTTCTTCATAACCAGGCTATTGTTGATCTTCTGAAGACCATCCAGGTCGTGTATGAGGAGTACTGAGAGGTTCTGCTTTGTCGAAGTTGGGATGATCTCTTCTTGGAGACGTCGGGGGAAGATACCCATCTTTTACACTGTTATTGATGGTAGACGGTTCTGCCTTTGTTTCTTTTCTGCTATTCTTCCTTCATCTCCTCCCTTTTTTGGAGGGGATTTACGTTTGGGAATGATTATTATTCTGCTTATGATTTCTTGTCTTGTTTTCATTTTGCAAGTGTTGAGTCCCCTCTTTCTATGGGCGATGTCCTGCGGAAGCGGTATCGGGGGAAGCTAGAGCATCAAGAGACTGATCTTGTTGAAACTCTTCCTCTGTCATGCAGGGATGATTGGCTCGCCGTGACTTCTCCTGCGGTAACGTTGGATTTGGAGGGTTCTTCTGCAAACTTCAGAGAACGGCCCTTGACTGTTCAACCTATTACGACGGTTGCCCCGCCTTGTGTCACCGACTCTGGTCACGAGGATAGTAAAGACGACATTATCTCCAATGTCTGGCGAGCCATAGCTAAGAGGAAGGCCGTCTTGGCTATGAGGGAGACCTCCACTGATGTTTTCAACATCAGGAGGTGGGTTCAATCAAGGTGTAATTTTGCTCGTCTGCTGAACTCAATCTCCTCCGCGTCGGAGACTATTGTTGTGATCCTGGACGGCAGAAATGATGGATGTTATTTGATGAAGGAAGAAACAAAGATGAAGATATATTTGAAGTTAGATGAAAGAATGATCTGATGATATTTATATTAGAAAGATGACGTAATGTTTTTTAAAGATTTTTAAGGTTATTAACCGTTTAGAGGCTCTTATTTGAAACATCGACTATTTATTTTTACAAACTAATAAAAATTCTCAAATTTAAAATATCATTTTTGTAACATGAAGATGTACTTTATGAAAAAGCAATTCCTAACGTGGTAAAATACGCTGGGTTATCAACCCATAAATCTCAATTCAAATACATATGTTAATTACAGTATTAAACATGAGTCATGGTTTGCTTTGAGGCAAGACGTATGTTTTAGATTTTTGGAATGGGAAATCTTGGAACTACTTAATTAAAGATACACGTGTCGTTCCTTGGTTGGTGTTCTGGATAGATGCTGTTCTTAGCCATCAAAGATATCATCCTCCAATCAAAACAAAAGCAAAAGATCCGGAAGATAAACACCATAGAAATTAGATAATCCACAATGGACTATTTATAGCACTTGTGAAGAGCTATCAGACTCAAGCAGTCAGCTAGCCTCCAATATTCAATATATAATTTGAGAAGATATTCAATGGCTGCTTCCAGCATGGCTCTCTCATCTGCTTTCGCCGGACAAGCGGTGAAAACAGTTCCATCAGGTTCAGAGGTTTTCGGAAATGGACGAGTCTCAATGAGGAAGACGGCAGCTGCCAAGAAGGTTGCACCATCAGGAAGTCCATGGTACGGTCCTGACAGGGTGAAGTACCTAGGCCCATTCTCCGGCGAGGCCCCATCATACCTGACCGGTGAGTTCCCCGGTGACTACGGCTGGGACACCGCCGGGCTTTCAGCAGATCCAGAGACATTTGCAAAGAACCGTGAGCTTGAGGTGATCCACAGCAGATGGGCGATGCTTGGAGCTCTTGGGTGCGTCTTCCCTGAGCTCTTGGCTCGTAACGGTGTGAAGTTCGGTGAGGCTGTATGGTTCAAGGCTGGATCCCAGATCTTCAGCGAAGGTGGGCTTGATTACTTGGGAAACCCTAGTTTGATCCATGCCCAAAGCATCTTGGCCATCTGGGCCACCCAAGTCATCTTGATGGGTGCGGTTGAGGGTTACAGAATCGCCGGTGGACCCTTGGGAGAGGTTGTTGACCCACTTTACCCTGGTGGTAGCTTCGACCCATTAGGGCTTGCCGATGATCCAGAGGCTTTTGCTGAACTGAAAGTAAAGGAGCTCAAGAATGGAAGACTCGCCATGTTCTCCATGTTTGGCTTCTTTGTTCAAGCCATTGTCACAGGGAAGGGACCACTGGAGAACCTCGCTGATCACCTTGCTGATCCCGTTGCCAACAACGCCTGGTCTTATGCCACAAACTTTGTTCCCGGAAAGTGAATGTAATCAATGTTTTATTTTATGTACCATGATGTGTGAATTAATATTAAATATGTTTTCAATTACGTCATTCACCTTATAACACATGCTAAATCACATAATATGATAAATTGAAAAACGGATTTTAGGATCAAGGACATATTATTCGCTGTAGTTTAATGCTCGATATATCACTACTAGAAACATACCTCGATTCCAATGCAAAAAAGTGTCGGACCATTGGAAATTAGAGCATTAGAAATGGGTCTATTGAGGTCATGTTATAATATCTTATAACATGAAGTGGGGGTGGTGATGATTAGGGTTTTGGTATCTAACATCTATTGAGTTGTTTTGATGATCCTAATCTCAATCCAATCATCTCATTGATGGATTTGAGAATTTGGATGAAAACCCTCATGAACCCTAGAAATTTAAATTGGGGTGTTACAGTTTGATATCATAACTATAGTTTACTAGGCTTAGACTTTGGTTAGGAAAAGTATGAATGATACATAAGATTATCATGACTTCATGTAGGTTGTATCCTATGCAATGAATGATGATAAGAATTGCCTTAGTTAAATGCTTATGACACTTTGGATAAGTTTAGATGAAATCATAAAATGCTACATTGAGTGATTCTATAGTGAGTAATCGAAGTAAGACTAGTATATTGATAATCTAAACTAGTGAATCATAACCTTTTAGTGGTGAAGTCAAGGTCGATTATGTATGAGGTGGGTATAATAGTATAGGGCACGTACTATTATACACACATGATACATACACGAACTTTGTGGAAACATGAAGGGGTTTTGTGAAATGTGGTAAGGATTTGAGTGAGTTAGGGTCTTAATAAACGCATGCTGTGTATTGAATAAGAGTCATGAAGGAATTTAATACATGTAAATGGATAATGGAAAATTTTGAAAGCTTTGACTTTTTTTGTCAAAGTCAAACATCTAGTATGAAAATGAGAAATTACTTTGGATAAATTTGATATATGGTTGAAATTGAGTTTATACCCTTTTAGTATCATTGGTAATGAGTTAGAAACGCCAATGAATGAATTGAATTGAGCTATTTAAATTGTTAACAAACAATTAGCTAAAAAGAGACATAGTTGACTTTTGGTAAAAGTAAAAAATGGGACAAGAATTGAAATTCCAAATGTATGGTTAAGTAACTAGTAGAAGTTGGTTATTTGGGACAAGCTTGTAATATTACATAGGAGTGAGAACTTTAAATCACAAGCAGATTGATAAAGAAAAGAATGGAATGGAATCATGAACTTCATATCTTGATGAAAGTAAATATGAGAATATGATTGATGACACGAGAAGGTGGGCCAATAAACTAATTGGTGCAACGGTGATATGATGATAAAATAGAGATAGTACTAGAAAGCGAGACCAGGAAAACTTGGAAAGGAGTATGATGTGGTTGAATCGATGAGATATATTGGAATCCTACGAGTTGACAACCATATGATAACAATATCGAGTGTCGAGTGTAATGGTAAATGTGAAAGGAACGTGTCCTTGTGAAGCCAGGATACTAGTAAAAGGTGAGCAATGGTGCATTAACCTAATATACTAAACTAGTGAGTGAAGTCATTACGAGAAAAGAAGGATAGTGTTAAATACCTGAAGGTATTTATTAAGCTTGAAAGAAGACAAACAATATGAAGACCGCCTTGAATGGTAAAAATAATGGAAACTAAAAGTGATGATGATAAGTCCATGAGAGTACCTTACCTTAGGGTGCTAGACTATTATGATGAAAAGTTTAACAGGAGAAACTTTGTAAGCCCTACTTATTCTGCGAGGTGTGAGAAAATGTTAAGATTACACAGAGAACATGACAAGGGCGTCAAAAGAAACAAGACTCCAAAGTATGATAGTTTGATGATGAAAGAGAAGTATCTAGAAGGTGTTCCACGACCGATAAAGTAGGAAGACGTTTCCACATGATGGAATATCAGAAGATGCAAATTGAACATCAAGAGAATGAGTACCTAAAGTTCATATAAAAGGACTGTCAAGAAGACGATGATGAGTAAGGAAATTTTGAAATTTCCATGGACATGTTAGAGAAATGAATAATTTCAGTGTAAGAATAAAAGAGTGACTTGGACCTTAAAAGAAATGCCCTAATTTCTTTTAAGGGGTAGATGGTAAGAATGATACGAAAGTGTGATGATGCGATGTTATAAGAACTCATAACACTCTGGGGGCCGTGTAAGAATAACACTTGATGTTTGAAATTATGAGTGGCACGAACAATCCAAGAATACAAGATTTAGAGCTTCGAATTTATGTAACCTGGTGATGCGGACCGAGCACACTCAAGTAAAACTGAGTACTAGGGTTGAGTATTACTACTAGTATGTATACAACAACCAGACAAGATCGGTTAGACTTATAATTATGAGATCTTATGTTATGAGTTCCTATAAAAGATAGAGCTTTGGCTCAGAGTATTGCGGGTCACTTGTCTATGACCAAAGGATGCATAAATCAACTGATACAAAAGTTGTTTGTGTATTCATAAGGAAAGGGCAATCAAAAGAAAGATGTAAAGTATGATGATAATTGAGAAGATAAATTGATGAAGTGCACAATAGAGAAATCGAGTACTCGATCAACAATGTTAAATGAGGCATGCATAATGAAAATCATCTTTTGATTTAACCTTAAAAGAAATGCATTCATTTCTTTTAAGGGGTAGATAGTCGGGAAGAATCAAGTTACAAGTGGTAAGATCATTCGAACCCAACAACTTTTTGAGAGTTGAATTGAAGCAACACCATGCGATTAAAAAATTCTTGTCATAATATGATTAGGCGTACGACCTGAGAAATGGGTTAAATCATGAAATGAGATTTTAGTTTGACACAATAGTTAAGATGAATGAAGGGAGTGAGGGACAAGGTCCTAGAATTATATATATACTTAAATAGTATGGTACTATTGGTGTAAAGGTAGTAGACAAGGAAAGTTATACATTTTTGGTTCATCTTGTTGAGGAGGCTGAGGGAAAGCATCGTTAGTATATAAAAAATTGACTTGTTAATGCTATGGAGCGTAAAGTGCCATTTTTGTAACTTTAAAGAAAGAACTGTGGGAAGAAAGGTAGAAGCATTAGCAGGAGATAAAGTGATAAAAAAAAATGAAATGGAAGTTTAAAAGTAACCATAATTTGGAATGTGTGATGCACTATAGTGTAAGCATCGCGTATTATGCTTAAGAGTATAATAGAATGTAATGAGTTGATGGTGAAGAGTATGGAAAAATAAAGAAATAATATTGATGTGCTTGAGCACAAAAGGATGTACTTAAGCAACGTCAAATGCCTAAGAAAATAAATGGTCAAATCATGATTGATGGGTTGGATGGAACCGATAAGGATTCATAAATGACTTAAAGCTTGTTGGTACATGTTAGGATGTGTGAGTTAAGGTTGGATAACCTTATAGTATGACGTTGTTAAAAGATCAAAAAGGGAAAAAAAAGGGTAAAAGTGTCCAAGAAGATTAATAACTCCTAATGATGTAATTAATAATTATTAGAATAGGTTACAAGTTTGAAGAGATGAACAAATGAAATGGACATCATAGAAATTACAAAGTGATGGGACGAAAATCAAATGAGATGGCTCGCGGTTTGATTCCGAGGACGGAATCCTTTTAAGGGGTAGATAATTGTAACATACTAAAATTTAAGATAAGGTTCTTAAATTAATTAAGTAATTAAATAAAGGATTATTTACATAATTAAGTCATTCAAATGGTAATTATCATTAGTTGATATAAAGCTTAGAAAGTTAAAGGTTGAAATGTTAACATTTTCAGAGTTATGTGACCAAAAGTGCCAATTTGGTAAAGTATGTTTGACTAAGGGTTGACTCAACTAATGGAAGTGACTAAAAAAATTTATGTAATGGATGGAGATGGACTTAGGATGTATATTATCAAAGAAAAGTCACATATGTTGGAAGAATAGACCATTTCTGAAAAAAAAATTGTGATATTTGAGGGACTAAATGTGAAAAAGAAGGAAATAAGATGAACATTCTCCTCACTTCTCTTCCAGATACGTATGAAGCATTCTAGAGAGCTTCTAATGGCGATTCTTCTTCTACCTCCCATATAGGGTGTGATTCAAGTAGTGAATTAAGCAAACAAGCAAAGGAGAGAAGGATTCAAGGCATGCAAGGTATAAAACACTTCCCCATTTAGCTTAAAATTCGAATTGATGAAGGGGATGAACCCCAATGTCGAATTTGATTGGGTTTTGTTTTCTAACATCCCTTGAGTTGTTTTGATGATCCAAATCTCAATCTAATCATCCCATTGATGGATTTGAGAATTTGGGTGAAAACTGTTAGATATAGTGTCTAAGTCCATAACTTTATTTGGTATGTACTTGACCCGACCCGGCATGGTCCATTTGGGTTGCATGGCATTGCAATACTTGGATAGACTAAATGAGAGAATAAGGCACTTATGATTATTAATATATTATAAGTTCTAATATATTAATAATAGTATTGATCAAGTATTAATCTAGTATTAATTTGGTGATCAAAGTGAGACTAATTAAATATATAGGGTTGATTATGACAATCATCAATTATTTTATGGTGGATTAATGATCCATGGTTTATGGGTTATGGATGTAACCATTTGGAGCTCCATGGATAGTCCATGGGAGTTACAAACCTATGGTTCATGAGAAATGAAGAGTCATGACAATTATGGGTCTTCTTAATGAAACCCTAGTTGTGACACCATTATGAAAGGGACCCTTTGGCTAGCAAAATCGTGACCTAGTGTTACTAGAGAGGGCATAACCGATTTTTGAGTGCTAAAAGTATTCTCTCAAGTTATTCCAAGTTTTGTGGTGTTGTGTGAAGCATTTGAGGCACAACATTTGGGGTGCTAGGCTCACAAAGTCTTGAAGGAATCCAAGCAACAATAAGGTATGTATTTCTACTAGTTTTATATTTTATTTATTCCCCATGCCATGCTAGTTAGGAAATAACCTTGAAAAAGAAATTTGCATGTATATAGAGAAAACACAGATTCAAGGTTATTAGGGTTGCATGCACACTTAGGAAGTGTTAGAATGCTCAAATCCCATCAAAAACCCTCATGAACCCTAGAAATTCAAATTGGTGATTTTATGTTTATATCTTAGATTTAGAATGGATTCAATGACCTAGATGATGTTTGATGGCTATGAATCCAATTAGAATGATCAAACACATCTATGATGGGAGAATGTTACATAAACATGGGTTTTAGATAATTATGTGATAAATTGTGATGAAAACAATGAAATTCTTGGAATGTGAGCATTTGATGAGTATATAATACTCATAATCATGAATTGATACTAAAAATATGATTTGAATGCAAGAACATGAAGGATTGAGTGATCTATAGTTGAATTTATGGAATAATTGGCCATATGGGCATTTTGGGAAATTTATTGATAATTACATAATGAATCTCATATAAGAAGTGAATGATATTCATGAACATGAATTGACACTCAAGAGATGATAGTGAAGCACAAACATGAGGGGATGCTAGTAAGTTTCTATCTCTAGTGATTTTTTGGGAAAAAGGGCAATTTAGGAAACATGGAATGAAATTGAGGATTCCATAGTTGGATTACGTATTTGAAATGAGATTAATGGTGGTTTATGTAATTGACAACACCCAATGATGTATTAAATGATTTGGGAATAAGTCATATTGGTTAAAGAGTGTTTTTGAGCAACTTGAACTCTTAACCCTTTCATTTGAATGCTTGTAAGCATTATGAACTTAACATTTTGATTGAGGACTTAATGAATTAAGTTGAATGTTTTGACATGATAAAACATCCTCTAGTAGTGCTTAAAGACCTTTATAGATGTTCCAAATGGTTACCTAAAAGACCAAAACCATCTAAGCAAGTTTAAGACTCAAAAAGTAATTTTTTGGTGGTGTTGGGGCTGCTAGGGGACACGACCCGCGTGACCAGGCACGCGGCCCGTGCACATGCATCAGTTTTCCTAGCTCGACCAAAAATCTGAACTTTAGTATTTTCCTCATAACTTTTGCATACGGACTCATATTTGCACGCGGTTTTCGCCTACATTCATATTTTTGAATGAGGAATAGTATGAAGCAGTAAAATTTAGTAATGGAACATTTGAGGGGTATTTTGGTCATTTTAATGACTTGTGTCTATATGTTATATATGTGGTATTTGAGAGTGTTGCTCTAAGGAAAGGAAGTACAAGATGACTAGCTAGCCTTCTTGTGATTGAGGTGAGTACGTGTTGGCATTTTTCCCACTTTGGGGTACATGGCAAAATGATTTTATGATAATGAAATGCAATGCTTTGATATATGAAATGTTTTGAAACGAAAGCGTCAAATGTTTTGGGAATTGGTATACTGAAAGAGTGACTTAAAGGAAAGAATGTTTTTGAAAGAAAAGAACGCTTTGAAAGATCGAATGTTTTGAAATATAGAAGCTTTACTTTTGAAATGATTTTATGATACTAATGTATGAAATGTGTAAAGCATGAAAAGTTATGAGAAGAAATGTAAAGTAGTGAAAAGGAATGGAAAGTAATGAAAAGAATTGGAAAGTAATGAAATGAAAACTGCCCGGGCCATGATACCTCGTAAGAGGCACTGGAGGAATCTATCGGGGTGGCACCTCCCCTTCACGAGATAGATGTCCTAATGGAAATGATGCCTTGGTGGATTGATTTGTTCTTTCCACCTTGGTTTACACTTGGGAGTGGTTCCTTTATTGGACGTAGATCCTAAGTATAAAAATGTCAACAATTTAATACCGGAATTAGCCCTTAATGATTAAAGAAAATGAAATATGAAAATATAAATTTTTAAATGAAATGAAAGGAAATGAAATAATAAGATATGAAAGGATATTTATGACATGTATGAAATGAGTTTTGATTGAAAAATCTTGAAAATGTTCTATGGTCTAAAACTATGTTTTGCAAAGATGAAATGTTTTTGGTAAAAATATGATAAATGTTTTGGGTCACAAACTCACATAGCTCACGAGACATTATTGTCTTATGTATCTCTTTTTAATGCCATGTATCATAGGTTAAACTTAAGGAGAGAGAGAATGATAGATGGAAGTTAGAAGTCAACCAATAGAGAATGGAGTGGAACTTGTAAAGTTCCTTATTAATTATATTGATGTAAATTCTTATTTGCTTGCTATGGTTGTATTGATACTTAATGGTAACACCCACTATTTTAAATTTGTAAATGTTTTTATGGGACCGATTTTTGTTAAATGTGGGTTAACACCTGAATGTTTTTAAAACCATATCATATTCAAGTTTGAAAAAAAAAATTGGGGTGTTACACAAATAAACCCACGTGTCCAATAGTTATTAGTGGAGCCAAATAAACATTACTAATTAAATTTAATTTTGTTAAAAACTTTATTTTATTTTGAGCAAAAATTTAAATAAAATATACCAAAATACATGATTAATTTTGCTCACTAAAATGATACCAATATCGATATAATTTTTTTGTAACATACACGTTTAGTTATCGTGTTTTGTAATAAATAATATTATGAAATATTATATGAAATTTAAGTATTGAGTTCTAACAGATGAGTTTTTTTAGAAATAAACTAAAACTATGTTTAGAATCACTCGGAAAATATTGGAAGTCTTATGAGATTCCAATCAAAAGGAAAATGTTGAAAGTTGTAGAATTTTATTATTGAAAGTTGTAGATAATTTCGTTAGAAACATTTAGGCGAAAACCTCATCAAAATCCGAGTTATAACGAAGAAGTTATGACCAATCGACGATCCGCGACAAAACCGGCACGACGCCGAATGACGTAAAAAGTGAGTTTTTGATAAACTACTTTTTAGCCTTGGTGATCTAAATGAAATTCGTAGTATTTGTTAAACTGAGAATTTTCATAAACAGAACGTCCAAATCTGACTTCGTATGAGGAAGTTACAAATTTTCTAAGTTTCAGAATAACAATAGACAGCTAAAAACTCGAAATAAAGATCGAGTGATTTTCAGCCGACACAACCAAAATGAGAATCGAAGGTCTCGTCAATAGTATTACAACGGTAACAAGACTGGTGAAAACGAACGTCGGATGAAGAAGTTAAGATTTTTTAACGGATTTTCCTGTCCCGGTCTGTTAAAAATAATAATATTAAAAATAAAGTCAAAATTAGCCAACGAAGTCTAAACGAAAGTTGTAGAACATAATTTCACCTACGCGTGCATATAAAGAACGACAATAACGGAGCCCATATGCGAAAGTTATGGATTTTATAAGTTTGGAACACAAAAATCGAGAAAAATTTGAAATCCGAGAAAAATCGCATGGCCTTAGTTCGGCCACGTCATCGGATCCTCGCAGCTCGCCCCGTGTCCAATCCACGTCTTGCCACCCCTCCCATCCAAAGTGCAGTCCAACCAACGACCAACGCGTGTAGCATTCGAAGCTCCTGAGTCCGACGCGTGCCCAGCGCTATAGCGCGTCCGAGGCTTGACGCGTGTCTTCGCATCCGAGCAGCCAGCCGCCCCTTCCTCCCTTCGGATCCGAGCCCTCTTACCCTATATCTTACCCTATATAAAGGTGCGAAATTACCCGGATAAGTTTTTTGGATTTTGGCATTTTTCACCCCTAAACTCATACTTTTACTATTTCAACTTCCCCCGATGTAACACCCAAAGTTTTGAAGACCAAGAAAGGAAAGAAAACCCTAAGTTTAGGGGTCGACTCGGCGAGTCCAAGGAGGGACTCGGCGAGTCCGAGCGGGATCCGGGTCGAGGTGTAAGTGACCAACTCGGCGAGTCGGCCAAGTGGACTTGGCGAGTCTGGTCTATGAGAGGAAAACACTAAATTCGGGGCTTGGAGCCTATTTAATCGTCTTATTCTCTCCCCTAGGGTTCCTTTACTGTCTCTCACACCCAGAACACCGCACCCTAAGCCTCCATTGTGCTCATTCAAGCTTTTAGCCATTTTGAGTGATTTAAAGGAAGAAGAAGAAGTGGGAATCATTGAAGCATCAAGGAGTGGCCTTGGATCCAAAGATTGGGGAACCCTTCTGAGATATTGAAGGTATTAAAGTCGTTTCTCTCCTTTAGATCTTTTTTGGTTATGAGTTTTGGGGCTTTTAAGCCATGTTTAAGATCAATCTCGAGCTTGAAGTCCATATCTAAGGTTGCGACCTTAGATCCATGCTTGTTTTGGTTTAGAATCCCGTAAAGCATCAGCCCTTGAGTCGATTATGGAGCTTTCTTGCCTTAAACCCTAGTTTATGGTGTATTTTGCCTAGATCTCCTTCTCTACACGTAAAGTTTGCAACTTTACGTGAGGAATAGGCTTGGGAAGGGTAGATCTACAGATTTGAGTCCCTGCATGACTCAAAAGTCCTCTGCATGTATGAAGGACTGGATGGACTCGGCGAGTCCTTTGAGTGGACTCGGCGAGTAGCATGAAGATTTGGAGGAACTCGACGAGTGGGATGAACAGCTCGTCGAGTTAGATGAAGTTGGGCAGGAACTCGGCGAGTTGGAAGAACAACTCGGCGAGTCTATTGAAGGTTTTCCTGAACTCGGCGAGTCTGTTCTTGGACTCAGCGAGTCAGGTCGCGAAACCCCAAACCCTTCGAGTTGAGACTCGAATCAGTGAGTCGTATAGAGACTCGGTGAGTTGGACAGGTCAGGACTCGGTAACCGGTAGACTCGGCGAGTCATGGACTGACTCGACGAGTTGAGTCGCGAATAGAAGGACTCTGAACATATGGACTCGGCGAGTCAGTAGGGTGACTCGGCGAGTAGGGTTGACCTGGAAGGTTGACTTGGACCAGGACTTTGACTTTGACCAGATTTGACTTGGTTGTCTTTCGGGGGTCAGTTAGACTCAGTGTTGCTTTGACATTGGTAGCTCGGGGAGCGAGTGGAGCAGGAGTTCAGAGAGTTGCCGGGCAGCAGCTAGTGGGTTCATCAGCCAGTTCAGCCAGTGCAGGTGAGTTTCCCTTTGTATGAATGGGTCTACGGCCACAATGTCGGCCCATGTAGTTACGAGTAGAAGACTCGGGGGTTAGCCCTAGGCACAGTATGCTAGTATGATATTCGGGACGAGGTCCAATGATAGAGGGCGGGTGCCCAAGGAATGGTTTAAGTGATAGTTTATACTTGTTGTCTGTGTGATACTTGTATGTGTCTGGTAGGGAGGTGAGTGTGGACGAGGTCCCGTATCTCACCAATAGCAGAGTGTGGATGGTGTTCCATATCTCAGTAGCAGCAGATCATGGGCAAGGCCCAAGTTAGGGAAGGAGTGAGGGTGGGTTGGGCCCGTACCTCACTATCAGCAGGAGTATGGACGGGGTTCCATGACTCATCAGTAGCAGGACAAAGGCGGGGCCCAGAGATAGGCGAGGCCTTAGGACAAGATCCGTTAGGATGTGTTTAGATTATGTGATGTGATGTGATATGTTTACGTGCTATTATATGTTAGTGGGCGAGGCCGTGTGACAGGCGAGGCTTGAGTGAAACAGATCTATATCCGAGCGGGGCTCGAAGCCAGGCGGGGCCTCGAGCGGCGGGACCGTTATAGCGGGCGAGGCCCGAGATAGGGGGCGAGGCCCAGAATAGCGGGCTTGACCCAGTATGTGCAGTATGTGGTTATGCATGGTATGTGGTAGTGTGGGGAACTCACTAAGCTTCGTGCTTACGGTTTTCAGTTTTGGTTTCAAGTACTTCCGGTAGCGGAGGGAAGAGCTCGGGGTGATCGCATGGCACACACCATAGATTAGACAGCCTGGTAATGTTTACTCTGATAACGAACGTGTATTTTGGAAACTAGTACTCTGTTATGTTTTGAAATGATGAATTTGCTTAAAGTAATGTCTTATTAAAAGAAATTTTTAGTCTTGAATTTTGGGACGTTACACCCGAAGCCCCGGAACTATTCCCAACACCCGAAACACGTCCCGAAGTGCCTGAGAAGCCCAAGAAATTTATCTTTTCGGTTTGAATCTCAACCCTCGCAAGGCCCAGTTTTCAATAAAGCTCTCGGTTTTCAACGAAGAAACTTAATTATTGTAATGAAGTGCTGAACAAATTACTATTTTAACCCTCGGTTATTTCACGCTGAGTTCAATATATATGAACAATTGAATGTTATGTGTTATATGTGCTATGTGCTTTTCCGTTGTTATTATTTCTGCTATTTATGGTAGCAAAGTTATACCTTTGACCGTGTGATCAGTGAAAGGACTTAGATTCATGGTGGTACTGGTATGTAGCCTCTGGCCATGTAGAGCATGTATCGTAAGAGAATGAATTCTATTCTATGGCTTTGGTAGAAGGTTAGATAGGGTTGAAAGCTTGAAATCTACCAATATGTTTAAGGGAAATCTCCAATAAAGTCCTAAAATTTTGGTCTAATTTATGTTTTAGTCCTAAACTAATTTTTGGTTACGAAAAAGTCCTAAAAACCGGCAAAAGTATGCATTTTGACTCTTTTGACCGGTTGGAACTGACAACAAACTATTTCATAAACTGACACAAAATATTAGGACTATTTCACAAAATGATCCAAAATATTGAGACTTTTCTGCAAAAAAATATTAGGACTTTTCTGCAAACAAAAACCTTATTATTATTATTATTATTATTATTATTATTATTATATTAAAAATATAAACAAGTATACTAATTTTTAAATTCATTATTATTAATATTTTTAATAATACATATAAATACACTTAAATAAAAAAAATATTAAATAAATTATTTAAAGGTGATGGTGGTGGTGATGGTAATGCTTTAAGCATTGAAATCATGAATATGCTTGTATGTCCTCACTTTGTATATGATCATTTCACATTTCTTATTATTGTTTTTAATTCAAAATATTAACACTTAACAATTTAAAAGAAGTTTCCTATTTGTAAAATTGTGTATAAATAGTTTAAGATAAAAGGATTTCTCACTTTGTATATAAAATTTCTTAAGGTAGAATGATTTCTTTTCAAATCTAACAGATCCATAATAAATATTTATATTGGTGGCCCATATCAAAATTCAAAAATATTAATTATAATATCTTATTTAGTAGAAAGTAATATGACTTGTTTTGTTTTATCACACTATATCTGTTATGTTTCCAAAAAAACCACAAGGATAAAGTAATGAAAAAGAGCAACACACATGTTGGTAATTCAAATACTTATACACAAGACATACACGCATATCACACGCTCACTATTTGTAAACAATTTGAAAAATCAATAGCTTCTTTTAAATTATTAAATGTTAATATTTTGAATCAAAAACAATAATAACAAATGTAAAATGACTATACACAAAGTTAAAATATACAAATAGACATTCATGATTTTAATGCTTAAAGCATTAACATCCGCTCAACCTTCACCTTTATAAAATGTCTTTAATATTTTTTTAATTTAAATGTATTTATATGTATTCTTAACAATATTAATAATAACAAATTTAAAAAATAATATACTTATTTATATTTTTAATATAATAATAATAATAAGGTTTTTGTTTGCAGAAAAGCCCTAATATTTTTTGTTTTTGCAGAAAAATCCCAATATTTTGGGTCAATTTATGAAATAGTCCCAAATTAATTTGTTACCGGTTCCAACCGGTCAAAAAGGGTCAAAATGCAAACTTTAGCCGGTTTTTAGGACTTTTTCGTAAACAAAAATTAGTTTAGGACTAAAACATAAATCGGGTCAAAATTTTAGGACTTTATTGGAGATTTCCCTATGTTTAATCAGAAAGTGTATGTCTTCTGTGCCATTTGGGCCGAAGATTTATTGATGTATATCAAGTATGGAAATTGTTATGTCTCATTGATTGTATATCTTTGAATCAAATCATTGATTGATATGGAAAGTTTGTCACATGATTCACATATGTCTTTATTGTTCCTTGTTCCTCTTTGTTTCTGCCATATTGAAATATATATATATATATATATATATATATATATATATATATATATATATATATGACATAACGTTATATTGTACCTATTATTGAACTCACTAAGCATCACCGCTTACCCTCTCAATGTTTAACAATTGCAGGAGATAAACATCCAGTATAGTTATATACTGATAGAAGATTTTGAATAGTTTGGAACTATTGTATTTTATACTCCTGTATGTATAAAACTATAGTATCCTGGGTAGTTATGTAATATATATAACATTTTGTAATAGTCAGTTTGTATCCGATCGTTTGTAAACAAAATTATCAATGTAAATTATTATCTGTGAATATGCATGTAGCATGTTTTAGAGTAACAATTGTTTAGTATGAAAGTGGGGGTCTTTCATTTTTTTAATATTTATTTAATCAAAAATTAGATTGAGTTGGATTGCTAATGGGAGTAGAAGATTAGGTTTAGTTGAATTATGAATATAGAAGAGCAAGAAATTAGTTTTTTTAATAGATTATTGGGTTGGATTGGGTTGTGAATAAGGATAATCTTAGAGATTATGTAAAAAATTTAAGGTCCATCTTAAAATTTTTGAAAGACCTACACTATAGTGTTTTGACAATTTACTTTTAAATTAAATTTTTTTAATACCACATTTGATATCTCAAATAGTCCAAAGGGTTAATTCAATTAAAATATAAGCCAATAAACTAGTAATAGTAACTAGTAATTGTAGGCATTAGCTCACTCCAAACCTAAATTAAATAAAGAATAAAAAACAAAAACAAAATCAGAAATATGTTCCAGTTTGCCCCTCGTCTTCCTGTTCTTCAACGGTAGCCTCAACCAATAGCATATCACCATTCTCCAACAACAACAGATCACTATTCTCCATCTATAGCAACTGAAATGTCGCTCCACTCCTCTGTCCTCCAACATGGCGGATAACCATTCTCTAGCCTCTATGTTAACTGGTTTGTAAAACTCTCTTGACATATGACTAAATACTTCAATTTCCTAAATTCTAATAATCCAATTCTTCTTGATACTTTGATTGCTTGATTCTTTCTAAATTGTAACATTGTTAGTTTGATACTTTGATACTTTGTAACATTAACATTGTTTAATACATAATAGTTTGATCCATGATTTGTAAGTTGTTTAATACTTCTTTAATTGATAATTTGATTTGTTGATTTTTCAAGTGTAATTTTTTTTAATATCTTTAACCGAAACATCGCTTCACCATTGATCCAACAGAACACATGTATGAAATTTTATCATGTGAATCAAAAAAATGAAATTGGAAGAGTATACGTGCAAAAAAGACCGTGCCAACCTCAAAACCATAATTTCAACAACTTGATTTTAGAAGTAAACTTTAAATATTTAATCTATTTTGGTTTGATGACAATAAATATTTGTCAAATTTAATCTATACCGGGAGTCACAAATCATTTGAGTACAACATTACAAAGAAAAAAAATCATATGACATCGTAAATATCATGAATCAAGTAAGCAACTTTCAAAAAGAAATTCAAAAAATAGGGATATATGATGGAAACCCCTTTAGAGAATGTTTCTTTATTTTGTGATAAATACAATGTTCGTATCTACGATATGGAAGATGCATATTATAATAGAATCATTCGTCAAAGACGTCCATAGGTTAGTAATAATGTCATGTATGATGCTACCAAGTCCGATTTATTTATTGTGTTTTGTAATTAATATATAAAATATTCTTTTAATTTACACGTTAGCAACTTATATCACTATCACGCTGATGTATTTATGACAAGCTAATGTATATAAGACAATAATTATTATATAAATATGCTTTTAATTTTCAACAATAAATTTGATAAAGACTAATATAAGTAACGAAATGAGTAATCAATTTTTAAATGATAGTTTAGTGTCGTATATTTATATAAGTGTTTTAGAAATTAATAATAATGATATTATTATGCATATATTTGGATGTATAAAATATTGATGGGTACAGTTATAAAAACTTTAATATAATAATCGGATATATGTTTAAATATTTGAAGACATACGACCTAAACCACAAATAATATTTTTACTCTTTCAATTTTTATCGGTTTCACTTAAATAAAGAATCATTTAGTTTTCAATTCTAGATTCGACATTGAAAAGTTCCCTTACATTTCCCATACATGTTATTTGGTTTGGTTTCCGATACTTTGTCGAAGGAACACGATTTTTAGGCAATTCCGAGGAAATTCCCTTTAATGACAATTTTTTGTGACACTTTTTGTGACAATCTTTAATGACACTTTTTGGGGACATGTTTTCTAGACATTTAGATTATCCACATCAGTAGTGCAATGACATTAATTTTTCAATTGTGCTATATCAGTTTTGCAATGACTACTTACATTAGTGTAATAACACTCATCTTTCAAAAGTGGTATCACTTCCACATCAATAATTACTTTATATATATATATATATATATATATATATATATATATATATATATATATATTAATTATTAATATTTACTAATATTTGTTAATTAAATAGTAATTAAATTTAAAATTAAAATGATATGCTAAACATAAATCGAAGAACGTCCAAGCTTCTATTATATATATATATATATATATATATATATATATATATATATATAGTTTAAATAAAGAAAATATTAAAATAAGCATTACTTAATATTAAAAATGGCTTGCTATATTTGCAAGCACATGTCTTATGTGGAATAAAATAGTGAATAGTTGGCAGTGCAAATGAAATTGCAATCTGCTATGTGGATGGTCTTAGTAGGATATGTGTAGTTTAAAAAAACAAAAAAAGTATTGATTTTATTTTATTTTATTTATTTATTTTAATACAAATGGCATAATTATCTTTCAAGTTCATATAGAAAAACAATAAACATAAAAATTATTCATTACAACAGAAGATCTAAGAAACCACTAAGATACAAACATAATATAAATATCTAAAAACAAACTAGTGTTTTGCAACGGTAACTTAATGAGCATTTTGTGGATTGTCAGGTGTGTTATTACCATAATGTTTTATAGTTTCCACGATCTAGGCTTACCTAAAATAATACTATAAATGTAAAATTTGGTTCATATCCTTATAAATCTTTAATATTACTTATATATCCTTATAAAATTTAAAATTATATATATATATATATATATATATATATAT
This sequence comes from Lactuca serriola, assembly GCF_051521515.1. NCBI lineage: Eukaryota > Viridiplantae > Streptophyta > Magnoliopsida > Asterales > Asteraceae > Lactuca > Lactuca serriola. The sequence goes on from NC_136412.1 coordinate 297,215,960, forward strand.
ATATATATATATATATATATATATATATATATATATATATATATATATATATATCATTCTCAAACCATGCAACTCACATCAATATCTAAACTCATAATTTAATTAAAATTTAATTAATTTAATAATAACAAAAGTTATCTAATTTTATATGAATATACTAAAATACATTTTTTAAATTAAAAGTTGAGATTAAACAAATTAACTAAGATTAAGTCTAACTAAGTTTAGTATCTTCTCTTCTTTTTCATAGTAAATCTCTTATTCTTTCAATTAACTTCGGAAAAATCTCCCTATTATCTCTTGATGCTAAATCAAATATAAAAAGGAACAGTTGACATTTCCTTGTTATTTGTTTAACTTTATGCAGCTATTTCCACCATTAAAATAAAGTCTATAGTACTAGATCTATTGACTATTAGGGTTCGTGGCCTTTAAATAATAAACACCTGATTATAAAATGGTTTATAAATTTACAGCCTAATGGGCATTAAAACCATACGGTATCTACTGGATGGTTAAACATGAAATCCATTGTTCATTAAAATCATACGCTAGTTTTAAAGATCAATTTAAGAAGGATATGGTTTTATTTTTTGAGAAAATCATAATCTTGGGGAATAAGGGTTGAACCATTATTTGTTTAAGCAATGAAGAAACATGTGCGCTTGAAAATAAATCATTTGTCTTTACCAATTTGTAAATGAAATTGAACTCGAATATTTGTTAGGTATCAGAAAAAATCATCGATGGGAGGGGAAGAAAATCAGCGTATTACTATTTTCTAAACACCGGTCTTGTAGCATTTTAGAAGCGAATTCATCTATCATAATTTCATAATCAATATTTTAAAAAAGTTATTATTAATTGAAATCAAATCCAAAATGTATAATATCCTAACAATCAACATTTGTATATTAGATAAGAAAATTGGATATGTGATTTTCTTTTTAAGAAATTCGGTATAATATTATCACTATTATGCTCAATTGGTAATTAAAAAAGAAATTCGGTATAATATTATCACTATTATGTTCAATTGGTAGATTCTTTTGTAACGTTGAATAAATCATCATTATAGATGTCTTAGAAATGATCATTTTGTAATCTCTTTTCAAGTTTTTTGTAACTTGCCTTAACTTCATTGGTATCTAGTGACTTCGATTTTTTTATTGTGAATAACAACTCAAAAATGTTTTGATATTGCTTGATTACTAAAACCTCTCCTCCAACAAACTAATATCTTGATCTTCTATATACACAAAATACTTAAATATTGAATGTTTCGTGATATGAAAGCTTGTGTACATGTTTCAATGACTCGATATCATTCTCATTGGAATGTCTTTTCTTAAAAGTTCATCTTAACATTCATGAATTATATTTTAGGTGAAACTTCTTTTAATATATATATATATATATATATATATATATATATATATATATATATATATATATATATAAGGCTAGGTTATAATGTGGATGAACAACTATTGTGTGGACGTGTGGATAATGCTATTTTATGAAAATTACTAAGAAAATATGTTGTTTAGTAATATGAATACGTTCAATTTCACGGAACTATTGTTATTTATACGGATTGTCACCAATTCTAATTCATTTTTGTTCTCATTCATCGTTTTTTATTTATTTTAATTCTTACAGAATACGACTCAATAAACATCTTGATAACATTCTGATAGAATGAGAATAATTAAAAAAAGTGTATAATAACCTTATAGGTGATTTAATTAATGAAAATGCTTAATAATTAAAATAATTCTATAAGATTGAACGTACTCATATTATCAAACAACATATTTTCTTTGTAATTCTCACTGAATAACATTATCCACACGTCCACACAATAGATGTCAATCCACATTTGAACCTCTCTCTCTCTCTCTCTCTCTCTCTCTCTCTCTCTATATATATATATATATATATATATATATATATATATATATATATATATATTCCTTGTTACGTACTTAATTTGACCCTACAGCTTGAATGCAATTTGAATATTCTAGTCGGACTTTGGAAATTTAGTATCATGGACATTTCAATGTCTCTAAGTTGATATTAACTAGGAAAAGGCCCGTGCATTGCACGGGTGAAAGTTTAGTGGCAAAAATATAAAGAAATAAAAATAAAGTGTCAAAATTATAAAGATGAAAATTTTGTTGAAACTTTAGTGGTAAAATTAATAAAAAAAAAAGTACCAAAACTATAAAGAGGAAAAGTTTGTTGAAACTTTAGTGGCAAAATTAAAAAAAAATAAAAATAAAGTGGTAAAATCATAAAAAATAAAGAAAATGGGTTTTAAAGAAGTAAAAATGAAAGTTTAGTGGCAAAAATATGAAAAAGTAAAAATAAAGTGACAAAATTATAAAAATAAAAAGTTTGTTGAAATTTTAGTGGCAAAATTAAGAAAAAGTAAAAATATAGTTTTAAAATTATAAACATGGAAAGTTTCATGTTGAAACTTAGGATGCGCTTTAATATATATATATATATATATATATATATATATATATATATATATATATATATATATATATATATATATATATATATATATATATATATATTAAAGCGCATCCTAAGTTTCAACATGAAACTTTACATGTATAATTTTAAAACTATATATATATATATATATATATATATATATATATATATATATATATATATATATATATATATATATATATATATATATATATTGCTAATAAGATATGAATGACACTGGTATATCATGCATCAATTAATAATTTAATTAATATATTAATATTTTTGTTTTTAGTTTTATAATAATATAATATTAAAAAGAAATGACTATATAAAACGGAAGAAAAGCAAAGTTTGTCTTTATTTATCACGGATATATTAATTTGTTTGGTATTATATTTGTGTGGTGAGTTATGCGGATTGAAAACAAACAATAGTTTTGTTCTATTTTATATAGTCGTCCGAATTTGTAATGTTGTCTGAATTTTACATGGTTATCGAAATTTATAATAATAATAATAATAAGGGTAAAATATAAAATAAAAGAAAAATCAACAAAAAAAGAAAAAAGGGAAAAAAAAGAAAAAGAAAAGAAAAAAATGATGTCAAATCAAAAGTAAAAAATTGATTAGATTAATGTTAGATGGAGAGGGGGGGGGGGGTGTTAAGAGGTACTTAACACAACCAAAAAATAATTTAGATTGAATGCTGAAATGCGACCGTACCACCCGCACTAAGCTGCCACTGCATACAATCATACTAAATCAATTTACACAACGATTGTCTTTTAAGAAATAAGCCGACCTTTTATATATATATATATATATATATATATATATATATATATATATATATATATATATATATATATATATATATATATATATATATAGTAGCCGTTTACCCGCGTCAATTATTTTTTTCCCTTTTTGTAAATAATTTCTTTCGACAATTATTTATATTTGGAAACATGTATGATTCGGCATTTAGTTTTTTTACGGCAGGCAATAATTACTTTCAATTATGTTATTACTTTGTTTTAGGAAATATGTCATACTAAAAATAAGACATAATGTATTAGTAAGTATCACCAAACATTAGTTTCAATTCAATAATTTGGAACCATAGGGACGAAACATTAGTGACAATTCAACGATTTCATTAATGTATATCAAAACCACAAGGAAAATGAAGTCTGTTGTGTAACGACCCAATTTTCACGTCCAAAAATTTCGTTTTAAAACATTACTTTAGGAGACATTAATAATTAAAACATTGTTTGATCAAACCATGATACAACGTAAACCGTGTCTAAAAGTCAAATCATACAACCAATCAAAATATCAGAGTATAAATCCCAGAGAATCTCATAAATGCGGAAACCAGAGAGTGTGTGTGTGACATGCTGCTACCACGCCGGCTCCTTTTCCCTAGCTGAGGAGGTACCTGAAACCAAAACTGAAAACTGTAAGCACAAAGCTTAGTGAGTTCCCCCACCGTACCACATACCAAATAGTCTCATAACATACATATATTGTCAGGCATATCTGGGTGCCCGACCTTCCCCTTCGGCCCTCTCGACCGGACATTGCCTAGCATATCTGGGTGTTGGCCTCCCCTTCGGTCCTTTCGACCGGATACTGCCTAGCATATCTGGGTGCTGGCCTCCCCTTCGGTCCTACCAACCGGATACTGCCTAGCATATCTGGGTGCTTGCCTCCCCTTCGGTCCTACCGACCGGATACTTCGGGGACTATCTCCCCCTACTGTCACTAGCACATAGCATCATATCATACTAGCACATAACATAACGCAGGCAATACCTAGATGAATATCACAGAGACAAACATCTACAAATAACTCCTACTGGTGGGCCGGCATTGTGGCCGTAGACCCACCGCTACTGGAAGGTAACTCACCTCGAAGTAGCTGCTGATCTGATCGGGAACTGACTACCTGCTGCTGCTCCGGAAATCCTCCGGCTGCAGTTCCCACAACATACTCAATCAAACACTGCTCACTGACCTTTGGGTAAAATGACCATTTTACCCCTGACCATGCCCTAAGTCAAAGTCAGAGTCAACTTTCAGTTGACCCGACTCGCCGAGTTGGCTTTCCAACTCGCCGAGTCCCTACCCAAACGATTGCCCTGAATCCCGATCCTACTCGTCGAGTTAGGCGACGACTCGACGAGTTCACCTTCTAAACCGATATTCAAGTCCTTCATCCTACTCGCCGAGTTGTATGAACAACTCGTCGAGTTCATCTTCATCTGACGGACACTTATGCTAAGACTCGCCGAGTTGTATGAACAACTCGTCGAGTCCATCTTCATCCGAAGAACACTTATGCTGCCACTCGCCGAGTTGTATGAACAACTCGCCGAGTCTGTTCTTGATCTAAGGAGATTGCCTTGAACTCTCCGAGTCAGGGCATTGACTCGCCGAGTACCTCCATAGATGAGTTCAGCTTCCGACTCACTGAGTCTCCGACTCACTGAGTCACACCCCGTGACTCACTGCTCCCTCGACACTACGAAAAGGGGACAAACTCGGAGACTCGCGAACAGACTCGCCGAGTCATATGAACGACTCGCCGAGTCGTTGCCATGCACCCACTGAATACACGGATTTGCTCGATTCCAGTCCATGCCATTCACAGATCTGGACTTCTAGGACACGAATCACACGTAAAGTTTCCAACTTTACGTGTGGATATTCACCAATATGGATTTTAGGGCTCAAAATGTCTCAAAAGGGTAGATCTAGGGTGAACAAGCAACATGGGGCCATAAAGCTAACAGATCTGAGCTCCTGGAGCTCAATCTTGCCTAGATCCAGAGGCCAAACATCTTATTACGACATATAATGCACATACAAGCTTGGGGATTTGTCCAAGAAAGACCTAAATGAAGTACTAAGCATAGAATCATGGGGAAAACGGGTTATACCTCAAAGGAACTGCTGGAAGAACACAATAATGCCTGGATGGCTTCCCTTCTTCTGGATCTACTTCCTTCCTCCTTCAAAACCTTCAAAAGCACACAACAAAGCTTCAATTCTTCAAAGAACAAGCATAAACGAGGGTTGGGAGCTCTGGGGAGAGAATGGGGGCTGGCCTGGGGCGGATAAGTCACTTAAATAGGGTGCAAACCCCTGAAACTTAGGGTTTCATCCAACAGCTGTGACTCGCCGAGTCCAGGATATGGACTCGCTGAGTCGCCAACTTAAACGTGTCCCGGGTCCCGCATCCACTCGGCGAGTCGGACCTATGACTCGCCGAGTCCAAGGCTAAAAGAAAGGAAATACTCAAATAACATTTACGTACCAGGAACCGGGTGCTACATGTTGATAGGGACTTAATTGACATAAGTATCTTTTCGGTGGATAATGATTAGTTTCAACTCAACGGTGGACATTGAATGTGGGTGCGATGAATAGTTTTCGGAGAATAGTTATCTTTAGTTTCTTTCGAAAACATGTCATATTACGAAGAACATGCAATTCTTCCGCATGTAGTTTTCTTCGCAGAAGATGACATATTTAAATAAGAGAAGATGCAATGCACCGAAAATATATCATTTATCATTAAAATATATATCTATAATTTATGTTGCTATTTTTTTGTTAAAAATAAAAGTATGTTGCTAGTCTGGTACTCGCGCGATGCAACAACGACAATTAGTTTCTTGCTTGCAGACAACGAATAGTTTCATTTCTGTAAAAATTTTGAAGCATGTCATATTCGAAAAAATACACTATAAAAAATACCATTCAACACTAAAAGTATTTATCATATATGTTGTGTTTTGGGTTTAAAATAAAGTTATATTGTTGATTTGTTTAAAAATAAATTGTATGTTGTTGTTTCTGTTTTAATATAATTAAAAGCTTCATGTGGTGTTTTATTTAAAAATAATAATATACTGTTTAACCATAAAATACATTTTTCAAACTACCCATGTTTTTATTTTTTTTAAAACTAACTATTTTGATCTTCAACTAAAATTTAATATATATATATATATATAATAGGGGCCACATTTTTAATTTTCTTTCAAGTAAAATTTTAATATTTTTAGTCTATTATAAATTGAATTACTAATAATTATGAGTGTTATAAGGCCCAAGTCGACGCGATCGGTCAAACTGGTTGGATCGTGACTCAATGAAGAGATCGAGTCAAGTAGAAGAAGATCCTTGCATATTTACTACCCCAAATGAAACGACCGAATTAATAAAAAAGCAGTTGAACATGTGGCAATTGACCTAAAAAAAACCGACTTAATATTAAATTCTAAAATAATCACATTTAGCCCAATTAACAATTTAACATCAACCGTTCACAAACAAATGATTCACGATTCAAAGATCAATGAAGATCATATACATTCAACAATCCATTAACTAAAGACGGAGGGACAAACATTGTTCATAAATCCAATTGGAATCTATCGCATCATTTATATGTACTTTTCATAGCAGTTTACTTATGTTTTTGACGTTTACTACATCCAACTGGAATCTATTGTATCATTTATATGTACTTTTCATAGCACTTTACTTATGTTTTTTAGGATTACTACGATGTACTTTCAAAATCAAAAGTAGTATGCTATTCTTTGAATTTCGGATGGTATAACAAAACAACATTGCCATTATGTGCATTTTCATTAATAACAGTTGCATGAAATAAAAAAAATAGGGAAAAAAATGTTGCTTTTTTCCTAAGAGACCCGAGCCTCTACAAATTGATAAATAAAAAAGTTCAAAAAATTACAATCCAAAATAAAGAGAAAAATACAAAAAAAGTTAATCGATCCACATCTAAAAGTAATCGGCCATTATACCAACACCAAACGGAACATATCTGCAAAAAAACCCCAAATAATCAGTTTCTCACAGATTTGTTATAACAGAAAACGGGTTTGCCACATATTAAGCATTGTAAACTAATCTAATTTGCTTAAAAGATTGATGAATTGATGGCTTAAAAATATGAGTTACCTGCAAACATATGAAAAATACAAAACAAACATGTAAAATCAAGAATAATGGAGAAAAATAAAAGATCAGTGTGAAAAACTAACCTCCAACTGACCAGGTTTTTATTTGGGTTCGTCTTTTCATTTCCTCACATTTCGGAGTTGTAAACACACATACATGGTTAGGGTTTTTCTTATGAATAGAGAGATGAAGAAGACAATGATGGTAGTGCGCTTATCATTGATGTTAAAGGTGGTGTCATGACTGGTAAAATGATGGTGACGGAGGGCGGCAGCGGGTTGGAGCGCTTTAGAGAGAGACGGATGGCAGAGGAGTCGGTATAGAGAGTAGTCGTATTGGTTCTTGATATGAGATGTGGGGTTATGGGTGTGAGCTCGGGCGTGAATGGTCTGGTAGGTGGCTCTACCATTGTGTCTAGGGTTAGGGTTAGGATGAAGGAGAGAATGGGATGTGTATTCAAAGTTTAAAATGAATAGATGTATCTGATGTGGGTGACTGGGAAAAACTCTTACACCATCCTTCCTGAGATCGAACCATTCTTGGTTCCCTGCACAAAAAAAGAAGAGGTTTAGATGTGTGATAGAGACAGGGAAAATAAATAAATAGCGGTAAGTAAAATCTTTATAGATCTAAGAACAAAAAAACCATCAACAATATTGAATATGGAATTTGAAAGAGCTATAAATATGAAACTTTGAAGTAACAAATTCCTTTATTTTTACCGTATTTATGATCTTTTTATTTGAATGAGTCTTTTAACTTTCAACTAATTTGGGGGTGTCTATAAGAAGAAGCTGACCGATTCAATGGCCATGGAATACTCCGTCAATATTATCTTATAATTGATAAATTCAAAATATGGATTATGACTTTTTCAAATGTCGACCAAATTAAGATTTAGGCTTATGTGATGCATAAAATGACTGTACATAATGCGTTAATGGTTGTACCTCTTAAAATTCAGCCTTTGACCAAATTTGCATAATATATATATATATATATATATATATATATATATATATATATATATATATATATATATATATATATATATATAGGTAGGTAGATGTTCATTTGAGACCACCTATATTTTGTGAGACATAGGGACCAAATCTTAGTCATTGATCAAATTTGATCTTGTGGTTCAAAAAAAACCCTGATTAAAGCGCTTAATTAAACACTCAAGGGTAGATTAGTCAGCTTTTAATCATATAATGAAATCCCCTGATTTACATGATCTTTCCTTAATCAACGTAACAAAATCATATTCGCTCTTTCATCCGTTGATTTCCTCATATGGTTTTCTCAATCGAAACAATATGTTGATTGAATGAGAAGCAAAAAAACTTGAGTTTTGTACGTTAATTGTCACTCACGTTGCGATGATTTGTGATTTTACAGGCTTATTGAAAGAGATTTCAACAATTAATCAGTAGTTCACATCGATTTCAAGCTTTCACGAGCGACTGATCATCAATTGATATCTTCGATTGAGATCGTTTTCAGCAATTGGAGGTTTCTTCGGAATCAGATCTTATCCCCTTCATTTGATGATTTTCAACTTCAGAGCTAGATTGAAATTGATTTTTCAACAAAATACGCTTTCATCAAGTTACATAAACCGATGTTAGCAATTGATCATAAGATTCATATCGCTTTCAATATTTTCAAGCTTCGATTTTGCTTCCTGGTAAGCTCTTTCAACTATTCATCATCATCGTCATCAGATCGAGATCGATTTTCAGCCCCTTCAAGCTTTGATTTTTACTCCTAGATCTTAAATTTTCAATCTAATAATATATGTACAAAACAGTTACTGTTCTCTAGCAAATTCTCTTAAACTATACATGCATTCTATGTGTTTGATGAAAATCCTGAATGAACAAAGAGTTTGATGTATCATTCCTCTTTCCCACAACTAATGTCTTCTTTAAGAATTGGAGTATACTTCTTAAAATATGAGTCACAATTGGTATAAAACAATGTAATGTTAACTACTTTTATTATATTTACCATAGTTACGTTAAAACATGTTTTTTTTGTCAAACATAAAAATACTGGAGATGTCTTTTTAGCATAGTTTGGTTTGAATATGCTCTTATTAAGTTGTAGAAAAGGATTGTGCTAAAGAAAAGACTATATGCTCTTAAATTTACCATATGTAAATTCAGGTGCATGATATACATTAAATGTTTTTAGAATATGATCATTATTATAGTTTTTTTTTTAAATTTTTTTCCATCAAACACAAAAGGTTGGATGTGTCTTTTAGCAATGTTTATTATTCTTATTAATGTGCAGTAAGGGGATGTACTAAGAAAGATTATTAAATTCAGAGTATTTTTTGTCAGTGTTTACATTGTGTCTTGTATGATCAATTACATTACATAATACATTATTATTATGATGTATAATCACTCATAGACTTCATTTTCAGATCTTTGATTGTATCCATACTTGATTCTAACAATTATTTCATTTATGGTTGCAGATAGTTGTAACTCATGAAGCTCAACTTGAATATTTCAAGCTATAAGTTTTCAACTACAAGAGTCAAGATTAATAAATATGTAATAGATTTTATATGTCACAAACATGTAATATTTTTTTATGGTTTTTGGTGCATTGTTACCGATCAAACTATAACATTATTTTGTAAAAATATTCTATATATACATACAACATATTTTATTCTTTTAGAATATTCTAATTTTATACATGTTTGCAGTTAGCCTATAATTTTTGATAGCAAATAACACATAACATTATTCTATTAGAATAACATACATCTCCTTTTTATAATGACAAACATATAATATTATTTTACTATAATATTGTATATACAGACTTTAATTTTAAGCTTATCTAGTATGTGAAAGATATTACTAACATTATACGACATTAACTACAAATTTAATGTATTATTATTTATAGCATAACCGTTCTTGAACCATAATATAATTTTATTAAACATTCACCAATCTTTAAACCTTCAGACCATAACTACTGTTTAGCAAAGAGTCAACTGTTCATGTTCAAAATATAGAAAACATAGTGCAATTCAAAAAAAAAAGGATAATCTATATTTATTAACCATTAAACACTTCTAAATATTTTATCAATTCAACAATCGTCATTCCATTTCTTCCCTTTTTGCTCCAAGTTAAGATGTTTTGCTTGATCACATTTTCCAAACTCCAAAAGAATTATTATACATGAACAATATTCCAAAAGAATTATTATACATGAACATACAACCTATAAAATTATTCTATCAGAATATTCTACATATACATAATGATTAAGTCTTATTAACATTACATATATCTATAAATTATAATATTATTTTTTTGTAAAAAGGTCATTACATATAAATCTATAAAAACCAACAAAATTTAACACTATTCTAATAGAATGTTCGAAATGTCAATTTTTTTGAGACAGTAAGACCATGAGACCACTTTTCTCTAGTAAAAAATATTCTAATATTTTAGTGTTTATAAAAATATAATATATGTAATATTCTAATATTCTAAAACATAGAACATTATCCAAATAAAATTATTATACATGAAAATACAACCTATAAAATTATTCTATTAGAATATTCCTCATATACACAGTAAATAAGTTTTATTAACGTTACATATATCTATAAATTCTAAAATATTATTGTAATGTAAAATCAACATTTAACATTATTCTAATAGAATATTATAAATGTACAGAAAACCTATAACATTACTCTATTAGAATATTGTACATGAACTATAACAAAAAATGAACATTTGATCATAAAAAGTATGATATTTCAGATTGGTCAAAGCATAACTATTTTTTAACCAGGACTATTATTTTGTGAAACATTCACTGGCCATTGAAACAACCATAGCTATTGTTCAGAACTAAAAAAAGACAACCAATATTTAAACGAACAAAACACTACCATATCATTCATAATCAAAGACTTTCAAATATTCTAAAAAAATTAGTCACGTCCTTCCAGTATGTTTCTTGCATCGATCCAATCCTTCATCATTTTTAATGACCATCCTTATCAACCCTTCCCTATTCCTTTGCTTCGTCAGTTACTTTCTTATGGAATTGGAATCTGATTGGTCAAAGCATAACTATTTTGTATGCTTCTTATTCTGCAGAAAACCTTCTTTACCCAAGTCATTATTTCACATTTCTACTTGCTGTTCTAGAATAAATTTACATCCGTCGCATTAAGAACACATTAGAATCGCATTAAGAACACATCAAAATAAATTTCATTAGCTTTCAATGTGTATCAAACACTAATCCTAGCTACATTAAATAATTTCAAAAGTATTTAACCAAAACTACAATAAAGAAGTTCATTTCTAGCCCAAGCTATAGTGAATCTGCAATAAACACTAACCATAGCTACAATATAAATTTCAGAAAAGTAATTCCTAAATTAGAATAAATTGTATAACAACTTCCTAAAGTCTATTACAAGAGATGATTTAGAATCTACATTATGTAGAATCTAAATCTGAATATAATATTATCAAACTAAAACATAAATAGATGAATTCAATTATGTCAGGATAGAATAACAAATTCTCAAAATGTATTTTAGTTTTTACTTATCAGAGTAAGCAGTAACATCTGGTTAATCGATAAAATAACATCTTAAATCAAATTTATGAAGTAACACCTAACTTTACAAATCATAATACCTAGAATATTAAGTTACCAAAGACTATTTTACTAATATTTTTACTGGATCATCTAACTTATCCAACAAAGTAACATCTGAGTCAAATAAGAAGTACCATATTACTTATCAAAGTAGAATACTTATAATATCAAATTATCAAACAACATTTCACTAAATATTTACTAAATAATCCAATTACTCAAACAAAATAACATATAAAATCAATTTAATTAGGAAGCAAGTTATGTTTGCATAACATTCTATCATTTTCAATAACAATTTTATTGCAGAAAATACGAAATCAATACAGAGTGCATTATGTCGAACAACTAGCGGGCGATCACTAAATTTACCAAACACCTAACTGACACTATAAGTATGAAACTAATAAGATAAACCAAACAAACTAAGATATTGAATCAAATTATAATTCAAATTCCAAGAATATCTCTACAGATTTGGTGAATAACTTCATTTATGCATAATAACATAGCTTGGATTGTAGATTTATTAACATTGAAATTGTTAACAGCCAAAAATGAGTCAATGGAATCTTTTATTACCTAATGAGAAGAATCCTTCTTCAACTAAGAATCATGAGAAGAAGTAGCAGTTGAAGGATTGGCAGAAACATGATTCAAGATCAGAATATGAATAAAAACGTTTAAAATCAAAATGATAGTGAATCAAAATCAATTTTTAGGGTTTTATTGGGAGTTTTGGAAGATCGGTGCAAAGTAGAATCAGAATGAGAAGAAATCTCATAGATGAATACATCAACTCATAATCACATACATATTATAAAATCGACAATTAGAGTATTTTAACTCAAAATCATCCACAAATATAAAATCAAGAAGAAATTATAGTATTATACATCACCTGGATTAACTCTTGATGCAAAATATGAATTCGATTTTGTAGAATGATCCATTTGTTGTAAAACTAAGCTTCGATTTCATTTGATTCAGGAATGTTGATGCTCGAGAACTTGATCCAGTTTTAAAATCAAAATAACAATGTTGAAACTCCGAATCAGAACAAAGTAGAAGATGTTGATGATCGAGATTGAATCAGACGAATTTTGGTGTTCGTATCGAGGTTACTTAGGGTTTTGCATATCAGAATGAAGAAGATTGAAGAGGATATAAAAAGTTTTTACGACCTGAATGAAATAGACAGTAAAATCCCCTTACTGACCCTCTGCACCATTATTCTAATCCTGAAGTTCCATTTAAAACAATAAAACTAGGATATAAACAAACAATTTATTATACCAGAATATTCTAACATTCTGACAATAATTAACAATATGAAAATTGTTTAATAAATAATTTACAATTAGAGAATTTTATTTTATTTTCACATTTAATTTTACACAAATCTAATATGATCCAGACATTATTAACAATACACAAAGTAGAATCTATGAGATAAAATAACAAAAAAACATAACTGTCCACATGGTACTTTCCCCAAATAAAGTTTATATTCCTTTAATATTTATTGTAATATCTAATATAATTCAAAGAAGAGATTTAATATTATATAATATACAAAAGATCAGATAACCTAATCACCTAATCAAACATTTATGTTAATAGACACCACTAACCTAAACCAATAATTTCATTAGCTTTCGATGTGTATCAAACACTAATCCTAGCTACAATAAACAATTTTAAAAATATTTAACCAAAACTACAATAAAGAAGTTCATTTCTAGTCCCAACTATAGTGAATTTGGATCAAACACTAACCATAACTATAATATAAATTTCAAAAAAAAAATCATAAATTTGAATAAATAGAATAATAACTTCCTGAAGCCTATTACAAAAGATGATTTAGAATCTACATTATCTAGAATCCAAATCTGAATCATATATTATTGAACTAAAACATAAAGAGATGAATCTGATTATGTCAAGATAGAATAACAATTTCTCAAAAAATATTATAGTTTCGACTTATCAAAGTAAGCAGTAACATCTGGTTAATCAATAAAATAACATCTGAAATCAAATTTATAAAGTAACACCTAACTTAACAAATCAGAATACCTAGAATATTAAGTTATCAAATACTATTTTACTTGTATTTTTACTGGATCATCTAACTAATCAAACAAAGTAACATCTTAATCAAATTAAGAAGTACCATATGACTTATCAAATCAGAATACTCAGAATATCAAGTTATCAAACAATATTTCACTAATTTTTTACTAGATAATCCAATTACTAAAGCAAAATAACATCTAAAATCAATTTAGGAAGTAAGTTATGACTTATCAAATTATAATAAGTATAATATAGTTGCATCATGTTATAAATTCAATCAACAGTCCTCATTCCATTGCATCTCATTTTATAAATTCAATAAACGGTCCTCATTCCATATCATAAATTAATTCTAGTATATAAATTAGCTTTGACTTATCAAATTAGGAAGTAAAATTCTGATTAATTAATAAAATAACATCTTAAATCAAATAGGAAGTAACATCTGATTTATCAAATTAGAATACCTAGAATATCAAGACATTAAACACTATTTTACTAAATTCTTTTTTACAATATCATATAATTATTCCAACAAAGTAACATCTGAAACTAAATTAGAAATTAACATTTGACTTATAAAATCAGAATACCTAGAATATCAAGTTATCAAAAACTATTTTACTAAATGTTTTGCCAAATCATGTAATTAATCAAACAAAATAACATATTTGGTTTTAGAAAAGCATGAAAGTTCAAGTCCCCAAAACACAAAACAATTAGGTTTTAACAAAAACATAAATTTGATATGAAGTTATAGCTGAAATACCTATAATATCTTGACATGGTTTGGTAATAATGTCCTCAAGACGATCTTATGGTGTAGATTTTTAATCACGTGTTGATGTAGCCATTTTCGATGATAGAAGCCTATGTATTCTATTTCAACATGAAATAATCAAACGAAAGATAGATTCCCACATAAAAAACATAATTCATTTGATCGGTTAATAAAAATAACATATATATGATTTAATCCTCAAAATAGATTAAAACAGTGAAGGAGAAGACACAAACTTAGCGAAATTAACTCTTTTTGAGAAACACTGAGTTGATTTGGAGAATGGCTAAAAATGTGGATACGATCTAGGGTTTTGATTTGACCGACTAGGGTTTTCCAAATTAGAATATGTAGAACAAGAATTATTCAGCAGGTTAATTACACAATCTGAACTCTAAAGGTTTGAATTAATACCTGTTTTGCGAAGTGAAGTAGTGTATAATCATAATATGCTTCTGTAGAATGAGGCATTTCCCTGATTGTTTCAATGTGTTTATCATGGTGAAGTGCAAACCATATTAAAATCAAAAACAAATTGTTGAATTTAGAAAGAGATGAAAGATTTATGAATCAGTTTCTAGGGTTTTGAATGCACAAATCTAGATCGAGATTAAATTTGAGTTCTTCTGTGAAGAGGGTTTTTTGGAGGAAGCAATATGTAACATGAAGAGATATTGAATGACGGTGGATTATTTTGACGGATAAAAGGTATATTGTCAAAACTACCCCTTCGTGTCATTCCTCTAATCCTGAAGTTTGATCAAATTGCAAAACTGCCACCGCCTCTATTGTTTTAATTTGAGTTAATTCTACCCATAGATTATTATATATTAGTGGTTTAGATTTTGTCCCCACGTCTCACAAAATATCATTGTCTCACATGAACTCAACCCTATATATATATATATATATATATATATATATATATATATATATATATATATATATATATATATATATATATACATATATATATGGAAAAGTTCAATAGAGAACCATAATTATTGGTTCTTCAAGGAACCAAATCTTTTTTTCAATTTCTAGAGCTTATTTTTTATTGAAAAAAAAATCTAAAAATATCTAAATTCATATATTAACATTGTGAATGTGAAAAATATTTTTCGGATTCACCGTCTGAATCCGGATTCACGTTGTGAATTTTCAAAGATTCACATTGTGAATTTGATGTAAAAAAAATCGAATTTGATATCATTGGAAAAGGGATAAAAAGTTATGAATTTCTGTATTTTTAGTTTTTTTTTTTTTTGATAAAAAATAATTTCTAAAAGTTGAAAAAAAAGATTGGTTCCTTGGTTAATTATGGTTCTCTATTGAACCTCACCCTATATATATATATATATATATATATATATATATATATATATATATATATATATATATATATATATATATATAGTGGTGACATGTCGTCGCTAAAGTCCATCACTAATATTTCAATGGCCGCCGCTAATGCCCTCAGTCACCACTAATGTTGCTTTGCCATTAATGGCATGTGTTGTCACTAATGTTTCTTCGCCACTAATGGAATGCGTCGTCACTAATGCATCGTCGCCACTAATGACATCCGTCCGCACTAATGTAATCTTCTCTCTTTTTTTTTTTAGTTTTTTTGAAATTGTTCCTTTCAAATGCAGAAAAAACGTTATAAAAATATAAAAACTGCTACGAAATATTAATTGCAGAAAAATAGATCGAAACATTAAAATTTAATAATACGGCATCCCATAATATTAATCCAAACATCAAGTGAAAGATATATTATAATTCTAACAAAACATTAACAACGACGGTTGTCGTAGTTATTGACGTTGTCACTCATTTACAGTCGTTGGATTAAGGACCATATCGACGAATAGGGATTAAGCCCAGGTTTTGACTCGAACCGGGGTCCATAACGTTTAGTGGCGACAATTATCTTTAACGGAGATATCTAATATGAATGTCGGATGTCGCCACTAAAGGTGGCTTTAACCGCTAAAAGCGTCGCTACTAAAGCCCATTATTCTTGTAGTGCGAAAAAAAAATTTGAAGGTAATTTGGTAAATATTGATGTAGAATGTTTAAAGGACTCCTTGACATTGTTTATCTATTAACTTAAAAGAAAAAATAAACCTAAAATCCAAAAACCTAAAAAAAAAGGTTATTTGTATATCTTAATTAAAGAAGTCATGACATTTCATCCATTATATAAGTTTTCTTTAATGAGTGCTTAATCTAAAGTTAAAATTGTAGAATCTTTGGAAACCAAAATCTTATTTTGAAAATGGTCTTGAGCCAATCATTAGGACTTACTTTATTTCTTTAATTTTATTTATTTATTTATTTTTAGTAACGGTGAATTTTATAAAAAGCAAGCGCCTGCCAAAGAGAAAAAAGACAGAGGAAACAAAAACAAGGAAAATCACAAAATATCAAATGGACAACAAGTCCAATCGGTCCAAATACAACCCCCAAATTACCCTATATTTAACCCAATAGAAAATAGTATTGATTATAATATCCATAGTATTAGAGGGGGAGATGAGCATGTTATGGAATAGTTTGTCATTCCTTGATTTCCAGATGCTCTAAAAAACACAGTAAAAAATTGTCAAGAGGATTGATTTCTTCTTTAGACACTGACCCAGTTTGCTACAAAGTTGATGACATCTTTTATCCGGTTGAACTCCTGATAAGGAATATTACACCAATTGAAAATCCAAAGCAAAACTTCACGAAATTAAGGGAAACCAAAGAGAATATGCTCGCTCGAATCAGAACCATCGGAACAAAGATGATACGAGGTTAATGGAATACTTACACCTCTATGAAGGAGGGCAACGACAGTGGGAATTCGGTCAATGAAAGCTCTCCAAATGAAGCAAGAAACTTTATGAGGGACAAGATTAAACCAAACAAACAGATTCACCAACTCGTGAATGATTTTCGAATCAATGAGACTCCTAAGATTACTCACATAGAAGCTACCATTGCAAGAAAGCTTGAAAGACCAAGAATCCTCAGCGTCAGAAAGGTAGAACCGGATTGCACCCGGTCCAGAACCCAATAATTTTAATCCAAGCAATCCTTTCAAAACGAGCAATATTTTTTCCGTCGAGTTCCAGCCAATTGAACCACTTTGACCAAAGATTTTTGTTTACCCTGAACACCTCAATGGCCCTCCGCGATAAGACTTTCATGGCAACCAACATACCACCATAATATTTGATATCAAAAATAGCATATCCCTCTCTAGTTTATCCAAGGGAAAGTTACAAAGAGTATTAAAGTCCTCACCTCACCAATGGCCACCGCGTTGCTTAACCAGGTCGAGTTTTGGTCAATGGTTTTCAGTGGAATTTTGACAGGGGGATGGAGATGACTTACCTTCGTACGTTGCTAACACAGACTCTCTTACGGTCTGACAAAAAAAAATGATAAAAAAGACATTTTGACTAAGGGAACAACCGTTAAATTGCCAAAATATTCATGTACTTATTTTAATATTGCTAACAAAACCATGTTTACTCTTTATGTTCTTTAATTCGATCACCAAATGAAGTATACCTCGATGAAAGCAACATATTAAAATATGATTGAGAAACGGGTCAATATGAACACCCAGCATTAAGCTACAGACAATAATATGTGCTCTATCCCTTAAAATCCATTGTTCAATATAACATATGAATATACATATGATCTGGTCATTTAG
This sequence comes from Lactuca serriola, assembly GCF_051521515.1. Classification (NCBI taxonomy): domain Eukaryota; kingdom Viridiplantae; phylum Streptophyta; class Magnoliopsida; order Asterales; family Asteraceae; genus Lactuca; species Lactuca serriola. Next base: position 297,234,726 of record NC_136412.1, read on the forward strand.
CATGTGTTATAAGGTGAATGATGTGACTAATTAAAAACATATTTAATATTAATTCACACATCATGGTACATAAAATAAAACATTGATTACATTCACTTTCCGGGAACAAAGTTTGTGGCATAAGACCAGGCGTTGTTGGCAACGGGATCAGCAAGGTGATCAGCGAGGTTCTCCAGTGGTCCCTTCCCTGTGACAATGGCTTGAACAAAGAAGCCAAACATGGAGAACATGGCGAGTCTTCCATTCTTGAGCTCCTTTACTTTCAGTTCAGCAAAAGCCTCTGGATCATCGGCAAGCCCTAATGGGTCGAAGCTACCACCAGGGTAAAGTGGGTCAACAACCTCTCCCAAGGGTCCACCGGCGATTCTGTAACCCTCAACCGCACCCATCAAGATGACTTGGGTGGCCCAGATGGCCAAGATGCTTTGGGCATGGATCAAACTAGGGTTTCCCAAGTAATCAAGCCCACCTTCGCTGAAGATCTGGGATCCAGCCTTGAACCATACAGCCTCACCGAACTTCACACCGTTACGAGCCAAGAGCTCAGGGAAGACGCACCCAAGAGCTCCAAGCATCGCCCATCTGCTGTGGATCACCTCAAGCTCACGGTTCTTTGCAAATGTCTCTGGATCTGCTGAAAGCCCGGCGGTGTCCCAGCCGTAGTCACCGGGGAACTCACCGGTCAGGTATGATGGGGCCTCGCCGGAGAATGGTCCTAGGTACTTCACACGGTCAGGACCGTACCATGGGCTTCCTGATGGTGCAACCTTCTTCGCAGCGGCAGTCTTCCTCATTGAAACTCGTCCATTTCCGAAAACCTCTGAACCTGATGGAACCGTTTTCACCGCTTGTCCGGCGAAAGCAGATGAGAGAGCCATGCTGGAAGCAGCCATTGAATATCTTCTCAAATTATATATTGAATAAATATTGGAGGCTAGCTGACTGCTTGAGTCTGATGAGCTCTTCGCAAGTGCTATAAATAGGCCTTTTGTCAATTATCTAATTTCTTTATCTTCCGGGTCTTTAGCTTTCTTTTAATTGGAGCATGATAATGTAAGATGGATAAGAAGAGCATCTATCCAGACCACCAATCAAAGAACGACAGATGTACCTTTTAAGTATTTCCAAGATTTCCAATCGCAAAAATCTAAAAAATGCGTGTTGAACTGATGTCCCTCAAGCTAAACATTACTCGGTGTTTGTGTCAAAGTAACTAAATAGAAGGGTGGTGCTAAAATAAACTCCTGTGTATTTTTTACTGCTACTACAAGAATAATGGGCATTAGCGGCGACGTTTTACCGACGACTGTCACCTTTAGCGGCGACACATAACTTTCGCGTTATGTGTCGCCGCTAAAGGTGGCTGTCGCTGCTAAAAGCGTCGCCGCTAATGCCTATCGACCCGATCCGCATCGAAATATGAGGTGAAACTTTAGTCGTTGATTTTGTCCCTAATCCAAGCACTGAAAATCGATAACGTACACACCAATAGTGGCGACGGTGTCGCCGCTAATACTCGAAAATTTTGACCGCCAAAGTTTCATCCTAAAGTTGTCGCCGACAATACTCAAAACTTTTGACCATCAAAATTTCCCCCCAAAGGTGTCGCCGCTAATACTCGAAAATTTTGACCGCCAAAGTTTCATCCTAAAGTTGTCGCCGACAATACTCAAAACTTTTGACCATCAAAATTTCCCCCCAAAGGTGTCGCCGCTAATACTTTATATGTCGCCGCTAATACTCTACCTGTCGCCGCTAAAAGTCGTCGCCGCTAATTCCCTTCGCAGATATAACCCCATTCAGCTCTTTCTTCCCTCTTCTATGAACTCATTTCTCAGCTCCTTCTTCCCTCTTCTATGAACTCATTTCTCTTTGTCACCATCACGCTTCTCTACCAGATTACACACCGCCACATTTTCTATATATGTTTATTTTAAATTTTGTATGTAGAATGTGTATTTTGTATATGTTTGTGAATTTATATGTATATTATGTATGTATTTGTGTATTAGTATGCATATATATATATATATATATATATATATATATATATATATATGTGTGTGTGTGTGTTTGTGTGTGTGTTTTTATATGTGTATTATGTATGTATTTGTGTATTAGTATGTGTATCATGTATGTATATGTGTTTTTGTATATGTATGTATATGTTTTTGTATGTGTATTATGTATGTATTTGTGTATGTATGGATGTGTTTTTGGTTATATGTTTTTATAAAAAAATTTATATTTTTATAACAATTTTTATAATTTTATAAAGTTTGTTTTGTATATGGAAGAAGGTTTTAAAAAAAGATAAAAAATGAGAAAACTACAATTAGCGGCGACACTTTTAGTGGCGACGGAAAGTATTAGTGGCGACAAGGTATTAGCGGCGACAACCACCTTTAGCTGCGACAAATGGAGTATTAGCAACGAACCAATAGCGACCACCCTTTAGCAGCGACGGGTCGCTGCTAAAGATATTAGCGGCGACAACCAGGACCTTTAGCGGCGACAACCAGGACTTTTAGCGGTGATGCATGTCGCCACTAATGGTCATTATTCTTGTAGAGAATAATTAAAGTATCACATTTCTTATATTTTTTATAAAAGCTTGAGCGTTTGGTTATATCCGCTTATGCGCGTAAAAGAAATATTATTAATCATTAAACTATTAAAGATGCATAATTAACATTAGATGTGTTTGAAGTAGTAAACTCCACTGATTATGCCACAAAAGTGTCAGCTTTGAAGCTTAATACGTCATTATTTGTGGCTGATTAGAAATAACTTTATAAAATAAAGTTATAGTCCATAAAACGTCAAGTACATATGAAAAAGAATCATACAAAATGGATGTGTAACAAATGAAATATGGTTGTTTGAAGTTGATTAATCAAACACATGAAAATGCTCAAACATTCAGACCTCCATGCTTACAGCTAAATAACTCCAAATCCGGAAACATTCATATGAAACAATTAATATGTAACTTGTAGTACTCCTAACAGGATTTTCGATATAATGTTTGTCCAAATTGAAGTTCATATGATCGAGTTATGAGGCTAGAAAGATAGAGACAAATTAAAAGAAATTGTTGAAAATTTTTCCTTAGGCATGAAAGGAAGGACATTTTTGGAACTTTATCAAATTCGAACAAGTGTAAAATAAAATAAGACTTCAATTGTTTTTGTGGGCACGATAAGATGAAAAGAAAAAGAGAATCTAATGTATGTGAATGTGTTTTATTAGATGCAAATTAAAAGAAAAGAACACATATAAGAGTGTATGTGTGCAATCATATTTCCTTGATTCTACTTCTCTAAGTTTAAATGCTATAATTATTCCACTATTTGAAAAGGTTCTTAGTGCAATTGATGTAGGTCAAATTGGCCATTCGGTGCACCCAAAAGCATGTGTTGAAGTAAGTATATTGTATACATAATCTAAGCTTGTTACAAGTTTATGACAAAAGACAATTATGTCCTTTTGAGTAATGTTCAAGTTCAATCCAATGCCAAAGACCAGTTCACCACACGCATACCCAGAACCACCACTAAAAACTAGTTGGCCCCATGATATTTGCATATTTATTCATATATTTTGTGCATTATATTAATGTTTTTAGCTACAATTATGTTTATTTTAGGACAAAAGGTACTCAATATTTTTAAAATCTATTTTGTAGAAGCAAAGACATGGTCGGGACTAAAATGAAGCAAAATGCGGACCTGGAAGAAGGAAATATTAGACCAAGTCAACCAAAGTCAAAAGAACTCAAGATTTTTGAAGCCCGCAACGTGGAGATCTATGGCCACACTATGGTAAATCGAAGATTCACGATCAGATAAGCAGAATTGGGGAACACGCGTGATTTAAGATTGCCACACCGTAGAGCATATCTGCCACGACATGGGAGCCAGTTTTTGGAAACTATAAATACTTTGGTTCTACCTTCAACCCTAACTTATGCTTCAAGTTATTTTCGAATTTTAGAGACCAAAGACGTGTTGGAAGAATGAGAGAGACCTAATTTCAATTGAAGTTTAGTTTTGAAGAGACTTTAAGGCAACATAACTTCTAAACCTTTGTTTACCTCGTTTTTCATTAAGTGTTTCAATGTGAACTTCGTTTTTGAATGTTTGTTTCCAGTAGTAATGGGCTAAAAACCCTAAATTCTGTTTAGAGAGAGGATAGTTGTGACTATGTGTAGATTGATTGGATCTTGGATTGTTGCTAGTTTCTCATTTGTTATGATAGCTTGTTAAAGACCCTTTTGTGTTAATGATAACTACTTTTTTTTATTATTGTTAAGTTTTACTGAAATTAGATGATCATTCTGTTTTGGTAGGCTTGTATCTTATGAATCTATGGTCATCAAAGTTATAAGACTTGTGTTTTGATCATAAACCTAGGGTTAAATAGAAAAATAGGTAAATTAATTTGGAAGCTAATATGTGATGATCATTCATGTATTGAATTGATGTTATAATCCATTAATATCAGTCATTAGTTCAAGTCTAGCATAATTCGAACTTAATACTAGTATACTTGTTTGTTTGTTCACATGATCAATGAATGAATGAAATTATTTTACTAAAGGATTAGTCTTTTGATCATAAATTTCTAATCATCTTAGGAATCGGTAAGCAACAACAACTTGATCCATTTCACTTTCCAAGAAATCAACCATAGGAGTAGTGTGAATCGTATCTAATTAAACGAAAGTCTCTTTAATATCTTGCTTTAAAACTTAATTATATTGCTTTTTGTTAGTTTAATTGTTTCTGGTGATAATTGCTTTTAAGTAATCTGGACTTGCAAAAACAGAAAAAAAACCCAGTATTATTTTCTTTTCAATTAGTTAACTTTTAGTAGATAATTTAGCTATTAATGATTCTCGTTCCCATTATGTTCGATATGCTATTTTCTTATTATACTATTGTTCAATTAGGTACACTGCCTATCGCATTTACTTGGATTTGATTGTTTGGTTTATAAATTAAAAAGTAGTATATAAATTGCGTATCAAGTTTTTAGCGTCGTTGTCAGGGAACAGTTTCATTATTAGTAATTTTATTCTGCTATTTTTTTATTGATTCTTTGTGTGGAATTTATTTCATTTAAAGTTAATTTACTGTTTTGTTTTTCGAATTTTAATTTTTATGTTTTTCAGTTAGCCACACCGTGGCCACTATCGGCGATGTCGTGGCCACTATGCGGACAATTTTTCGTTTATTTATTTTTATTCGTTTTACTCATTTATTTTTGTTTTGTTTTAGTAATTTATGACTCAAGGATCAAGATTTCCAATAGTTCTACCGGTTGAAGACCGAAAATCTGCGTTCCACAAAAAGAAAGACAAAAAGGACGGCAAATAGAGTAGCACACTTCAAACCGACAAATTCAAAAGTTTTGAAAAGACTCCCAACAAGAAGGTAATTCGGTACGAGCTAGAAACATAAATTTAAGACGATTCAGAAAACGACATTAAAAGCGAGGTAGAAAAGATGGCGGGTGTCACATGAATGGCTATGGAGGAGTAAAAGAAAAGGGTGTACAATGACAATGTACCAAGTCTTGCTTCATTAGAAATCCCAACTGCAACCAACTTTGAGCTCAAGAGACACATTCTCACGATGCTCAAAAACATTCTATTTTCTGGGAAAGACCATGAAGATGCGTTTAGCCACATCAATGAAGTAATATGGACTTGAAAAACCATAGAAAACCCCCGTATTATTTATTTTTCAATTAGTTAACTTTTAGTAGATAATTTAGCTATTAATCATTCTCGTCCCCATGTGTACAATGTGACAACCCGAAATTTCTATCTTATAAAGCCATTCAATTCAATCACAAGTCAGGCTTGTTTCTGTTACCTTTTAGCCCTGTTAAGGGTCTGTTTGAGAGTTTCTAAGCCTAGTGTAATGTATGAATGGAGGCTAAGTTGAGTTAGCTTGTTATTGGGAGGATTAATCCGAACCAAAAAACCACTCACTAGGTGTTCACGGCCGCAAAATAGGTTCACGGCCGTGAACCACCTCCTATATATAAGAGTGACCCCTTTTTCTCCTCACTTCTCCTCCTCCCAACTGTGAACACCTCCATTCTCTCTCAAGAAGCTTCGACCGTGAACCCTCCAAAGCTCCAAAAACGTAAGTGTTTCAACCTTAAACTTGTTATACTTAAAAGATTACCAGATCCTATCCTTGATTCTTTGTGATTCATCACCACCTTCATGAACTTGAAGGGATCACGGCCATGAACCCTTCATAAGGACCGTGAACCCTTCATAGGTTCATTGGTCGTGAACACTCCTTGGCCATGAACACATCCTTGTGTGACCTTTAGAACAATCATATGTGATTGCAACACTTCATTCCAAGTGTTTCCTACTCCCTAAGGTGGTTCCCTAACATGATTAGTTGTTATATACACTAATTATATACATATATGTGTCATTATATGCTTAATAGGATCCATGGTGCTCGAGACATCACTTGACACTTAGCATCCTATATCGATCTTACATTCAAATCACTCACAATCAGGTGATTTCAAACCCTAACTTATCTTTTAATGATTTTAAATGCTTTTAGGTGGGGGGGGGGGGGGGGAATACAAGTAGAAAACATTATAGTTATCAAGCCATCTATAACCATTCAAATGGTTAAAACTCTTTTACATGCCAAAATCTTTTAAACTTATATATTGTCAAAATCATGTCTATATAGATATAGTTATATAAATAAGTTTGAAAGGGCTTAGGACTGATAACTCACTTTATTTCATGTTCCTTGTTTGGTTGTGGACTTAGGGTATCGGTTGTTTGTCCGAGTGTCATATGAATCTTAGTTATATATTATGTATATGTTTATAGATATAAAAGTTCTTACATCATTTCAATACCTTTGGGTAGCAAAGGTGTACAAATATACTCAGTCATTCAAACAACATTACTAGTAAACTATAAAAGGTATAGTTTAGAGAATTACTACTCACTATTTCTAGAACAATGAAACATACAAGAGTAGTTCATACATGAGTCAGTTCAAACATACTATAACGAGAAACAGAAAGAACATACTATAATGAGAAACAGGGAGGAACATACTATACACTAGAACAAAGAGAACATACTATATACTAGAACAGAGAGAACATACTATACAAATACAAGAATACTATAACATTAATGTGAGCCACTACTTCATGGCGCGACAATATACTGTTGTGTCACGTTTTATAACCAGTCTCATGGAGGGAGAGCTTGAGTTTGTGTATAGATCTATACTGGATTGACCATCCTACACCTTGATGCTAGCTATAGTGGGACCTGCAGGTCTACGGGTGACGAATGTCATATCATTTCGACGTCTTTGATCGTTGTGTTTTACTAGTCAATCAAGTATGGTTATAAACTCATCACATTTTACCTTAATTTAACAATTGGTTTAAGGTAGTTAGTACAATGGTAGTTACTATATACAATACTACAGTACATCTTTATTTTCTCATTGCATTCACATTGTGATATTCTCACATAAACGGTAATGTAAACTATATTTTGGTAATGTTAGTCATACTTGGGAAAAATACTCACTTTTTCAAAAGAGCAAACATTCAAAACAGCCGGCTCTTGGTAGAAGACTACATTTCATAATAAAATAGATAATATAGGATTTTCTAGGAGATACAACATTTACATCAAACATTTTCACAAACATTTACAAACACTTTCATTCAAATTTATACAAACAATGACACTAAAATACTTATGAACTCACTAGCTTAAATGTTGATCTACACTTTCAAAATAACGTGTATTCTTAAATCACCAGTAATAGACAAGTACACTAGACCAGATTTTGAGAAGACGGAGCACATTCGAGACTCGTCTTTTATTTTGATTCATATTTTGGTGTCTTACAAACTATACACAGAACACACTTGTATTGAATTATACTATTAATGCAATGGATGATGTTGTTGCTTGTTTACTATTATACATTGATATGATACTGTACATGACATCCTCTGCCCCCGAACGTTTCCGCCGTTCCGGTTTGGGGTATGACAGATTGGTATCCGAGCTTTGTTTATAGTGAATTAAGTATATCAACCCATAAAAAATATACAACTATAAACACATCGGGATTAAAATACTCTGACCAAGAGTTTATACTTTTAAATAATAAAATATTTAACCAAAGTATACATACCTGCATTCATACTAAAATTAGTGTCATATTAGGACAGAAGAAAAGTATTGCAGTTGTTGGACAGCACGAGTAGGCTTGGGAACATATAATCAGATCTGGGAGTGATATAGCTTGATCAACTATATCTTTCCGAGAAGTGATTAGCATGTGCCCAGGAATGGTTGTCCCGTCAACAAGAGTTTATTCACTTTAGGCTATAAAGAGTGGAGCTCGCTAAGGGAAATGCTAAGAGGTGTTATGAGTGTTACACACCACCTCTTAATAAGTGTTAAGCAGATTGCTAAGAATGAGGTGCTAAGTTGGTAGCGAGAGGAGAGAAGATAGTGAAAACGAAAATGAGTGTTTTGATTGGCTGATGCTATTTATTTTATTTCTTATTTTTTTCTCCTAAAATCAAACATATTAAATTGACATGTTATCTTTCCTTGCATTTTTGTGCTAGATTACACGACATAAAAAAAATCCTAGGTAACAACATATTAAAAGTGTGACCACTTCTTCTAGTCTTATAAATGAATCATGTACTTGTTTTCTCGTTATCTACGACATCATTTGTTTTCTTTATGTTCTTTCAATCACAAATTTAAGTATAAATTAACGAAAGCCACAGATTTTTTATTCGGAAATGATTCGATAATATGAATATCAAGCATTAGACTAAGCTAAAACATTTTCTCAATCCCATAAAATAAATCCATTTTACAATATAACATGGGATCTGATTTAGCATGTGTTATAAGGTGAATGATGTGACTAATTAAAAACATATTTAATATTAATTCACACATCATGGTACATAAAATAAAACATTGATTACATTCACTTTCCGGGAACAAAGTTTGTGGCATAAGACCAGGCGTTGTTGGCAACGGGATCAGCAAGGTGATCAGCGAGGTTCTCCAGTGGTCCCTTCCCTGTGACAATGGCTTGAACAAAGAAGCCAAACATGGAGAACATGGCGAGTCTTCCATTCTTGAGCTCCTTTACTTTCAGTTCAGCAAAAGCCTCTGGATCATCGGCAAGCCCTAATGGGTCGAAGCTACCACCAGGGTAAAGTGGGTCAACAACCTCTCCCAAGGGTCCACCGGCGATTCTGTAACCCTCAACCGCACCCATCAAGATGACTTGGGTGGCCCAGATGGCCAAGATGCTTTGGGCATGGATCAAACTAGGGTTTCCCAAGTAATCAAGCCCACCTTCGCTGAAGATCTGGGATCCAGCCTTGAACCATACAGCCTCACCGAACTTCACACCGTTACGAGCCAAGAGCTCAGGGAAGACGCACCCAAGAGCTCCAAGCATCGCCCATCTGCTGTGGATCACCTCAAGCTCACGGTTCTTTGCAAATGTCTCTGGATCTGCTGAAAGCCCGGCGGTGTCCCAGCCGTAGTCACCGGGGAACTCACCGGTCAGGTATGATGGGGCCTCGCCGGAGAATGGTCCTAGGTACTTCACACGGTCAGGACCGTACCATGGGCTTCCTGATGGTGCAACCTTCTTCGCAGCGGCAGTCTTCCTCATTGAAACTCGTCCATTTCCGAAAACCTCTGAACCTGATGGAACCGTTTTCACCGCTTGTCCGGCGAAAGCAGATGAGAGAGCCATGCTGGAAGCAGCCATTGAATATCTTCTCAAATTATATATTGAATAAATATTGGAGGCTAGCTGACTGCTTGAGTCTGATGAGCTCTTCGCAAGTGCTATAAATAGGCCTTTTGTCAATTATCTAATTTCTATGGTGTTTATCTTCCGGATCTTTTGCTTTTGTTTTGATTGGATGATGATATCTTTGAAGGCTAAGAACAGCATCTATCCAGACCACCAACCAAAGAACGACACGTGTATTTTTAATTAAGTAGTTACAAGATTTCCTATCCCAAAAATCTAAAACATTAGGCTTGAATTGACGTCCATTAATGACTTAAAAGGGTAATATATTTTTCGGTTTGTACACATTTAGTTACTAAGTTTTTTTGTCCATATTTACACCTTAAACTTGTTAAACTGTAAACATTCAGTCATTATGACCGACTACTCCAGATTAGCGGGTAAAAATAACTTAATAGGGTAATATATTTCTCATTTTGTACATATTTAGTCCTTCATATTTTTGTACACATTTAGTCCTTAATGTTTTTTTTGTTGCAAAATAAGTCATTTTTATTTTTGTATTCATTCAGTACTTATGAATGATTTCTTTATGTTTTTCTCACGACATCTTATGTGGGATAGTCATATGGTGGTAGGATAGGTTGAGGTGGTCCTGCTATATGTTGTAGGCCAACATACCTGGTGCTGGCCGGCTATAAGTTGTAGGCACAGAGGCTTGAGAAGAACGGTCGGGTTAAGGCGGCATGCTAACAAACCCTTGGTATTTCAGGTCCGATGACTGATTGGGTCAAGGTATTCCAGTCTGATGAGTATGAGTCCGTTATGCATGATAATACGTTTGTTGTATCAGGTATTTTGGGGGAAACTCACTAAACTTTGTGTTTACCCAGTTGTTTATGTTTTAGGTTCTATCGTTGATCGTGGAAAGGCGAATGCATGACTGTACACACTTATCAACAATATTGAGGATTCCGCGTTTCTTATATTACTGTGATTTTCGATAAATGTATTTTGGAATAAATGTTTTTTCTTAATATTGGATTTATAATTAGGGAGTTTTGTCTTATTTAGAAATGAAAAATTTTGGTTGTGAAAATGAGACATTACACATAAACATCAACAGCCCCACACACTTCATCAATGATTGACCCTCGTATCATGTTGTGAGAAAAAACCAAAGAAAACATTCATAAATATTGAATGTGTACAAAAACAAAAATGACTTATTTTGAAACAAAAAAATATTAAGGACTAAATGTGTACAAAATGAGAAATATATTACCCTATTAAGTTATTTTTCCCGGCTAACTTGGAGTAACCGGTCATAAGGACTGAATGTGTACAGTTTAACAAGTTGAAGGGGTAAATGTGGACGAAAAAAAACTCAGTGACCAAATGTGTACAAATCGAAAAATATTTTACCCTTTTAAGTCATTATTGTGACATCCTCAAAATCTCGGCCAGAAAAGACCGGTTTCATTTATGCTTTTTAAACATTTTCAAAGTAAATCCTTTTGATTTGAAAGAGTTGCGGAATTTGTTCCCAAAAACAAAATATGTTAAAATAATATTTACCAAAGCATTTCATAAAGAAATGTATTTTCATTATGTAATCAAAACTCGGGATGTCATGTTCCGATACAGACCATAAAGCATAAACGATAACATTACAAGTCATTCAACAAATATATACATATACAGACTTGTAAACAAAATAACTTGATGGTTCATCCATCCTATGCCCTTGTGCCACTTCCTGTAATACAAATAAACTGAGTGGGTCAGGCTTGGGAGCCTGGTGAGCATATAGGGTTTTCAACCCACAATAAATAATTATATTTAATTTCCACCAACCAACAATAACCCAATTACCCATTCCCGTTATTCTCACTTTACGTCCCTAAGACAACTAACATAAGGGACCTAGTCTAAGAATATTTCATCGGAGAGACCACACATGCTTCGGGGGTTCCTCGGCAATATAAGTCAAATAAGGCAACCATGAGGGGGATGGAGTACAGCGAATGAACACCCAAGTTCATTAACACCTACAGGTGGCGAGCCTGCTAGCGTTCCACATGACTGTCTAGAAAAGTCTGCGGTCATCATCTAAACTCCGCTAGATGTCTGAATCAAAAACAACATCGAGGCCTCTCATCTGTTTATCACACGTCAACTATCTACCCATGTTCTACCCAACGTATTAATAGATAAAAATATATATTTTTATACATAGTTTAAAACCTGTATAGCATTCTCATTCAATACATATTCCACATAACAGATGAGGCACACCCACATAACACGTATTTCATAGAGAATAAATCAGATCTATGAGATAGAAGAAAGTGAATATACATTCACACATATAACAACAAAATATACACATAACACATATTTTATATAAAATACTTCATAATTATGCGTTAGAAGAAAGTAACTACACACTCACTTGATCAGAAGATGATCGGACAGCACTACGGCTTATAGAAGTAGTATTCTTCGGCAGATCTGGAAGATCTCTACAAAAATCGAACTCCTCGCGTGCAGAGCTTCGGCTCGGGAATCGCACTTCTCAGGATCTCGGGAGCGTAAAACTTCCTTCTTAACTTGGATATGAGATCCGGGGTGTCGGGATGGCTTCGGGGGTTTACACACAGAGCTTCGGCACGAAAAAGAGAAGAAATGAGCAAAAATGCCCGGAACCCTCGCATCCTATTTATAGGAGGTTGAGGCCTCGCAGTACGCTGGGCGTACAGCCTTACGCGAGGCGTACGCCTCCGAAATCGTCATTGCATGCGTCATCCGAAGAACTCGAGTGCGAGGCGTGTCATGCTTCGCTCTACGCTGAGCGTACGTCAGTACGCTGGGCGTACGCCAGTACGCTGGGCGTACTTCGGATAAGTCCGCTGACTCCTCTTTGGATAATATCGGACATAATAAATAAATTTAAATATTATTTATTTAATAAACTTTGAAAATTCATATCTTCGTCATACGAACTCCGTTTTCGACGTTCTTTATATCCACGCGTAGATGAGACTACGCTCTAGAACTTTCGTTTAGGCTCCGTCAGCTAATTTTTTACTTTATTTTTATTATTTATTTTTAGTAGGCCCGGACAGGAAAATTTCGTTATAAATTCATAACTTCTTCGTCCAACGTCCGTTCTCGCCTAACTTTTCATCGTTTCGCTACTAAAAACGAGATCTTCGATTCTCGTTTAGATTGTTTCGGCTAAAAACCGCTCGATCTCAAATCGAGTATTTCGGGCTGCATACCGTTAAGTCGAAACTTCAGAAATTCATAACTTCCTCATACGAAGTCAGATTTAGGCGTTCTATATATATTCGGAAACCTCGTTTCGGCCACTACAACTTTATGCAAAGATATCGGGCTTATCTCATACTTTAATTTTGACGCTTAATTTATTCTTAATTCATTAAATTATAATAATTAAGTAAATAAACACATAATTCACATCATTCACATAATACTCAAATATTTCATCATTAATACTTCAAAAGAGTTACAAGGGTTAACCTAGACTATTACATCAACGAAAATGCCTAGCCTGAAAACGCGGGCGTTACAATTATCCCTTACATTAATGTATCTTATGACTTTGTTATTAATGTATTATGAGCAGCTTATAAGTGTTGATAAGTGTATTCAACATGTCATATAATATGACGAAAACGTACTTTGCAGAATACATTACCATGTTAGTCACATTTTGGTCCCTTAGCCTGGAAACGCGGGCGTTACAATTATCCCTTACATTAATGTATCTTATGACTTTGTTATTAATGTATTATGAGCAGCTTATAAGTGTTGATAAGTGTATTCAACATGTCATATAATATGACGAAAACGTAGTTTGCAGAATACATTACCATGTTAGTCACATTTTGGTCCCCTTTGAACACATTATCAAGAAAATATGTTAAATATGTCACATAATACGACCACAATGGTAATGTATTTTGTGAACTACATTAAAATTTTAGTCCTAATTAGGCCACATTATCAAGTGTCATAAATGTTATGCAAGTGAAATGAGAAGGTCACATTACCTACTTTTATATGTTTTTGGGAAATTTCATGCCAAATTGCTAATGGTAGCAATTCTCTTAATAAAATCAGTTCTTTTTTTTTTCTTTTAAGTATTGCCTCAAGAAGTTTAAAAATATACAATAAAAAAACTAGGGAAAGAATATATATATATATATATATATATATATATATATATATATATATATATATGACAATATTTTATATGTTAGATTCTAGTGGGTTAGAGTGTAAATATGTCTATTATATATATTCCTATGTAATCACGTTAATATACAATAATACAATTCAATCTTTTACAAAGTCTATTTTGGTATCAGAGCCGGCTAACCCTAATACGGCTTCCCTACGTTGATCTTCTTTCCCTCATATTTTCCTTTTTTGTCTTAAAACATCAGGCTGTAAAATAAAAAACATGGCATCGCTCACAGCTTTCTCCTCTTCTGAGAAGACCACCCACAACTCTCACAAGTTTGGGTTTACTTTATCCCCAAGCAACTATGGCTACTGGAAGATGATGATACAGCCTTTCCTGGTCACGAACAACCTCTTTGGCTACGTTGATGGCTTAATTTTGTGTCCTCCGATCACTATCATATCCTCCACTTCTTCTGGTAAGCAAGCTGCTGCTGTGGTTTCATCATCGACACCCAACCCTGATTATCCAATTTGGGTTTCCAATGATGCTCATGTTCGAATGTTAATCCTATCCACCATATCTGAAGCATCTTTTCAACATGTTCATGGTACTACATCCCGTGATCTTTGGTTGTCTCTTGAGCGTGCATATGCTCCTCACACTTCTTCACGTGAATACACTCTCAAAACTCAGCTTTTGAAGATTGCCATGAAGGCTGATGAGTCCTCCTCGGCTTACCTTACTCGAGCACAAGAATACTCGGATGCACTAGCCAATATCGGCGAACCGATAAAGAAAAAGACCTAGTAATGCTTGTTATATCCGGCTTGAAGGAAGAATACAATGGGCTAAAATCTACCTTGCTGGCTAGGCAATTCCCGACTGCCTTTGTTGAACTCCATGGTCTTCTATCAGACCATGATTACATGGTCAAGAAGACATTCACAGAAGTGTCACCGGCCCAAGCCTTCACGACCGTTACCCTCTCTCGCCAACCTACTCCCTCTGCTGCCAGACAGTCCATGACAAAAACCGAGACACTCCGGGTTGTTCAACAGCTTGCACAACAGTTGGGTCTACAACTTCAACCAATAAACCCACAACCTGCACAAGCTTATTACACCAATCGATCGGGAAACAACTGAGACCGAAACAATCGGTCAACAAACAACCGCAATCGGGGCAGCTTCAACAACTGTAACGACCCACTTTTCATGACCAAAAATTTCGTTTTAAAAACATTACTTTTAGAAAATATAAAAGGCTAAAACATTGTCTGATCAAAATATCACACCAGTGAACCATGTCTAAAAGCCAATTCATACATTCAATTAAAATATCAGAGTACAAATCCCAGTGAAGCTCGTAAATGCGGAAACCGGAGAGTGTGTGCGTGACGTGCTGCTACCGCGCCGACTCCTTTCCCCTAGCTGAGGAGGTACCTGAAACCAAAACTGAAAACTGTAAGCACAAAGCTTAGTGAGTTCCCCCATAATACCACATACCATGCAACATATAGCAGCCATTATTCAGCTAGGAGTTACGGGCCTTGCCCACACTCGGGAAGATACGGGCCCTGCCCACACTTCGCTAGCCGGGAGATACGGGCCTCGCCCACACTTGTGAAGATACGGGCCCTGCCCACACTTCGTTATCTGGGAGATACGGGCCTAGCCCACACTCCGACCTCGGCGAGATACGGGCCCTGCCCACACTCAACCACTAACCCATAACATACAAGTATCACGCAGACAACAAGTATAAGCAATTCTATCATATTAACACATATACCGTACTTAACTACAACAGAGATACGGGCTCGGCCCACACTCTAGTACTAGCATCTCGTCTACACGGGTCGGCCTTGGTGCCTTAGACCCGTTCCTACTGGGAAGGAAACTCACCTCGAAATAGCTGCTGGTCTGTGAGGGAACTGATCACCTACTACTGCTGCTGCTGCTCCGGAAACCCTCCGGCTGCAATTCCCACAATACACTCAATCAAACACTGCTCACTGACCCTTGGGTAAAATGACCATTTTACCCCTGACCTTGCCCTAAGTCAAAGTCAGAGTCAACTTTCAGTTGACCTCGACTCGCCGAGTTGGCTTTCCGACTCGCCGAGTCCCTACGCAAACGACTGCCCTGAATCCCGATCCTACCCGTCGAGTTAGGCGACGACTCGACGGGTTCGCCTTCATGACCAATATTCAAGTCCTTCATCCTACTCGCCGAGTTGTATGAACAACTCTTCGAGTCCATCTTCATCCGAAGAACACCCATGCTAAGACTCGCCGAGTTGTATGAACAACTCGTCGAGTCTGTTCTTGATCTAAGGAGATTGCCTTGAACTCGCCGAGTCGGGGCATTGACTCGCCGAGTACCTCCATAGATGGGTTAAGCTTCCGACTCACTGAGTCACACCCTGTGACTCACTGCTCACTCGACACTACAAAAAGGGGGACAAACTCGAAGACTCGCGAGCAGACTCGCCGAGTCACATGAACGACTCGACGAGTCGTTGCCATGCACTCCTTAAATATACCGATTTGCTCGATTCCAGTCCATGCCATTCATAGATCTGGACTTCTAGGACACGAATCACACGTAAAGTTTCCAACTTTACGTGTGGATATTCACCAATATGGATTTTAGGGCTCAAAATGTCTCAAAAGGGTAGATCTAGGGCTAACAAGCCACATGGGGCCAAAAAGCTAACAGATCTGAGCTCCTGGAGCTCAATCTTGCCTAGATCCAAAGGCCAAACGCCTTATTACGATATATAATGCACATACAAACTTGGGGAATTGACCAAGAAGGACCCAAATGAAGTTTTAAGCATAGAATCAAGGGGAAAAAGGGTTATACCTCAAAGGAACTGCTGGAAGAACACAAATAATGCTTGGATGGCTTCCCTTCTTCTGGATCTACTTCCTTCCTCTTTCAAAGCCTTCAAAAACACACCCACTAACCTCAAACTCTCAAAGAATAGCTTAGAACGAGAGATACAGGGCTTTAAGGGTCAATGGGGGCCGGCTTGGGGCTGATAAGTCCTTTAAATAGGGTGCAAACCCCTGAAACTTAGGGTTTCATCCAACAGCTGTGACTCGCCGAGTCCAGGATATGGACTCGCCGAGTCACCAACTTAAACGTGTCCCGGGTCCCGCATCCACTCGGCGAGTCGGACCTCTGACTCGCCGAGTCCAAGGCTAAAAGAAAGGAAATACTCGAATAACATTTACGTACCATGAACCGGGTGCTACAACAACCGTCAACATGGAGGAGGTAATCGAAATCAATTTAGTTGGGCATCAAATCAAAACACTGTTTATGATACTTGTAACAGGTGCGGTATTGGTCATGTCCCGTTCCAATGTCCAAATCGTGACCCAACCACCATTCGAGCGAGACAACAACCATCTGCAAATTTTATAGATTACTGCTCACAAACATCCACTACTTGGCTTCCGGATACCGGTTCAAGTAATCATGTCACTCCGGATCTCTCGAGCTTTGATCATTCGGAGGCATACCATAGTGATGACAATATTCATGTTGGCAACGGTAAAGGTTTACCCATTCTCCATATTGGCTCCTCACAGTTTCACTCTCCAAATAAAACCTTTTCCCTTAAACATATACTTCATGTCCCAAAAATTAAAAAAAAAAATAAAAAAACCTTCTATCTGTTCAAAAGTTTTGTCATGATAACAATGTTTATTTTGAATTTCACTCTTCTTTTTTTTGCTGTGAAGGACGAGATTACTCACACTATCCTCCTCACGGGTCCAAGTAATGGTGGTCTCGATTCTTTCCACCTTCCGCAGATTCAACCTATTTCTAAAGTCGCCTTCTCTGTCACCCGTGCTTCCTCCACCACTTGGCATCAACGATTAGGGCATCCTCATCCACAATTGTTGAAGTCGATGATTTCTAGATACAGTTTACCTTTACTAAATAAATGTGATACTTCTAGTTGTGATTCTTGTTCTATTGGCAAATTCTCAAAGCTTCATTTGTCATCTTCTACTTATAAAAGTACGCATATTTTGGATTCACTTTTCTGTGATGTTTGGGGACCCGCTCCCATTGCTTCCTATGATGGTCATCGTTACTTTCTATTGTGTGTTGATCACTTTTCTCGCTTTATGTGGTTTTTTCCTTTAAAATCCAAATTTGATGTCTATGACACTTTCAAAAAATTCTTGTCACTGTCGAACGACAATTCCAAACCAAATTAAAATCCATTCAAACGGACTGGGGAGGTGAACTTCGGAATCTTGCTCATTTTTTCTCTTCCCTTGGTATTAATCATCGTCTCTCATGCCCTCACACGAGTGAGCAAAATGGACTCGTTGAGCGACGTCACCGTCATGTGGTCGAAATTGGTCTTACTTTACTTGCGCAATCTCGTGTTCCACAACATTTTTGGCATTTTGCTTTTGACACAGCCGTTTATCTCATTAATCGTATGCCATCTCGGACAAATTCCAACATCTCACCTTTTGAACACGTGTTTAATCACAAACCAAATTTTTCCTTCCTTTGGGTGTTTGGTTGTCAATGTTATCCACATCTTCGTCCATACAACAAGCACAAAATGGATTTTCGATCCCTACCATGTGTTTTTCTTGGTTATAGCACTTCTCATTATGGTTATCGGTGCTACGATCCCCTTTCTGGTCGGATTTATATAGCTTGACAAGTTTGTTTCCACGAACAATCCTTCCCATACAAAATTATTGCCCCTACCGACCCCATCTTACCCACTCCAAATCCCTATATATCATCTTATCCTACTCCCGATCCCGCCATATCAATAAATACACCACCACCTACAACACCTAACTCGGCACCACCTTTAGCTCCACCATCTCCAACCCAACCCCCTCTTCTATATACCTATCATAGAAGCCCCAATACACTTACCCCGTCTCATCCAGACATACCTTCTTCTACCCAAACCCTACCACGTTCTCGACCCTCCAACCTTCGCCCTAATCCTAAACCCACTAAACCTTATGATGCCACATCTTACCACACCGAGATCTCCTCTCCTGAAACCGAACCAGCCACCTTTACCGTTGCTAACAAACACCCCCAATGGCATCAGGCCATGGCAGAGGAATATTCGGCTCTTTTACGAAATGGTACTTGGTCCTTAGTTCCTCATGTTCCAAATTATGATGTTGTTAATGGGTCTACAAACTCAAACAGGACCAAACCGGGCTCATTAAGCATTATAAAGCGTGCCTGGTCACTAAAGGGTTTCGTCAGCAGCAGGGTATTGACTATCAACAAACTTTTAGCTCGGTTATCAAATCCACTACCATTCGGGTTGTTCTTTCCTTGGCGGTTGCACAAAAATGGCCCATGCGACAACTTGATGTGCAAAATGCTTTTTTACATGGAAATCTAACCGAGACGGACTATTTGCAACAACATCCAGGCTTTGTCGATCCCACATAGCCTAATCATGTTTGTCTTCTTCGTAAGTCCATGTATGGACTAAAGCAAGCCCCTCGAGCATGGTTTCATCGATTGCCCACCGCTCTTCATGCTCTTGGCTTTACTGGCTCTAAAACCGATCCATCGTTGTTTATCTACTCCTCCAAAGGTGTTCTTTTGTACATGCTCGTCTACGTTGATGATATTATCTTAACGGGAAATAATACAGTTGCCATTGACCGTGTTGTGCAAAGTCTTAGCCGAACCTTTGCTATTTAAGACTTGGGGCCACTGTCATACTTTCTGGGAATTGAAATTATGAAACATAATTCTGATATGCTTTTGTCCCAAAGAAAATATATTCTTGAGCTTCTTCAACGAGCCGGCCTATCCAACGCCAAACCAGTGTCATCACCCTTCACTACTACATCTAATCTTGCTCTTGGAGATAGCCGTCAGTTTGAAGACCCTGTCAAATACCGCCAGATAGTGGGTGCACTTCAGTATGTAACTCTTTCACGTCTAGATATTTCCTTTGCGGTTAACAAGGTATGCCAATTTATGCATTCTCCAACTCAAAATCATTGGGCGGCAGTCAAACGAATATTACGATACTTACTTGGCACGGTTACATATGGGCTTTTGATTAAACAAGATTCTGGTTCACGTCTACATGCTTACACTGATGCAACTTTTAATTCTCTTAGTGTCTTCTCTGATTCTGATTGGGTTGGTTGCCCGGATAACCGACGATCCACTGGGGGATATGCTATATATCTTGGGTCTCACCTTGTCTCGTGGTCAGCCCGAAAACAAAAGACTGTCTCTAGGTCATCTACAGAGTCTGAATACAAAGCCTTAGCCGATACAGTTGCTAAACTCACATGGCTTCAATCTTTATTGCATGAACTTCAGGTCCCTCCTCGGTCTGTTCCAACCTTGTGGTGTGACAATCTAGGTGCAACATATTTATCAGCCAATCCTATTTTTCATGCACGCACTAATCATGTTGAGGTTGATTTTCACTTTGTTCGGGAAAAAGTTGCCCAATGACAGCTCTCGGTTCAGTTTATCTCCACAAATGATCAGATCGCAGACGTGTTTACCAAGCCTCTACCTTCACATCGATTTCTCTTTTTGCGGTCCAAGCTACAGGTCGCTCCCCGGCCTTAGCTTGCGGGGGGATATTAGACAATATTTTATATATTAGATTCTAGAGGGTTAGAGTGTAAATATGTCTATTATATATATTCCTATGTAATCACGTTAATATACAATAATACAATTCAATCTTTTACAAAGTCTATATATATATATATATATATATATATATATATATATATATATATATATATATATATATATATATATATATATATAGTAAATGTTTAAAAAGTCAGCAGTTAATAGTAAATCTTTTTTTACATTTGATGCTTTTTTGGTAATCTCCAACGAAAACTTTTTGATAAATGACGTGCAATTGAGGGTTTGGCTTGAGGTTGAGCTTTTTCTTGTTCTTGATCTCCTCTTTTCTTCACATACAAACGCTTAGCTGCTAGATCTGAAAGTTTCCTACCCTTTTGGCTTCTTTCAATCTGATCATAAAAAATACAAAGTTATTAAAAATTGTGTAAATACTTTAGCTCGTGATTTAACCATATTCATTTTTTTTTAATCTTTAATGAATCATACCTTTACTATCTTCCCCCTCCTCAAATAATACCGAATACCAGACCAAATAACAGACTGAGAAAAATGGGAACAAAATGCTGAAATCGGGTAGAAAAAATTGTCCACCAACATTGCAACAAACACCTGTTCCCTCATTTTTTTACACTGGATCAGTATTTAACGATTCAAAAAGTTAAAAGTTAAATGCAAAAAATAACAATGTACGTTCATTTATTTGTGTAATATACCATTATAGCATCCTTTTTTAGTATTTTTTTTTATATAATTAGGACATTATACTTGGAAAAATCTACCCAATTATAACTGTGAATGGCATTGCTATAATAAACAAAAGTACAAAACAATGAAAGTAAATTGATATTTCTTGCGTTTAAACTTTTGAAAAATTATGAAGATTAGTTTTTAAAAACTCACCAAAAACCAATTGTAAGATTTAAGAGACAATGTAGGCGACTCAGGGGACAACATGTTGCATAACTCGACTTCTATTCTTGTCATATTCCACATTGAATGAAGTGTAATGCCAGTGCATATAGCTAGACACCCAGCCAATATCAAACCTGGAAATAAGTTTTTTTTTTAAAATGCGAATACGAACTTTATAAATAATTTTACACTTATTCAAATGGTTATAAAAAAACTCACCAATAGGGTCAAAAATATGATCTTCAAGAAAATACTCATTTAACTTCAATCTAATTGCAGCTACAACATGAAAAACAGCCATAACATATGGGGCTACAAATCCCCAAGATAGGTAGCAGTGTGTACAAAATAATGCACGATTTCTTATCCAGTTTTCATATGTTGTATATGACTCCAACACGAATGTTTGCTTTCGTAAATAATTCCAATACCTATTAAAAACATAAAAATATGAAATTAGTATAAATAAATAAATAAATAAAAATATCATTTATCCAAAAAAGAAAGAGGAGAATGGGAACATTGAGACCTTGAGAGAGTAATATCGCTTGCAAGAGGATGAGGAAAAACAGAAAAAGGAGGTGATCTTATAAGCCTCTTATGAGCTCCTACAAAAAAGAACATCGATATAATTTTTCTAACTCTGTGTGTGTGTGTGTGTATATATATATATATATATATATATATATATATATATATATATATATATATATATATTACCGGCTATAGCTGCAAGAGTCATATCATCTGAATATCCACCATCTTCAAGTTGTGATACAATGCCATGTTTGTCAGTTCTGAAATCATCTGCATGCATCTATATATAGAAAGAAACAGGAAAAAAGAAGTGTTTTATTAATTTAATTATTAAAACTTTTATATATGGTGGTCAAACTCAAAAGTCAAAACATGGATACCATTATGCAACCTCCCCAGAGGAAGAATGTTTTTCCACCTGTTGCAAATCCCATTGAGCATGGCTGTAAACAAGATATAAATGCCATCGACATACATTCAAGTGTTTAGACAATATGTAACCTAAAACTTATAAAAATGCTGACGTGGCAAAGGGGTGGGTGCGTTGTCCACATCATCTGCCACGTCATCTGTCATTTTTATAGGTTTTAGGTTACATATTGCTTAAATCAGTAGAAAAATACAAGTTGGTTGCTACTGTGTCCATAAAAAAATAAAGTATGTTAGCTTTATGCTTAGAGTTATTTAACTATGTTTGCTATTTGGCACAATTTTCCAAAAACTAACTATAAACACAAAACAGAAATTTTGCAATAATATAAATTGTAGATTACCATATGATATGCATAAATACAGTAGCTGCCTAAACTCCTAGAAGGTAAATCAAGGGGATACCCTGTTTGAATAAATATCTGCATACATTAACCACCAAAAGTTCAAAAATAGAGAAATTTTTTTAAAAAAATAACAATAAGTAAATAAAATCACCATCAATTCTATGCATACCTCAGGATTCTTTTCCATTTCAGCAATCAATGATCCAATTGATCCAGGATGCAGTCTAACATCATCATCTAGAAATAATACGTATTTGCTTCCTTCACTCATTTTCTTC
The DNA here is from genome assembly GCF_051521515.1 of Lactuca serriola. NCBI lineage: Eukaryota > Viridiplantae > Streptophyta > Magnoliopsida > Asterales > Asteraceae > Lactuca > Lactuca serriola. The sequence continues at coordinate 297,257,931 of NC_136412.1, forward strand.
ACTCCAACCTAACCCCATTTCACAAGTCAAAAATAATAATATATCTGTATTGAAATGTTTAAAACAATAGTATTATTAATTACACCATAAAATCCATATATAATGAATAGCCCACACATGTACAATAATAACCTCTGGCCTCAAGAAACATCACAAGTTGATTTGCAGCATACCAACTGATTATGAATTTTCTGACTACATGTTGTAGATGGGCCAGCTATTATTATGCTTGCATCAATCTCATCCTGCATGCATGTAAACTTAATTACTTGTTTCTTTGTGTTTTCATGAACTTAATGGAGACAAGACTTAACCCATTAAGCTAATCTGTCTAAGGGGTATATAGACACTACAACAAATTAAATGTTAGTGATGCAATAAACCTACCTCGTGATCTATAAGTAAGTTAGATAAAGCATGATATGCAGGGTCTTCAGTACTATCAACAATGAATAGGAACTCTAAGGGCCCACCATAAAGAGATGTTATCTGCATTTGGAGATATATTGTTATATCATATAGTATGTGAGAACTTGTATGTATTCTTCAAATCTATGAGTTTTGTTGGATATATATATATATATATATATATATATATATATATATATATATATATATATATATATATATAAATATAAATATATACCTGGGTTTTCCAGTTGTGTATATTGTGTTCTCCAAATCCTTTCAAGGGCATAACTACTGTAACTCCTGGCAAGTCTTCTTGCTTAGAACGTTCAAGATCATGGATATCATGAGAAAGAAATGCAAAGGAATTGCCACCTTGCATGGATGTTTCCATCTCCCATATTTCTCTTATTCTGCATAAAAATGGTTTATTTATTTTCAGATTGGTGTTCGGTATTTCTGTAACAAATTGACTAAATTCCATACCTGATATAAGCTGCTAGAGACCATCCAAGAGCCAGGAGTAAGCATATTACGCATCCCTGTAGCGTCAATAACAAATATTCAGAAATTTGCCCCATGTTAATGTAGTAAATCATCTCTGTTTTGCCTCAAACTCATTTGAATTCCAGATTTTGTGATTGTGCGTAATAATTTGTGTTTGAAGAAAAAGAGTAAACGATTCTACATCAAACATGGGGGTAACTCAACACGATGACATCAGAATCAGATTCATGGCTAACAATATAAAACCAAAAGGTTTATAAGAAGAATAACGCATTATCATTCCTGTGAAAGAGATGAATTGACAAATGGAAAATCACGAACCTGGATCTGAACAAAAATGGCCAACGGACTACAAAATGTTCTGCTGACAAAAAACAGAAATGTGTCGAATGATTCGACGTACGGCGTAATATCCATCGGAAATCCGTAAAGCTATTCCAATGTGCATGTATAAACAACGAGGCCTCGCTGTGATTAAATCAAAGCGGCGTACAGGTCTTTTAAACGAATAAAAGAAACCCTACATGAAATTAACCGCATGGCAATGTGTATTGCCTTTCTCTTTAAGATCGCCGTCGAGAAAGAGGAAGACGGTGACTCACGGCGGAGATGGGAGGTGAGGGATGAAAAAAGGGTAGACACAGAGACGCCGTAATTTTTTACATTTACCATAAATAATAATCAATATTTTTCCGGGAAATTTTCATGTTTTCGGTTAAATTAAGCTTTTTATCGGTTTAGGAAGTAATTTTTCACTTGTTTCTAAATATTTCCAGCATTTATAGTACAAGTTAATAATATATATATATATATATATATATATATATATATATATATATATATTTCAAGTGGATAAATCAATTTATTCACTTCCCTTTAATAAGGTACCATTTTTGTACTCATAAATAAAAAATAGAAATTATTGTTCAAAATAGAAAAATAGAAATTATATAAGGTACCATTTTTGTACTCATAATAAAAAATAGAAATTATTGTTCAAACTTCAAATTGATTAAAAAACATATATGCTATGTATACAGGAGTGGTCTCGACAACCCCTGGACATTGTCTTAATTAGCACAACAAGCACCAAATCACAAGTTCACAGCTACAAGTACATTTGTTAATGGGGGACCTAAGGTTCCCCAGGCCCAGGCCCATACTCGATTTTAGCTTCGAAATGTAAAATATGTTAAAAATAAATTATATGTTTTGTATTAAGGTACAACCATTAAAAAAAATATAAGCAACTATTAGTATTTGTTGTGTTGTGTGGATTTTTTTTTTGTCACCACTCCTATAAATTTTTACATTCGCCACTACATGTTTAGCTCAATATCTCTTTCAACAATGCCTTGTCATGGCATGTTAATAGCACCACTTCCTTCTTTTTTTTTTCTTTTGTCATGGTAAATCAAGATGGATCATACTGGAGCTTACGTGGTCATGACACCATTTTCACGGCCTTAACTACTTTTACCATTTTTACCACACTAAGTGGCGATAATATATATATATATATATATATATATATATATATATATATATATATATATATATATATATATATATATATATATATATATATTTTCTTTTACAACTTAATTTTTACTTTGTGTTTATCAGTTTTTGGAAAATCTTCAAAAAAATCTTAATACTTTAGGTCAGTTTATGTAAAAGTCCCAAATTTTATTTTGTTAACAAAAAAATCCTGATTACCGGATAAAAAATTCAAATCAACCTTTTTTACTGTTAAACTATTTTTTATCAAGTTACCTTCAGAAAAGTCTAATTATCTGGCACAGTTTATGAAAAAGTCCTAATTCTTTTTATTTCAACTATTTTGCCATTTTCACTAAAAATTTGAAAACTTATTGGTTTAAATTATAAATAAGAATAAACGGCATTAAGTTCCATAAAGCTAAGGATTAAAGATCTCTGTAACCAATTATTTGCCATAAAGCAATGACCTTAGCATCATTTTGAACTTATAATTGTCTATATAATATATTTTTCATACAAATTTATTTTACAAGTAGTATATGATATTTAAGTTATATGTTGAACAACTTAGTACAATCTACCTAAAAGTATGTTAAAAGAAATCATTTGTTATATTCATATAAGAAATCATTGACTGATGATAAAACAATCAATATAGATTTGGTGGGGCTGTACGGATTATAGAAAAGAATATGAGTTTTATCCTTAAATTGTAAGCATATATGAAAAATTCCTTCATGGATCAATTATTTTGTGAACATAATAATGCCTCCATGGATCAATTACTTGTCTAGGGCTAATTGGTTTAGACATGATTAATCGAGGACCTTAAGTTATAAATAAAATTTTTTTTAAAAATAATATTGCTAATGTCCTAACAAAATAAGTAATTAATCATAAAAAAAACATATTGTAGTATTTAACATCAATACAATGGAGAGATAGAAAGACATAAAAGAGATGGAAGAGAGAAATTTACCGAAGGGAAGACCTAGGTAGAGAGATGGATGGCAGAGAGATGGGAACAAATAAAGTCATCAACTTCAAATTAATATTAGTATATTAGTTTCTAATTATTTTTTACTTTTACTCTTGACTTATTTTGACTTTTTAATATCTTAGACCTTTTGACTTTTAACCGATTTGACCTTGACCGATTACCTTAAATTGGGAACACTAACATTCCAAGATCCTAATGAAGATGAGTTTGTTCATCTATCTCACTTCAAATCCTAATAAATGAATCCTTGTTTGAAGCATTATCAACTGAAATAGCATACATCAATCAATCAACATTAAATCAAATGCTTCAATATCAAATGCACTAACTAAAAAAACTTAAATAACTGCATATGAATATATGATAAACATAAACATAATCATGAAACCCAAAAAGAATTACTATTACAGAATTACAGAATTACCCCTCAATGTCAACCACAGTCTTGTTGTTACTATTTCCAACAAAATGATGAAGAAGCACCCCAGCAGCAACACTAACATTCAAACTCTCAACAGCAACAAAAGATTCACCATCTTCAAACCCACCACTCAAATGAACCGGAATATTCCCCGGAATCTTAACCAACTCAGTACACGACCTCTCAACCAACGGTCTCAACCCCGTGCCCTCACTCCCCAAAACCAGAACCGTTGGCTCACCGGTTCGTAACTCAGTCAAACCCACAGCTCGTGAACTCACCGAACCACCAACAACCCTCCAACCATTTTCAGCCGAAGAAACCAAAAACTGCATCATATTCTTACAACACCTAAGCTCAATCAACTCAAGCGATCCAGCACTCGCTTTACTTACAACCCCACTAAGTGGTGCAGAATTCTTTGCACAAAGTACAACCCCTGCTGCACCAAAGAAATACGCTGAACGAATTATGGCACCCAGGTTTTGTGGGTCCATAACTTCATCCAGCGCTAACCACAGCGGGGACATGGACATGTCCATGTCCCCTGCTGTGCGGTCTAGTTCTCGAATGTTCACCATTTCTAATGGTGAAGCATCGAGAACTAGACCTTGATGTGGACGATTGTCCACAATCATGTTGAGATCATGTTTTGAGATTTCTTTTATTGTTAATCCTAGTTTATCGGCTACTTTTAAAACTTTTTCGAACCCTTTTTTGTCTTTTTTCTTTTTGTTATTTCCGGTTAAGTCGATGCCTTCTTGAATGTATAAAACATAGAATTCTCTTCGGTTTGCTAATAGTGCAGCTAGTACGGGGCCCACTCCATAGACACATTCACCGACCATTTTTGGTATGCTTGATTCGGTTGCTTCTTTCCATACCTTTTTTCCCCAATTGTCTTGCCTACTCCACTTGTCATTTCGTTCCACATTAACCCTATCGAATGATTCGAATCTCTCTTGAATCTTATACCAATTGGGATTATTATTGTCAGCTTCTTGAGTTTCAAGGTCAGAATCGTCTTCAGAAATCCTTCTTTCCCTATAATCGTTTCTTTCATCAAATCGTCTAGTGTTTTCCCTACTTTCATCAAATCGTTTACCATTTTCCCTACTTTCATTAAATCGTCTACCATTTTCCCTACTTTCATCTCCCCTTTTCACAAATTTTTCAGCTGATGTCTCCCAAGAAGATCGCACTCGAGTGAACTTTCTTGTAGCTGATTCATCTTCTGATGTCTTGTTTCTTGGTTTGAAATCTTTTCTCCTAATCTTTTCCCTTGTCTGTGTGCCATTTTTGGAGAACTTTTCAGCTGAGATTTCCCAAGATGACCTCCTTGGAGCAGGTTTTTCTTTTTCAGAGTCTTTAACTTCCTTATCTTTATTTTTAGCTAACCAAGGAAGGGGATTTGGAGAATCGGTAGTACCTTCAACCACTTTACGAGAATAGGAAGTGGAAAATTTTCTAGGGTTTGAATGAAGCCCATTTGAAAGGGATTCACTTTTTGCAGCATATACATGCTCTCTCTTCTTCCTAACGTGTTGATTGAAACTAACAAAACTATCCCTATCTGCAGTCCCTAATAACTGACAATACTCATGTGTTTTCTCCATAAACCCAACAGAGGGAGTTCTATAGCTCGTAATTCTGGACTTGTAGAAAACATTTGTTTCAGGATTTGAAATAGGAGAAAACTGGGGAGTTTTGGGTTTTATATAGAATGGTAGAAAACATTTTGGTGGTTGCGAAGAAGCTCTAATGGCGAAAGGGAAAGCATGGCACTTGGTAAAATTACAATACATTATGCCAGCAACAAAACAACTACGGTGTAGTTAATGATTCGAAACTCGAAGAATTTAAAAGCTTTCTGTAACTTTGAACGGAGAAAGAAATTAACCTGCGTGAAGAAATTCGATTGATCTCGACTAACTTACCAGCTCCATTTGTGATGATTAGGGGCTTAATTTGCCATTATTGGGTCTTCGAAATGCTCACAAAGTACAGAGATAAGCCATGTTAGGGTTTTTGAGAAAGAAAGCAGGGGAATAACATATAGGTTGGGATAAAATCGGTTGTAGTACCTAATAGTTTGAGGAAAGTGCACTCAGGCGCTCCAGGTTCCCTAAAATTAATTCAATTGGTCCCTGAAAGTTGCATTATGTATATTCATAACATTTTCTTATTGAAAAATGAAAAGACGTATAAATTTTCTACATAAAAAGTTGTGTTACTATTTGCATGTACAAAGCCAACTATATATACTTATATAGTAAGACAAAAATATATTATTTAAACCCAAAACGGTGATAAAGGCTGTGTTTGGCGCGCCACAACTAGCTTATTAGCTAGCTTATTTTTCGAGTTTTTTTATGTTGTCGTGTTTGGTAAGCCAAAAAGTAGCTTATAAACTAGTTTTTTTAAAAGCTACTTAGACTAACTTTTTAGGAGCTTTTTAAATTTTTTTCAAATACACCCCTTAATTAATTATAGAAACACATACTCTTACATGTCCTTTCATATAATTTTATATATTTCAGCTAGTTTTACCAAACGTTATTTTTTATCAACTAGCTTTTTTGCTATCAGCTAGTTTTTTATTTAACAGCTAGCTTTTCAGTTATTAACTAGCTTTTCAGCTAACAATTAGTTTTTCAGCTAGTACGCCAAACATAGCCAAAGTAGTAGTACCAACAAGATTTAACACCTTGTTCCCCAGTTTTTTTGTAAATTCATTAAAGGAAATGGAAGGAAAATTTTGACCGAAAGAAAGGGATGGGAATGAAAATATTCGTTATACCATGTTCCCGAGTTCGAAGGAAATGAAAAAAAAAAATGAAAGAAAAATTTTAAGTTTTTGTATTCCCGAGTTAGGAGGAAAAAGAAAATAAAACTTGAAAAAAAATTTCCCCTCACTTTCTTCCCAAATCCGTCCAATTTGGGAGAAAAAATTGAAAGGAAAATATGACTCCAAAATCTTTTCCCTCCCCTCACTTTCCTTCCATTAATGAAACTCGGGAACACGATTTTCCTTCGACGCCCCTCACTTTCCTTCTGTATCCTCCCATTTCCCTCCTTAAGTAGAACTCGGGAACAAGGCGTAACATCTTCCATGCAAAATTTAAGGAAGGGATAATGACTTTGGAGGGTAATCAACTCTTGAGTTTGTTCATATTTTATCACTTTTTTGTATCCAATCTATCATCGAGCTTGTTGTTTGTGTTCACCATAACCATTTTGACCGGCAATCACCTGTGATAGTCAGTCAAAAGGGTTATGGTGAACACAAACAACAAATTTGATGGTGTATTGGGTACACAAAAAAAGGGCGAAACGTAAACAAACTCAACAGTTGGTTTCCCTCCTGAGTCATTTTCCCCACAAAAATTAAATGAAATTAAAGCTACAAAAATATCAAAGATTCCTCTAATAAATATGCAAGTGAATTACAAAGTTGTACATGTATGAATAATGTTCTTTGTGTGTTATGTTTTAAAAAGAAGTAATAATGAACCTCATAAAGTCATTAATATGAACAGGAGATGACATGAAATTTTTTGTAAATGAGTAAAGGGAAATGACTCATGAAGGTAAGCAACTGTTGAGTTTGTTCACATTTGGTCTCTTTCCTTTTTTTGTACCCAATATATCATCGAACTTGTTGTTTGTGTTCACATTTGGTCCCTTTTGTTTTTTTTTTCGACTATATTATCATTTTTAACACTTACATGTCTACTCACCTTCCTAAATTATTGTCGACGATTATATGGCTTCATATAATTTAGTATTTCGAAAACCCCAAATTAAGCTTGCTTGCATCGTCAACAAAGTTGGTTTAGCATATCTAACAAAAGAAAAGAATATCACCTTATACATGATTTTTTTGGAAAGACTGAATTTTATTATTAAACAAAACAAACTAGCATGGAGTTAGCAAAACAAAGCGATTCATGAAGAAGAAATAGGAAGTAGGGGTTTTTGAAGCCAACCAACCCAAACTAAATTTTTCTTAGACCTACTTTTACACCAAAAGAATGTTTGAGTGACAAAATTGTCAAATAACACTGTCTTCCGCGGAATAGAGGAAGCAAAGACCCAACCATTCCTGTAATTCCAAATGTGCCACAAAAGCGAATAAAAGACGCCCTACAACTAGTACTTAATCAACCCTGAGCAACGAATTGAAGAAAACCAAAGTTGCTAGTCTTCATATGAAGCAAACGAACAATCATCATAGCCCTACCATAACGACAAGTGAAGAACAAATGATTCCTTTTTTTTTCAAATAAAAGAATCACATATAGGGAAAATCAAACACGGGACATCCAAACCCCTAGAAAGAAGATTGTCACGTGTCATGAGCTTGTCAAGATCCAAACGCCAAGCGAAAACATTAAATTTTATGGGCACCAATTTATTCCACTTAGTCTCAAGAGAAGTAGAATGAATAGTCTTTTCATCAATGAAATATCTAACTGAAACCACTGTGAAATCCCCCTGCTCCTGAAAATGATCAAAACCACAAATGTCAACAGAATGAGACAAAGAAATGGAGTCCATCAACCGAAAAAGGCATCTAATTGAAGAGATTTGGCTCCCCCTCTAGGCATTCTACAAAAAGAAGAAGAGAAGGAACCCTGTTCCAATTTAGCTTGAACTGTAACTTGTTTATCCAACTCAAGATTAAAAAGTCTTAGAAGTTGACTTTTAAGAGAAATACCACCAACCTAATTATCTTCCGATAAAGAGGTGGAAGCTCTATTTCAAATCCTATTAGAACAAAAGACATAACATCCAAGCCTTTTTCTTCAAACTATTAGAAGCTTTCAAAATATCAATCCTAACTGAAGCCCTCCCCGTATGTAAACGACAACCAACAAACACTTTTTATCCATGAATATATTTAACCACTTTCACCCAAAGAGAATCTGAAGAGTACAAAAATGTCAAATCTACTTAAAAATAAGGGCTCTATTTAAAGAGAAGAGACTTCTAAACCCCAAACCTCCATGTTTTTATGAGCGAGAACTTTTTTCCAAGCAATCCAACTCATTTTTTTCTCATCCATATCAACTCCAATGAGGAACTTATTATGAAAGGCCTTCGACGAGTTTAGGATACAAATATGAACCTTATATAAAGACATAAAGAAAGTCGAAAGAGAGCCCAAAACCTACTTGATTAAAGTCAGTCTACCACCTACCGAAAGGGTTTTAACTTTCCATTTAGAAAGTTTATCCACCGCTTTAAGAACAATGTCTTTCCAACTTGAAATTTAGGACATATCCTCTCCCACAATAAGCCCCAGATAAGGAAAAGGAGTATTCATAGGCGCACACCCAATAAGAGAAGCTAAATCTTCAACTTATATACTAGGCACCCCAAAACCAAGAATTTTACTCTTATTTAAGTTAATTTTCAGAACCGAAGCTAAAAAGAAACAATGAAGCATGCGAACAATATTTTTGATATTCAACTCCTTCAATTCCCCCAAGAAAATAGCATCATCCACATAAAAAATATGAGATAAACGAAACCCAAAGGAGGAATCAATAGTAATACCATGAAATAAACCACAATCAACAATTCTTTGGAACGCCACACGGAGGCTTTCCATGATCAAGATAAAAAAAATGAATGGTGAAAGAGGATCACCTTGTCTCAAGCCTCCGAAAAATTGGAATTCTTCCGTGGGAGAACCATTGACCAGAACCGATCCCCGGGAAGAGGATAATCACCCATGAATCCATCTTCTCCATCTGTCTCTAAACCCCATTTTACGCATAACATCATCAAGAAAATCCCACCTCATCGAATCATAAGTTTTTTCAAAGTCAACTTTGAAAACCATAGTCGATTATTTTTGAACTTGCAACAAAACATGATTTCATTCATAATAAAATGACCACCTAGAATTTGTCTACCTTTAACAAGAACAGGCTCCTCTTACTAACCAAATTATCAACTACCTTATACATGAGTTGAATTACTAGTCCTAAAAAATTGTCACGATAACTGAAATTATGTTTTTTTATACAAACTATTATTACGATAGTAATACAACTAATAAAAATCTATTGTACAAAAATAAAAATCAAGGCATATTTATTAAATAGTTGAATGTTATGACTACGAGAGGTTGTCTATGTAACAAGTTTCCATAACATTTGGTGAAGATATACATGTGTGCATCTTCATTACCTCATGTTTATGAGATTTTGGTATTGTTGTTGTTATTATTTAATAATACGATATTACATTTTTGTTTTGGTAAAAAAACTTCTCATTCATATCATGACAAAATGCCAAAACCGAAGAAATATACTAAAGTAGAGATGTCAACAAGGGCAAGCAGGACGAATGTTGCATCCCCCGCCCTCACCCTCGAAATTCCCCCGTTCCCCTTTCCTTGAAATCTCTAGCCTCCCATCCCCCGGCCCCGCCTCCGTTTGGGTTGTCCTTTTTTTTTGCTAAAGAAGTTTTTTGGATTAAAAGAAGCTATTTTGGGTAAAAAATAGTTATTTATAATATAATTTTATATGTTAAAAAAAATATTATAACATCTCAAAACCGTTATACTAACAACTTAAAAACATGGTATTTTGTTGATTTTGAAAGCTCAAAAACATTGCTATTATTTATTATATTTATATAATTAATATATATTAATATAAATAATTTATTAACGGGGCCTCCATTAGGGGTTTGGGACTGGACTGCCCTCCCTCGTCCTCGCCTCGGAAATTAAAACGAGGATTAATCGTGCCCTCACCCCCACCCTCACCCTTGACTTTTTAAACAATTATCTCTCATATGGGACCGGGGTCTCCCGAGACTTTTTGACATCCCTAAACAAGACATATACTTTTACTCAAAGGTGTTGAATCTACAAAGAAAACACTTTAAACGAGCCGCTTTGAAAAATATATACTTCCAACGAAAAGTTATTTGGAAAGTTTATGATGATGTTTTCAGATCTACATGGAAACATGAAGGGTTTATTGATCAATTTGAGTCCTACCACTAATTTTATATTAAAATTTTGAGAAAATGAATTGTGATGGTAACTAAGTGACAGTTTTCTTCATGTTTGGTCATTCTTTTATAGATGCTTATAACTAAATTTACATAAAATTTTCAAATAGTATCATTATGACATGTAATTAAAGGTTTGCATTGGTTTCCGACGATCAGTAAACTTTGTGAGTGTATAAAGCTTTGCAATTGTACATATCTTTTTGCATGTATTATTTTTAACAATTCATATAACTTTATATATATATATATATATATATATATATATATATATATATATATATATATATATATATATATATATATATATAAGCTGTAAAAACTTGTCATGTAATTTTATTGAAAAATGCTTTACAATTAAGTTGTTAGAAACATAATTTTTTGAAAAAAAAATATATGAAAGTTTATAAAACAATTCCACAAACTACATCGAACATCCTTTGTAGTCATTCCATCATTGACATGTTCTTTTACCGGTGTTTGTTGTTTCCCGGTCATCAGACCAACACAATGGTTATATTAAGAATGGGGACTATTTAATAATTCTAAAAATAAAAAATGTGAATTAAAAAGAATAAAAACAAAACATAGCATCTGCATTTTAGTCTTATAATAAATCCTAGTTTGTAACTCGTGGTAAAAGATACACCAAAAATTTAAAGTTATTATAACTTTAAATTTAACATATAATTAGTAAAATAGTAAAAGTAAATTTAAATTTTAAAGTGGTTTGTCTAATATATCTCTATGATACGCGACATAATATTAATGGAGAATTGTATTATAATGACATTTAACAAAAAAAAAGATTAATTTTTTTATTAGAATATAAAGATTTAACAATATAAAGATTTAACCGAAGACTTTGACGGTAAGAAAGCCAAAGACTAAATCTTAAATCATAACTGGCAAAGAAACCAATGGTCTCAAAATTGGAAAACTAGGATTAAAACTATAATTTCGTGGCAACTGTAAGGACCAAAAATTGTAATTCACTCTTAAATTCATGACATAAAATTTGGTAACAAGTACAAAAGGCTACATGAATCAACTTTGATAAATAAATTAAGGCACGCCCTGTTTCCGCTCCGATCGGAAAACCCTATAAACCCTCGAAATCTGTTTTTCAGTTCTTTTACATCAACGCAAAGATGAGTACACCGGAAACCTCCAGAGAACCATGCCCGGATAGGATCTTGGACGACATCGGTGGCGCTTTCGGCATGGGCGCCGTCGGCGGCTCCGCTTTCCACTTTCTAAAAGGAGTCTACAACTCACCAACAGGCGAACGTTTCATCGGCGGGACACAAGCCGTTCGTATGAACGCACCACGTGTCGGTGGCAGCTTCGCCGTATGGGGTGGTTTGTTCTCCTGCTTCGATTGTACCATGGTCTACGTACGCCAGAAGGAAGATCCATGGAACTCGATTATCTCCGGCGCCGCCACCGGAGGTTTCCTCCAGATGCGCCAGGGTTTAGGCCCCGCCACTCGATCTGCAGTTTTTGGGGGTGTTTTGTTAGCCCTAATTGAAGGAGCTGGAATCATGCTTAATAAGTTCCTTAGCGCACAACAGCCTCCACCGGTGATGATCGAAGAGCCACCATCTCAACCACCTCAGAATATGCCTCTAGGGCTCCAGTTTCCTAATCAGAGCCATCCACCACCTGCTGAATCATCACCATCATCGACATCGTGGTTTGGTGGGTTATTTGGTGGCAAGCAAGAGGAGCCAAATCAGAAGGTCAAAACTGAAGTTCTGGAGAGTTTTGATTCGCCGGCGCCTCCTTCTTTTGAATTCAAATGAATCTGTGAGACCTTATTTTCAGTCATTTGAATAATTTTTCAATGTTATGGAATCTGTTGTAGAAATAAAAACTTGTTTCGATCAAATAATTTCATACCATATTGAGTTTCAGTTGAAAAAGCAATCCTAAAGCAAAAACACAATTGCTAAAGTCATTTCCATAGCTTTGGTATACAATTTTGCATATAGTATAAAGTCATTGGGTCTTCCACTAAATCTCTTCATGTAAGATCATGAATTGCCATGGTTTTTTTGTTGTTAATTACTTGATTTCTGACCTCATTTGACATCAAGTGGTTATCTTTAATGGCACCCAGATTTCTGATTTAGATCCTATTTTCTTGTTCACTTCCTTGTTATATAATCATACACAAAACTTTGATTTTAGATCTCTCTGTGTCTTTTAATACATTCTCTTTAGACATTTTAATACAGTTTTTTTAGGGTAACGTCCTCATTTACAGTTTTTTAAAGACTAATGATGGATTGTACAAAGTAGCAATGGTTTGGAAATTAACATGGAATTACATGAATGAGAAACATTTGACACATTTTATCGAACACCTTTTCTGCATGATGAATACATTCTAGTAGACTTTGGACAAAATCACAAATTTTCAAGCTTCAATTGATATGGCAGATTTGTTTCACAGCAATTCGTACATAACTTGATAAATTGAACAACATATATATCACATGAAATTGAAAATGCAATAGTGAGCTCCTAATATAAGTTGCTGGAAGTATGTCGCCTGAAATTGATGTGTATAACATCCATAAAAATTGAAAATGGTATGCTTTTTGAACAATAAAAATTAGTGTGAAAGATTAGTCTCTGATATACTTTGATATGAGTTGCTATAGAACAAAGAAGTCGATATCATTTTATGTATCTTAGGGATGTTATATCCATCTTTCTTGACATGTATTGCATATTCTATCTTTTTTATAATGGAATAAAACACTTCTTCTTGCCATGGGCCTTTCATTAGAGTTTTTATAGAACAAAGA